>NW_021680366.1:157228-245493 GCF_001412515.2 Diachasma alloeum
TCACATTGAACACATCATTCCCCATATCTTCAAATTTTTTCAAATTTTTCTTGAGTTCCTAGGGGGTTGAAACGTTCAATTTAATCAAAACTCCATAAGAGGCCGTGTATAAGACTGATTTTGTTTATTTAATTTTTCGATATCCATAAGTTCTAAAATTTTAAAATTGTCACCGATGTTCACCATTTGTCTAATACTATTAATTAAAAAAATTATAACTTTGTTGGTGAATGTCAATTTTCAAGGTCATCGCCAAATTCACTTGGCATCCTTAATAAATATGAAATTTGGCCTCCGGGAGGGAGGTGCCGAATTAGAACACCTATACATCCATGTGAACATTCATTATTGTATGCAGTGCCCTGAAGTGGTTCCTCATTTATTACCAGCGGCTTGTGGAATTCGCCCCAGTAGTCCCTCGGAGCCAACACCATTTACGAAGAGTTAGAGGATGAAGTGACCCAGGACGAGTTGTCATGAAACCGATTTTTCTTGATGTTGATGCGTAAGCGTTCAGCTTTTGCTCGTGGAGCGTCAGCGGTTCGAATCTCTCTCTCAGAGTGATTACTCTACCAACATCCCTTCCTTTGTGGCTTGCCGTGAAAGCGCACATTCTAAATTTTTGCAAAAATATAAAAGGACAACATGACTTCCATTTCGAACGTAACACCCAACCTCACTCACATCTCAACTGGTGTTGATGGAATCCAGTATCACATGGAACTGATAAAATACTGAATAGACTCCTGACGAAGCGTCAATCTCCCCTGAAATCCTTCCCAATCTTCTGACCCAAATGCCATCACAAACTGATACATTTCCATGCATCAGCTCGTCGCAAAGGAACTCAAACGAGATTTCTTCCGAGTTGAAAAGTCCTCAAAAGGACATTTGTCGTTTGCCAGACGTGGCATGCAGGTTAGACAGAGGTGACACACCGGATCGTGCGGAGCCGTGACAAGCCGTCAAGGACGAACCGAGGCGTGTACTCACTCCGACAGACGTTTTCTCATTTTCTCTATTTACGTTGCGACGACGCGAGCGGATAATGTCCCCAAAATCCCCACCCCACCCAGGCACTATCCAACTCTCTCTTTCTTCCGCCATTTCACATTCTACATGTATTCTCTCTGTCGGAAAACCGTTGTTGCACGAAACGGCAGTCGTGCAGTGTGTCATTCCACGTCAACTCTCGTTTGTCGCTACTCTCGCACTCTTAACGGCCAGAGAGGGGCGCCTCTTGGCAGCTCTTACCGACAAACGGACCCCATGTGGCTTGAAAAATATCACGCACACATGCATGTCTCGGGTGCTCCGCTCGCAAACTCTTAATCCATTTTTGCGTAACCCCATTATCCACCCCTGTCTCTGCCACTTTGCTGTGAATGGGGGGGGGGGGGAGACTATATGTGCGGCTTTGGATTATCCTGTCGGTGTGAATTATTACGTGTGACGACTATTGGTCCTGGTTTTATGGGACAACCCTGATCCTTCTGATGGATAGACTCCTGGAGGGCATCCTAATGAGGGAAGATTGGATTGATTTGATTGCGTGGGGGAAGTGCCTGTACCGCTCACCTAAGGAATAACGATAATTTTCGCATGTTTAGAAATCTTGGATGTTCAACTCTTGTTTCAATGCCGGCAAGTTGTCAAAAAATGAAGATGAAAAAAAGAAGATAAACTGAATGGAGCTAAGTGAGCGGTACTGGCCGCATGCAGCTAATACCGCTCAGTCTGATTTCTATATCGCTCAGTGCCTAACCTCTAGTCAATAATTGTCGAAAGAAATTTCCGATGTTGGATGCTTCAATGAAATGAATGGAATTCAGACTATGTCCCATAGGAATGCCTACCACGTCCATAGAAATGGTTATCATATGGATGGAAAATGGTCCTATGAACATAGGAAAGTATGATATCTCTAAAATATGCGGTTGAAATTCGCGATTGCCTCTTGATGCGTTCATAAACTCAAGATGCCCAAAGCTTAACCGCTTTAAAAAAATTAAACAAATTAAACTATTTATTTGAAATTTTCCTATCAAATTCTGCAGAATTTTTGTTCGAAACGTATATATTTATTTATATAATTGAATTATATGGAATAAATAGCGTATTCATTAGAAGTGGATAATTAATTAGAAATAAATAGACAATTCATTTGGTTCCAACGAAATTATTACACATCAATAAATTCTTACGATTACGGAATCGAGTCAGAAAATTTAAGTGACGGTATCGTAATTTTTCACAGGAGATTCAGATAAAAATTACGGAACGCTCGTGAAAAATTTCGTGATTTTAGGTAAAAATTACGTGACAGTTCCGTAAAATTTCCTAATTTAATAATTTTTATTCAATATTTCTCTCCGTGTAGTAATCGTTACTATTTTATTTTCCGTACTGACCTTCACTTTTCTTCGTTCGGGGATTGGTATTGGCCCTTCCCCAAACTTGTAAAAGTGAAAATCACTACGAAAAAATATCGTTCACGACTAGTACAATGGGGTTTTTTGACTCGCGTGGTTGGTCAGTCCTCGCCTGTCGGCTCGGACACCAACACTACGCGAGTAAGAACCCCCTGGCACTCGTCCTGATATATGCTATTTCTCCGTGTGGTTGTGGAGAAAATCAAGTGAGCGGTACTGACTGCTGAGCGGTACAGGCATCTCTTCCCCTGACGGCTGAAAACAGTTGGACAAACAGAATATGCGGGATTCACTTCATCCGTCTTTGTCTTCGGGGTTCCCCTGGATGGGTGTATGTGGAGTATTGCGGGCCGTTGAGGTCTCCTTGTGATGCAATTTTTTATGTTTAACCGATAAGACTTGCGCGAAGTCGCACGGGTCTTCCCCGCCGTCTCTGATTTCTGCTGAGATTATGCCGTATATGAGGGATCGGAGTGATTGGAGGTGCCAGTCGTTGCCGATCTATCGAAACGAAGAGTAAGTACTCGGAACACAATTAAGATTAATTATCTTTCATTTAATTCATTATTATTGATCAAAGTCCTCACGTTCGCAATCAATCAAGCAATAATAATGAATTGATTAATTAATTGGTTGATTAATATTCAATAGGGAATCTGTGATTCAGTTGATTTACAGTTTGATTTTTGTTCGGCGTTTCCTAGGAGTAAATAATCATGAAATTCACCGCCGTCCTGTTATTTCTCGCCGCAGTCATCATGGCTGTCGCTGGTTCCCCATTCAGGGACAAGCATAGACCAAGTAGACCAGGAAATGGAGGATTCCCAACATTCCCTGGACAAGGACCATTCAATCCTAAGTTACCATCAGGACCGTGGGGCAAACCAGGCAGTAAGCAGTCATTTTTCACCCGATTCTCCCAAATTATTTCACACTGTTAGAAAATTACTCCTGAAATTTTAAGTGAAAAAGCTTGAAATTTTTAACAATGACAAAGTTACATGAAATTTATGTAGAATTCTTTATTAACAAATAGGGCTGCCCACGAGACTAAACCGAGATTAAACTTTGGAGAGACCGTCTCACTCCGAAAAAACATGAAACTTTTTGGGACTGTCTTAGTCGCGAAAGGCATCGTATCGCCTCCTCCAGTGATGACCACAAAAAAAAATTATCTCGTCACAGTCTCCACCTTTTCGGGTTTTTTAGGTTCAAAGTCTCGGATTGAGAGTCTTGGTCTCGGTCTCGGTCTCAAACGAATAAGAATGAGAAAAAGTGGAGATTGTCACGAGATAATTTTTTTTGTGGTCATCACTGTAAGAGACGATACGATGCCTTTCGCGACTAAGGCAGTCCCAAAAAGTTTCATGTTTTTTGGAATGAAACGGTCCCTCCAACGTGATCTCGGTTTAGTCTCGTGGGCAGCCCTATTAACTAATTAGTTAATTTCTTGAATATTCCGGTAATTCTCGATTTTTAAGTCCGTACGACACTGAAAAATCTTGAAAATTTTGAAAATTCAGGCGATAACTTTTCTAAATTTTCAATCTATTGAAAATTGAATCGTTTATGATGTTCAATTTTCACGATAAGCTTGAAAATTCAAACTTTCATTAAAAAATCAATGATTCTTTAACCTAAAAAACCGAATTTTCTTGAATTTTCATGAAAAATGAAAAATTTAGTGAACGTTTTCGTTTGAAATTGAATTCAAACTCACAGTATTGAATATTCAGATGACATTGTGACTGAAATTTCAAGAAATTTCTAACAGTGCAACATTTGTCCATTATTCAAATTGAATGTTAATTAATTTTTCTAGGAAACTGAACATCCACCAATCTGGGCATCTCAATACTCAACCTCACTCCATCAACACTTCAGAATGTACACGAATAAATAAAATCACACATTAAATTCCGCACAAAAGGCCTCCTTTATTGTTCTTCAAACCCCTCTATGACAAACTAATTTGACATATAAATCCCGCCGAGGTGTACAGAGGCAATGACAGTAAAGAAACACGCTACGTCGCCTCGTATGACGTTATCCACTGGAAGAGTGGACAGTGACGAGGGCGAGCCGTGTGTGTCGCTGGTACTCATCTCCTCCACATTTTTTTTTTGTATTTTTTTTATACTTCAACCAAATCCAATTCAGCCAAGCCCAGCCAGCGTATATTGTTTTTAGGCGTTAATGTGGTTGGACGTCTGTCAGATGGGAATTCTACCGTTAAAAAATGTGAAACTCACTCGCCGACTGACGGCTCCTCTAACGAGGATGTATCGCGGCTGTCTTGCTCGCCCACCGCGCCTGTCCATTCGCAAATAATTTTTTTCATCTGGAGCACCTCCCACCTCTCACCGACCCCTAAAATGAACAAAAACGAGTTGAATGAAATTACGAAATGCGAGAAAAAAATTCTAAAATTGAACGAACGGATGAAATATTAAGAAATTGTTGATAAATTGAACCTGACATTTTTCAATTTTGATCAATACCGCGAACATTCGCTGCGAAGAATGGCAGCGAGAGGGAGAAAGGGAGGGGGATGGAGAGGGAGATGGAAAGCCTCGCCCACGGGCTCTATCATTTTGTTTCCCGGCTTTTTTTTATAATTTTCAGTCGATCAAGCAGTTTCTCATTTCGTACCTGTCAATACCACATTGTCAGAGACTGACGAGCACCTGCCTAAGCAACACATACTCATACAATCCACCTACATTCCCGGTTTGCATGTCAGCCCCAGGACAGCGAGAGAGGGGGCGATGGCAAAAGGAGCGAGGCGAATATACGGTGAGACAGGGCATCGTCCAACGTCACTCCAATGTCGTTACGATCGGACACTCACTCCAACTGGAAGACTGACGTTTCATTCACGATTCTACGCGGGGTAATGGGATATATCGAGATGCTAGAGGCGGTTAAATGACACGGGGAATATTTTTTCTTCGACTTTTTAAGGGGAAAATAGACGTTTTGTTGCGAATATTTTACGGGAAATCACCTGGAATTATCTGATGTTTGACATTTTTAGGTGAGGAATTCCTCTTGATAATGAGGATTCATGATATTCATGGATTTTTTAATTTACATTTAGTGATTGTTAATTATTTGTAATTTTCAGGAGAGTGGAATTTCACGAAATCTTGCCATTGAAAAATCAAATATTTCATTGATTTTCCGTTCAAATGGTCTAAAAATCAATAAAATATTTGATTTTGAGTTCAATTATTCTGTGAAAATTCAGAAAAATCAGGAAAATTCATGTATTTTGTTTCTGAACATTAATGTTCCATTGAAAATTCAATCAAAGTGTGAAATTCCATCTCACTCCCACTGAAAACTTACGAATTTATGGGAATTTTGCTTAAAACTTGAAATTTCATAACCATTTTTCCCTAAATTCGATTCAATGTCACTCCCATGAGATTTACTATAATAAAAAATTAAAATTCCAATTATTTGAAAATTCAAGAATATAATAATTTCAAATTTCCTGATTTCTATTCATGTTCATGAGATAATTAAGCTAAAATCGACAGTTTCCATTGATTTGTCTCTAAAATTTCCGATTTTTATAACGAAAGTCCTTGAAATTTCAGCAGAATTATCTGATAAAAATGTCCAAGTGTACACGGAGAGAAATTTTTGATAAAAATTATCCTACCGTTCTATAAAAGTGTATCGTGAGTCATCGTTTCTTCATTTCTATTCCGAAATTTAGTAAGAACTAATATATGATAATCAAATTTTATTCTACGTTAGAGAAATTTAATCCCGATAAAAATAAAAATTACCGCGCCGGTAGAGTAAAAATTACTGTACCGGTAGGGTAAAATTTATTATGCGTCAGGATAAAATTTCTCTAACGTAGAATAAAATTTGATCATCATACATTAATTTTTATTAAATTTCGGGATAGAAATGAGGAAACGATGACTCATGATACACTTTTATAGAACGGTAGGATAATTTTTACCAAAAAATTCTCTCCGTGTATAGCGGCAATTTCTTGTAAATTTTCAAACTATGTACCGTAAATTACAGCCAAACATTTTTCATAGTTACCAATAAAAAATTGTCATTGAAAAACCTACATTAGAACATAAACTATTGACCTTACGATAACATACTAAACCATCACTCAACAATATGCGCAACAATCCGTGAAATGCGGTGAGATTTGATAGTCAAGTAATTATTCAAATTGATCCAGGTGTCCTCTCCCGGCGGGGTCACCCAGAAATCGAGGCGATTGTCACAGTGCGACGGATATTGATGATGGGGGATAAGACCCCCCGGCCTTTGCCCATCAAATCCCACCGGAGGATCGCACGAGAGAGTTTCGACCCCGCAGCAAATCCTCCTGACCGATCTCCTCTTTCGCCCCGTAAAATTGTAATCGACGTGCAATGCACAAGGGTCCCACAACAAACACTCAGTAACATTCTGTTTGGAAACATTGTCATCTATCATTCATCAAGAGTTCTCCTCCGGCCTGTCACATTTTCCAATGTACACAAACTTTTTATCTGATCAAAAAACCTTGGTGCACGAATCAATGATAAATTTTCAAAGAATACATTGAATATTTTTGATGATGAATGCTTGATGGTCGTTCACTATCCCCGGAAATGGGAAAAGTGTCAGGGGTCCGAAAACAGATGGCCATCAGTTGAAACTCGTCACTGTTCAGCAATATAATTGTCAGTGATAAATGGAGGGATTGAGCATGTCCATGGGGGTATAACATGAGAGAGTGGAACTCTCTCGTTACCAGTGTCAACCCTCATGGTCATTCAATGGAACCGCGCTAATATTTACAGCCTCGGTTGGGGGAACATAAAAACGTCGAAAATGGTTTTGGGCTATTAATAACATGGAAATATACATTGAATCGTTGACGAGTGACAATGCTCCCTTATAATTAAACTCCAGGGATTAAAAAATTTGATGGATGCGCTGTATCGTTCGGTCTTTTTCATTCCTCTTGTAATTGACGGAACATTCTTGCTTCCATTGAGAATCGAAATATCAGGGATCAAAATTAATACTTGCGAAGTCCATTTATCATCAAGAATAGTATGTTGTGCACCGAGGGCGGATGTTTTCCCTGCCGGAGGTGCACATGCTATTTTCCGTCACGGCGGGCGCAAAGTGCACATTTCCCTTCAGTTTCGCGGGATATGTGACTGCGCCTCCGCAGTAACGGGAAATAACGTCCTGACCACGGGAAGTAATAAGGACCCACGTCCTTACCACCCTCGCCTTCGATTCAGGCGGTAATTCGGCACGTAGGCACGACTCCTTTACTTTCCCTCCAGGTAGGGACTATACTATTTTAACACGCGTGCAAACACGGAGAGAAATGTTCAATAAAAATTACCAGGAAAAATTACGTGTTGAAGTGTAATCCGCAAGCGAAGTCAAAGTTCAATATAAAGTATCCAATCGTCACGTAAATTCTACGTCCTGTTCCGTAAAAATTACTCACCCATCCAGCACGTCACGGATAGCGGTGAGGGGGAGATTTTCAGAACACGCTCCGTAATTTTTATTTCTGCGCCGTAATAAGTCTTGGAATTTCTGTTAGATTTTACAACTTCCAAAAAAATTACGTAACTTTTTCGTATTTTTTCAGTGACAAACCTGAGAATTTACAGAACGTCACAGATTTATTCTCTTTAATTCCTATAAACATTCACTGAAAGGGATCTAGGATTGGGGATTACGTGACTTGTTCCGTAATTTTTACTGAAAATTTCTCTCCGTGAAGGAACGTTTGTATTTTGCCTTCTGATAAGCGGCAGAAAAGTGAATACTTTCCGCTCCAGGATGGAAATTTGTTCCCGAGGAACGAAAGTACACTGATAGAATGATTCATTTATTCCAAACGAGATTCGTTAACTGTTAACGAATGGTAGAGTTGAATATGACCAAATGAATATTCGTTAATAGTTAACGAATGGTTCACTTGAATGGCGAAAGTCAAGTCAAACAAGGCTCCTCAAATATACATTCATTAACTATTAACGAATGAACATTTGGTGAGACCGAACAGACCCTAACCTCCAACCAAAAGCCATTCGTTAACAATAACTAATCCGTTCTATCAGTGTACTGACTTTCCGTGTTTTCTCAATAATTTAGTTGGGAGAGTGCCAGGCGCGTAACTGGGAGATCCGGGTTCGAGTCTCGGCTGGATGGTGCGGGTTTTTTTCTCTCAAAAATCTAATTCCCTTTGAATTAAACAAAAATTCAAAGAGATTCCTTTGATTTCTTTCAGATGTCTTGAATCCGCTTTTAAAAAGTCCAGTGTAACGACTTTTGAAGCCTCTATTCCGCTTATCAANCTTGGAGCACCGATTATTCAAGTGCCGCGGTAAACTCTCTTTACCCCCTCTCGACAGAGCCCGAGTAAGCGCCGTTTATCGGGCCGAGTGACGAAAAATATATTATACATGTATGTTTCATACCGTGATTTTTTTCAACTGTAAAAAAATTGATATAATTATATAAATCAAAATATGTATAGAATAGTATATATGTATATAATACATAATACATCCCTAAAAATAAATACGAATACAAAAAGCAGAAGAGAAACGACGAGGAAGATGAAGAGGATTATGACGATTCCAAAGAAATTATTCAACAATTCAGTAGCGAAGTGGTAAAACGGTTTACGACGACTTATCTCTCAGCTGAGTTTTTGAGGAATATTTCCCATTCTGAGGGAGAAAGCGAAATTTTCGTAATTACATTTGTTGTAGCTCTCAATTGGCTCCACAAAAAAGGTGTATTTAAAACACAGCAATAGTTTCCGATCTAATGGCACCGGGCTCAACGAAAATTCTCGAAAGACCTCGGGACCCTTCGGGTTCACGGTCAGGTCACGAAATCACCCATCGAGTTCAGTATCGTATCATCTCAATCTCTGTACAGTCAGTATTGGCGCAATCGCTCTATTGAGTACATCACCGAGTACATCACCGTGAGATACTGAGTTAACGCTCCTAGTAGCGTCTCTATTCGAGTCGATCATCTATTAACCCTAGTCTGGTCACCTGACGGGAAAATGCGACTTTAGTCACCTTTGCGGGAGAGTTCCGCCGTGTTATTTAGGCTCCAGCGTTGCCGAATCCACTCTACACTTCCCGGGGACGTTTAGCGAGTTCCCAGCAACGTCGCCCAACAGGCAATTTCATTTAAAACGGGAAAAAATTGTTCACCTGTTGGAAATAATTTTTTTCCTCCCAGAATTAAGGATACAATATTGAAAAAAAAATACTAGAATTTTCCAGATACTTCAATTGATGAATTCAATTTTTCTCAAATTTTTCCCGTCAACCAGTCGATGGTAAGGTGAATAAAACGACGTGTTGCGGCAATTCCCTCGCATGGTGACCAGTCTAGGGTTAATTTCGAGTCAATTATCAATCATTTTGAGACTATAATCAAGTGAATTATCAAGAGAATTATCAAGTGCAGTGTAGAGACAATTATCGAATTTAAATTTAGACAATTCAACGAACAGTGTACCCTTATAAAATTTCTAGACACGTGGTTTACACCACAAATAAAGTACATCACCAGTGGGTTTTTAGTAAATCGCGTGTTCTTCATTTTCACACCTTTTCCAAATCACTTTTCCCCAACCCGCCTAAATTTTTAGCATCAATCTCAAACAAGGTGCTAACAAAAATTTTGCTATCTCCTTTAGATTCCGAGTTATTCATTGAAAACTGGTAAATAGTCGAAATTGACTTCTACCGTTTTACCACTTCGCTACTGAATTAAATTCGCATCGTGAAAAACTTTGTTAAAACCATTCAGTTTTCCTGCATTATTATTGAGATAAAAATTAATGAAAGTGAGAAACCGTAAGGTTTTACTATTCTGGCGCCCACGGAAAGCAATACGCGCGCGAAGCGCGCGCCCTGTTTTTCTAACATGAAAATCGTGAATATATAATATTTCAATAATAGTCAATTTTTCAATATCATCACTTCCATTTTTCATTATAATTGGAAACATTCCCAGTGATTAGTATTCTGTTATAATCGTTGAAGATGACAATGATTCAATTTTCCCTACTCACATTCGAGGAATGAACAACCATAAAATCCACATTGAATCGACGACGAGTAACAATAATTGACTAATAATAATCAAACTCCATTAATGAAAAAACATCCCCGACCAAAAAAATCCCTAATTTACGACGAATCAAGGTGATTTCAGTAAGATTGATTGCGCGACGGGGATGGGGGGGGAGGGGGGGAGAATTAATGAGCGTTGATAACGCGTCAAAATTCGAGGGCGATCTCCGACGATGGGTGACTAATGGCTGCTGCACCCGTCAGAAGGGGTCAACGGAGAGAGAAGTACCCAGGGGTTGTGTTGAACGGACACGATAAAAAGAGAGAGAGGTTAGGGCGCCGCAATATGGCGACTCATTTCATGATTGAGCGCCGAGTGATAAATCAGGCAACGTCTATACCCACTCTTGATGTCTAACTTGGTGGAATGTGAGTGCAACGGGGCCAATATCAGTGGTATATAAAGGGGGTTGGGTTACCAGAGAAGGGAAAGAGCAGGGCGGGGAGGGTTACAGCGCGTGTGAACATCAGTCTCTGTCAGGAAACCCAGCCCTGACCGTCGGCGGAGGCAACAACGCCGACTGCACCTCACGAAGATGGATGTAGATGAAAATAAAACGCCATTATTACTGCCCCCTGTAGCGGAAAGACGCTTCTACAGCAGCATTCACCAACTCTCCATCCAAATGCATTGCGCAATATCTAATTTTAGGAATGACACGTGAAGTAAAATTTGATTGAGTATAACCCAACGACAGATAAATTATTTCGATTTCGATTCAATGATTCATTTGGACATTCACTGATAGTTGCATCTCGGCCAAGTGCCACCTCATCATTCAACCGCACCACCATCATTCTCGAAATAAATCAACTGATGAATTCTCATTCGGTGCCATACATTGAGAGCACTCAAATTTTCATGATTCTATTCAAAGGCCTGCAACAATTCAAAATGCAGAAAGACACATTCACATTCATATGACGTGTCTCGTCTGATGGCTCGGGGACAGACGTGGTGTGACACATTTCATTTTCGTCCGTGGAAATTACAACTGGGAAAGCCGTCCGACGGAGTGAGACACGATCAAAGAGAAGTGCTTGTCGTGGACGGCAGCGTGTACCTCGTCACCTGTCACGACACCGTTGAATCGCGATCGTCAACGACCTCGTGCATTTCACTCTTGATGGGGTTTAACCCCTTCGTTGGTACCTCCTCACACCCGGAACATATTTCCAACGCCAGAGTCGTTTGAGACATTTTCCATCGATGATTGAAGACAAAGAAATGAGAATCTAAAATGGGAAAATGAGTGATTGTTATTTCCGTCAACTTTGGAATTTCTAATTTGACTTTCTGTTACGAGACGTATAAATGTCTCACATATATTTTTTATGACATATTTTTTATTTTTTCTACTACTCAATGTCTTTTTTTATTTGTTTTATTTTTTTAATATTTTTTTTCGAAATCGAGGCAAGAGAGAGACACTGAGACCTATCCATTCTGATTATACTATCTATTTGAATAATATTCGTCAATTTCAATAGAAGAACAATTAACAAAGCGACCTTAACTGTCACCTACACGGAGAACAAAGATAAGGATAAAATCTGGTGCGCCTCTCCCCCGATATTTTGCCAGGGGAGTTCATAAAATGACTGAACTCCGTGATTTTCTCTTCGGCGCACAAGAAAATGTTTTTTTACGACATTTCAACAGAATCGAATCTATGGTAAAACTCTCGAGAAAGCCGGTAAACTGACTGCGAAATGGGAGAAATTATTCTATGCGTCGAAATCAAATTGTCTCGGGACTACAGACATTAAAAATAGGGGGGTTTTGGGCTAAATAGATCGTTTTAAAATTGAAATAAAAAGGGGTTTTTTGTAGGAAAGGTTTTTGTAAGAAAAATCACTTTTTCACACACCTGCACGGAAAGTTCGTACTTTGCTCCCTGATGAGCGGGAGGAAAGTGAGTACTTCCCGCCCTCCGGTGGAAAGTTACTCCCTCGGGCGGAAAGTCAAGACTTTCCAATTCACTCACCGATTACGGAATCGACTCAGAAAATTTAAGTGACGGTATCGTAACTTTTCACAGGAGATTCAGATAAGAATTATGGATCGCTCCGAAAAAATTCCGTGGCAGTTACGTGAAATTTCCTACAACCACATTTCCCTCCGGAATTACGGAAAAGATACGTAATTTTTATTGAATATTTTTCTCCGTGTATATTCATCAATCACTGATTGTGGACTCCGGAATAGTGGACTCAGGAAAGGTAGTCTACCTTTTGATGATCGCTATCCTAGTATGTGTTTCTTACTCCTTCGCTGCATCACAAAGAGAGAAATGTTCAGTAAAAATTACGGAACTCATAATTCGCTCAGTGATTACGGAATCGACTCAGAAAATTTAAGTGACGGTATCGTCACTTTTCACAGGAGATTCAGATAAAAATTATGAAACGCTCCGAAAAAATTCCGTGGCAGTTACGTAAAATTTCCTACAACCACATTTCCCTCCGGAATTACGGAAAAGATACGTAATTTTTATTGAATATTTTTCTCCGTGTATATTCATCAATCACTGATTGTGGACTCCGGAATAGTGGACTCAGGAAAGGTAGTGTACCTTTTGATGATCGCTATCCTAGTATGTGTTTCTTACTCCTTCGCTGCATCACAAAGAGAGAAATGTTCAGTAAAAATTACGGAACTCATAATTCGCTCAGTGATTACGGAATCGACTCAGAAAATTTAAGTGACGGTATCAAAATTTTTCACAGGAGCTTCAAATAAAAATTGCGGAACGCTCTGGAAAAATTCCGTGACAGTTCCGTAAAATTTCCTACAACTAAATTTCGCTGCAGAATTACGGAAAAAATACGTAATTTTTATTGAATATTTCTCTCCGTGCAGAAAGATATCATAGAATGTATAATAGTCCAATAAGCGCATCATCACAGCTGTAAATCTCAATCGGGTACAAATAGAGAAACTCGAACCATGCATGTAGAGTCATAATTATGTGTATATGTATGTGCCCGTGTCGGAGGTAACGCTGATCGAGCAGTCAAGTGAAGTGTTAAGAGTCGAGCCCTCAGGAGTTAGCGTGTCACCTAGGCGTCATTTTGCTCTACACCACCACTGTATTCAACCGGTATACCCCTTTATACGGAGAACCCTCATCCAACGGTTTCTAACAGTTATGAGAGACTCCAACTTGACGTGTGAAACGTTGCCACCCTCCAGCCAAATATCTCTCACATATACGTCAAACTGATATCTCACATCGCAGCACATCCACAACCTCTACCTTATTCAAGCTATCCATTTTATCGATTGAAAGCATAACCCCAATCATCGAGACACTCCTTAATTGGCATTTGACCTTTTTTGCTTCTGAATGGAAGCTTGGTGGTCGTTCAAATTCATGTTTTGGATTTCTTGTGTTATATCAACTCATTATAATCCACCAAATTTCAGTACACGGAGACAAATTTCCTGGAAAAATTCATGTCCTAAGCACCATAAATGAATCGTAATCCGCACTGTTGGAAATTTTATGAAATTTCATGGAATATATTACAGTAAATCTTATGAGAATAACATTGAATCACATTTAACAAAAAAATGCTTATAAAATTTCAAGTTTTAAGTAGAAGTCACGGAAATTCATGAGTTTTCAGTGGAAGTCAGATGGAAATTTCATTCAGATTTCATTCAAAATAAAAGTTCAAAAAAATGATGTATTTATGATTAAACGAGTAACTTTGAACTTCCAACTAACAACTAATATCAGTATAAAGTGAGAAAAGTGAAAACATTCAAAAATTGATTTCCATTCGGTGCGAAAATTTGACATTTAGAGGTTAAACACAGAGATGTTGACCGAGTCGAATTTTTAAGGAATTTTAATTTTTGATCGGTGCAAAGATGCACAGAACAAAAATTGTTTAAATTTTTGACATGGTGGAAAGGAGGAATTCCAATTTTTTCAGATTTTTTCTCAACAACGTTTCAGCGTAAAAAATAAAAATCGAGACAGAACGGCGCTCGTGCCATGACGCGACCGATCGAGGGTTAATATACAACTCATTCCTGGTATGAACTCTGATTCAGGTGATACCGTGCGGGGGTCAAGTGCAGCTCAGGTCATACCTGAGAAGGGTCAGACGTCACAAAGATAACGTCGTCGAGCATAACTAGCACACAACAGAGGCTGACAGAACAATGAGAAGGGTAAATCGACTACAGGGGTTAACCGGGAAAGGCAAGCAGAATAATCACAAGGGTCCAAAAATGATAAGGGTCAACCAGGACACGCAGACAGGACAATCACAAGGGTCGACCAATCATGAATTAAACGACATAGGAGGCTTCTGTCGTTTGATCCTGACGATTGTCCTACGTGTCTTTGTCGTTTGACTCATCTCACCATTTGACCCAGGCATGCTGACCCTGCCATGGCCCTTGCACGGTATGACCCTGGCTATGTTTGTCTCTCGCTACGTTTGACCCTTTCAACTCAAAACGGACGAGTCTTCTCATAGAGAACTATACGAAGACGAAAGCAATTTCCCACTCGTTTTTTTAAAGTATCTTAACGGCTTCAACGACCCTCAAGGAGGCCCCACAGCATTCCCGTGAGGATCATATAAGCACTCAACATTGGGGACGTGAGGAGGGAAAAGTTAAATTGGAAATCCTAAATTTCACGGAACTAACAGTCATTTATTTTCCTATCTTAGATTCTCACCTCTTTGTCTTTCATCGTCAGTAGAAAATGGTGTTATGGTTTGATGTATTCTTTCATTAATATTTTTAAAACGTTTTTTCCTAATGCATTCATGAATGAAGGCTTTGTCTCGACTTCCACACCTACTTGTGGCATCAATATAGTAGATCAGCAAACCATCTGCTAGCAGATGACAAGCCCCCCAGGGCTCGGCGTTTACCACTCCACTTGACTGCTCGATCAACGTTACCCCCGCCACACACATCATCATAACCTCATACATTTTACCTCAGTTGCAGTTTCCGAAGTATTAGTCACTTCGAAAATTTGTGTCGACGTGGAAAACGGATTGGACATGGATTATAACTCACACCCACCCCCGATTGTAGATATAATGGGGGATTGTCCAATGGCTGCTACGTGCTTGTGAATATAATAGCTTAGTTGGATGATTAGCCGGGGTTACGAGTAGAAATGCAAATTGACCGTCATTTCTGAGGTCGCGTCATATGACCAATATTGATGGTCATGTGACGCACAAAATGTTTAACTACAAATGATTGGTATGCAAATTGTTGTCAAATCATATACACACGGTGTCTCAAAACTGCGCACTTTATTTCTGAGGGTACAAAGAGAGTGGAATCTGGAGCCCAAAGTTCCTCTTGAACTTTGCTGTACGACGCCCCCCTGCCGAGTTATTCAACTTTGAAGTTGACCAATCACAGCGTTGCTCCGCCCACTGCGTCAGTGGTTCTCAACTCAATTGTTTTCAAATAAGAAAAATTATCTTATCCTATTCTCTATCGTAAAAAGGAGAAAGGAAATCGATCTCGAAATATCTCGAAAATCTCGAATAAGCATAAGCGTAAGACTGAAACCGAAGCGCCACTACGAGAGGAGATGAGAAGGCGCGTGCGCAGCACGCGCGGCCGATCTCGTTTACTAAAGACGATAGGATGAAAGAAACGTGAAGTTGTTTTATATCGAAATATCTCGAAACTGTCTGACCGCTAATCCTCAATTCTGATTAGTCAATGAGACACGTGAAGTAGTCGCTGAAGAAAATCCCCGGTATTTTCAAATTCTTCAAATGTCAAAATTTTTTCTGCGTCATATTTTCAATTTGTCATGTGTGAAGTTTATCTTTATATCAAAACATTTAAATTGCGTAATTGTTGATTATGAGAAAAAACACGTAGTATTTATAAATTTTTTCAACTCACAAATTATTCTTCACTTCCCAAATTTTAATTTTTTCATATTTATCGCAAAAATGATCAATTCTTACTTCTCAGATTTACATACATAAAGTTTAAACTTTACAAAATTCATGAAAATTCTTCGGTTTCCCAAGGAATTCGAGAAAAATCTTTGAACATCTACGATTATCTGGAAAACTAAAATTTTCCGAAGAATTTAAGAATTTTTTTTCAGTTTTCTAGGAAATCAATTCATAATCCTCCCCTCATTCTTCAACAATTGGAGATTTTAATCAGATTATTTTAAAAAGTAAAAAAAGGAATTAATCGAAGTCTTTAAGTCATTATCAATATTTATAAACCATCTACGAGTATATGAAGTTTAATAAATTCGATTTTTTCATTTTCACGACGAATAGATGAGCGCGCGCACAGGTCTAGTCATTTTGAAATTTTTCATTTTCAATCATCATGTCTTGAGTAATGGAGAGAAAATTAATAGTTAATATCTCTATGAACTGAATAATAAACCGTTCAAGTCATAAAAGACCGAGGCGTGATTAATATGAAAGATTTTACGAATTGCGCTGTAGGCTAGTGGTCAGGGCGTCGGATCAGTAATCGTCGTGGGTTCGAGCCCAAGTCAGGGTAATATTTTTGATTAACAAAATCGGCCTTTCAGCGATGATTGCGTTAGGGTTTTCTAGATAGATCACAATTAATGTCAAAAATCCTAAAAAGTGTGAATTATTTTGTTTTTACTCTGTTATTATTGATAATTGTCGTGAATAGTTTGGCAGCCAGCGCCGTACCAGTGGTATGCCAGTATTCATTTTTTTCCTTCTTGAACTTGTCGCGTATGCTCAGGAGTAGTATTGAATTACTTGTATTTCAATCGCTCATATCATATTCATGTAATTAAGTAATCTTTAATTGAACCTGGCTAACAATTGACAATCAATGTTGGGTCGAGATTCTCGCGCAGACCTGGCCATGTTATCGTCCCAGGTTTCAGCCAAGATCGGTGGGTTCCCGGGTGAGGGACGGGCTCCGAACTATGGCGGCCCGGCCGCGTGCTTGGCCCAAGCCCGATCCGTTCGTTTTTTCCTACCTGGCTAACACAACGTCACGTGTCTGTGTAAAGTCTCACGGCATCACTAGTAGAAAGGCAAAGTTGACCTGAACTCCACGTTATCACCGAGACTTGAGCCCAAACGGAAATAAACTTAGCAGTACTTGGCGTGACTCGAAGCCACGGTGTAAATAGCCCCAGTGAGATGCAATTTTTTTTATGGACGAAAGAAAGCCGAACTAATACGGCAACTGAGGGGAGAAACGTAGAAGAGGTATCCGCAACTGACATAAATAACGAAAGCTCCGACACGACGGCGTCGTGAATATGCGCTCGTAAATTCCTCGGGGCTTTTTCATTCCTCCGCCGACTACGTAATTACGTGCGTGTTGGTTAAATAACGCCCCCCCTAAGGGAGAATTATGATTTCATTTGGCGGTGAACGAGCGCAGTAAAAGGTTGGAGATAGTCACCGGACGAGAGGGACACCAGTGGTTTGTCTACAGGTATGAGGTAACATTTTGCACTCACGTTTTATGTGGTGCCATCCTTGGCTTGTGATATGTCTCGTCTCATGACGAAGATCGAAGATTCAATATTTGTCTCCATCTCCGGGAGATAATCGTCAACGATATTTCAAGCTCCAACAGTACGACGTATTCCTCTCCTTATTCCGTTTGTCTCCCGGAAAAAGCAGAAGACATTGAGCGATTCACGTCAGGCAGATCGATCGACACTTCGCCGCTGTAAATTCCACGCTGAAGCGAATGGATATACGCTTCTTGGCAGGCGATCGGTCCTCGCAGTTATGTTACGGGAAGAATAAATTGACGGGGAAGGATACAATAGTCGTAAACATGCAAATGCCGGACACTCAGTTCTCCCTTCTGCACGCATCCCCCAACAGCTATCTAGAGGTGAGCGTTAAAAGTCAAACGCCATTGTTAATGATTTAAAGCGAGAGGTGTTCAACGATATGGATCTAACTTACACTCGGCATTGTACAATGTTTCCGAAATACAATGCCGGCGTGGAGGGAAGAAGTGGAGGAGGATAGCAAAAAATGTGTTCATGGGGTCCAAGAAGAAAGGGGTCGGAAGCGGCTGAGGCAGTTGAGACTTTCATAGCCGTATTAAATAAAACGTTATTGCCGCTGTAGAGGATATTAAAAACTTGGCTCGTATATATTACCATTATCCTACACCGGGGGCGCTCAACCGATAAGAATGCTCTGCGCGCACGCAGTTGATTCTCGTGCCAATTTTAGAATTTCAAGGAGGGTATTAAAGTTTTGGATGCGAAACTGTTTGGGGGGATAAACATTTTGGGAAACAATACTTGAGGATTGCGAAATGAGTAAATGTTATTTGCCAATGGTTGGTTATGGGTGCTCTAGGCAGTATTGTTTATGATACAAATGGGAAATTGTTTATTTGAGAGAAATTAAATTCATTTGAGTCAAATGAATCGTTTTTTAATATCGAGAAGTGTTTTCTTGGTTCGAATGAAGATATAATGAGTTTAAAATGAATGGACTATTTCGTTCGTTCAATTTTTTTATTGGAATAAATGTATGAGTGTGTTAATTTCCATCGAAAATATTGCTAAATTGAATAGAAAAATTTAAAATGAGGAGTTTGTTTCCGAATGGAGACTCTTTATTCGTTAAATCCGAAATTTCTAATTTTTTGCCTCAGGATGACTAATTTGGCCTTACTACTTCGAATATTTTTAAATTTTTATTCAAAATATTTTTATACTGAGAACAAAAATGTTTCTCGATAAGTACGTGTTCACTTGCATCGAGAAGCTCATGGCTCGAAAATTGGCAAGAACAAACATTTTACAATAAGAAAGAAAAAACTTTTGTCAAAAGATTTTGTGGTTGTCGAAACGACGAGGATAATTTATTTATGACAAGAAAGTGAATTCTCAAACTAAGTCTAGTTGAATCCATTTAGTCAATAGCTTTTAAGTCTCAAATCCAAAATATTTTAACGCAAAAACCACTTGACTTCGAAAAGTTATTTTCATGTTGTGAACAATTTATCCCTCACCTTTCCGTCAAGTACAAAATCTCTTGATGAACGGTTTCTTTTCTCACTGTGAAATATTTTCTTTCCAAGGGTAAATTTGTCTAAAATTTGCCTCATAACTTTTTTACTAGCACCCAATTCGCTCTGCAAAAAAAGTTATTATAAAAATTTCGCCATCTCCCTTAAATATGGAAATATTTCTAGAAAACTCAACTAAAGACTAAATTGGCTTAAACCGTTTGACCACTTCGTTACTGAATTGGCCTCAGGTGTTTGACTATTATACCAATAAATAAAAAATAAAAATAAAAAATACATTTTCCTCTTGTTATTTGACTAAAAAGCATCATGTCTGCAGTAAATATTCCATCAGTCGAGCCGAATCAATAAAAATCCCTTCAAAGAATAATAAAAAATTTCTTCCGACGAAGACGATCGTCAGCCAGTCGACTTTCACCCGATCACGTTTGATCTCGATAAACGTAAAGAGAAATGTGGTTAAAGGAGGGAGGAGAAAAACACGTGTCAAACGATCATTTGTCCCCGGGCTCATTTTTCCACCTCACTTCTTCCTTCCCATTTTACCCACCTGCGGGGGAGAGTGAGAGAGAAAAGTCGAGAAAATAAAATTGGAGCCGCGGTGAAGTATGTCCGAGCAGTCTCTTCGGGAAGCCCCAACGCAATCAGAAGCCTCGGTGGGGTTTTATAGGTGGCGGATTGGGGGAATGGGTGAGAAAAGAGTGAGGACTATGTACCAAACGTGGAAGCCGATATTGCCAACTCCCCTCACCTCTTCTCTACTAGTTCGCTATACTCACCCCGGGACTTTGGAGCCGAAGAGACAAACGGTCAGCAATATCCCGACGGTCGTTTCCTCCACCCCCAGACGCTTTTTCTTCTCCATCGTGAGTGCCAGAAACTTCGAATCGGGGCTGAAAATTCTGTACTGAAACAAACGACCTTCACGTGGTGGACATTTTTCGTTGTATACGAGATCAGTGGTGGATTGAACCTCCGGCGATTAGTAAATCTTGCAGGTCGTTCAATCGTTTCCGTTGGTAGTTTCAACACGAGTTCCTGGATGGAACTATGCACTGTTGGAGGGTGCAATCTGCATTTAATGTAAAAAATCTTTGAACGATTAATTTACTTGACATATAGTTGACTCCAATCTGCACTGTTAAAATTTTTCCCCTGAATTTTCCGTGCCAAATTCCGGCAATTTTTATTGTGTTCAAGGTTCCAATGAAATTTCAGTATATCTTGTCATTGAAAATCAAATATTCCATTGATTTTCGGTTAAAATGATCTGAAAATCAATAAAATTCTTGATTTTTCAGTTCAATTATTCTGTAAAAATTCAGAAAAATTAGAGAAATTCAGGGAAAAATTTAAAATTCATGTCATTTTGTTTCTGAATATTCAGATTCCACTGAAAATTCACTCAAGTGGAAGATCTCACTCCCACTGAAAACTCATGAATTTCCGTGAATTCTACTTAAAACTTGAAATTTCATAACTATTTTTTCCCTAAATTCGATTCAATACTGCTTTTTCGAAATTTGAAATTGGATTTTTTTTCAGTTTCCAATTTTGTTCCTAACAGTATAGAAAATTACTCTTGGAATTTCATGTAAAAAGTATTGAAGTCATTAACGATGCTTAATTACCCAATGCGTACCTAATGCATAATTAATATTAACCCTTAAAAATTATTATTACCAAATGAAAATATTGTGTTGTACTAGGAAGGATTGCACGTTTAAAATTTTTCGGATGTAGTTACACTCCTTGGAAATCTCTATCAAGTGGAGACTTTACGAAAATTCTGAGAAATGTTTTCATTGAAAATTTGAAATTTTACGAAAAAAACCATAAAAACAGTAAAATTTAGTTAAATTATGCCATAAAAATTCATTAAAATCAGGAAAATTCAAGTAAAATACTCTTGAATTCCCAATCAATTGAAAAGCTGTAATTTGTTCCTGGAACAAATTATGATTCATGTTTTGATTGAAAATTCGCGTAAGTTCGAGAATTCCCATCCTTTTACTGCTTAAAATTTTGAAATGTCTGTAAATTTTCAAAAGGGAGATTGATTTTTTTTATTCCTCCTTAAATCGAATTTGATGTCGTTGTCCTGCCAATTACTCCTAAAATTTCCCAAAGAAATCTTGAAATTTTTAGCAGCGATTAATGTTCTCAAAATAGCATCAATAATTCATTGAAAGTACACTGTTAAAAATTTTCGTCTGAATTTTCCGTGCCAAACTCCAGAAATTTTTATGGTATTCAAGTTCCACTCCAATTTCAGGAAATCTCGTCATTGAATAATCCAATATTGCATTCATTTCCTGTTCAAATGATCTGGAAATCAATAAAATACTTGATTTTTCAGTTCACTTATTGTGTCCAAATTCAGGAAAATCAGGAAAATTCGGGGAAAAATTGAAAATTTACGTCGTTTTGTTTCTGAATATTCATGTTCCACTAAAAATTCATGAATTTCCATGAATTCTACTTAAAACTTGAAATTCCATAACCATTTTTTTCCTAAATCCGATTCAATATCACTCTCATAAGATTTACTTTAATATCTTCCCCGAAATTTCAAAATTTTTTTAACAGTATAGTTATCAACAAATTGAAATATTTTGCTGTGTTAGAAAGGGTAGTGACGCCTTCTCGGCTGTCATGAATTTCTATCGAATATTGTCACCGACGAACAATCGAGATGTGATCGCATTTTAAAATTCCGGAGCAGCTGACCTCACCGTAACATCCCTAAATCATGACCCTCGAGGAAAAAAAATGAAAAACCCTGTTCCCATTTAGTTGAGGAAGTTTCGTGTTCCTTATCACCGTAACCTCCTGAAGAATGTGCAGACCGCAATCCCCACAATTTCCTAATCTTAATGGAGGCCCCAGGTTCGAGAATATCTCCCCGACGTCAGCACTTTTCACTATCATAATTCATCGAAATATACTCGGCGCAAATGAGAGAATGATTGATTGACAACAACAACAACCAAATAATATCCACCAATAAGAGATCGAGCCATCAAACACAGCGGAGAACGCTCCTTCAAGCCCCAGTATTAACGAGACACTCCGGGCAACACTTGGACACTCGTAATTGATGTACTTTTGTTCAACGGCGAGGCGCGCTCGATCGTAAATCATAATCGTTGCCAACCCGAGAGAGAAAGCCGGAGAAGAATGGACATGAAATTGTTCCAACGAGGGGGATAGAGATAGACTGTGTATTAGTAGAGTGGGTTGATCGGTTAACTGATTCCGAAATACCCCGAGTGTCAAGATATATCAGTGCGCCAGCGATCGTCAATCATTTCACGCTCAAATGATCTCTATCCGGGCGACTTAATTTATGACGTCTGCGTACACAATCTATTCTTTCCCAGAATATTTCCCACTTTGAAATATAAAGCGCAAATTTCGCGCACATTGTTGAAAACAATTGAAATGGCGACTGTAATTAGTATTACAATATACAGCTTCTGTTCATTTGTTCCTCAATTTGTGAATTTTCACGAACAAAATGACTCGAAATACCAGTGGAATATTAACTTGAAAGCAGATTCCAAGAAAAGGTAAATTCCGTAAAGAATTGCAGCTAAAAATATTTTGTATCGCTCCCCATTTCAGAAATTTATTTACATTAAGTTCCTTTTTTTGCAAAAATTATTAATTCTCCCCAATTTTTTAATAGAGTAATCCCTAAAAATTGTATAAATGTTTAATTAAATTGAATTCACTTATAGAACTGTTCCACACCTATTCATTTATTACAACAAATCACAGCGAAAAGAATGACCGACTAAATTATTTATTTAATAAAATCAAAATTTTTCCACCAAAATAGATAAAGACTTCATCATTGATTGTCCCCCGAAAACATTGATGCAATAAATAGGCAACTTTCATACAAAGAATTTTATTCAATGGAAATGCCCCATCTCTCTGACTTCACGTTTCCATATTTTTTACATATTTTCTCTTCTTCACATTAATTTCCCTTCCAGTTATAAGTAATTTCGTCAACAAATTAGCAACTCTCCGAGCGTTATCTTTCCGTTCCAACTTTTGGCTTGCGTTATGCCCCCCTTATTTCTTCCTTGGTCGTTGCCAGCAAGAGAGTACCGAATTAGCAGATTTTTAGCCCACGAAATTGCCGATACGGTTAGTTTTAATGGCTCAAATGCTCCACCACTCTGCGGTTATGTAACCTCCCCTTTTCGTGATTCCCCCGTACTTTTATGCGCGATAACGGTCCAAACGTTCCGCCCCCCCTTCTCATTCCCCGGCTACTGGCCCCTCTCTGGCGCCCCTTGGAGTTACGATGCCAGAGTAACTGCTGTTAATGCAAGAAATCCTGCAATATGCTGAGATTTTTTTTTCCACCCCGAGCGCACGTTTTATTAAAAATATATAAAAGCCCGGAATTATCAGCATCACTATCAACATTATAACTATAATCTGAATTTAACGATGGAGTCACTCTGAATAAGTAGGTAAAAAATAATTATCTCGTAAAATGCGTTATTCAACGAGAATCATTGACTTAATTTCCGCGGATTCGTTCGGAGCTATATTAAAATTCATCTTACGATCATTAAATCTCAATCGCCAATGACGTCGTAAAAATGTCAGGATGATTGGCTGGATGGTCATTTATGAAAGCCACCTGCACATCGATTAATTAGGGAAATCATGAGAGATGGGGGAAAAAAGAGAGTCTGGCAAGGTGAGTCTATAGCATTTCAGCTTGAGGTGAAATCGGGGATAATTAAAGCAGCACGCAATCCAAAATCTCGGCGCAATCACTGCAGCCACCTGTCCCTCGTTAAATCTGTGTTAATTCCGTCTTGAAAGAAATCTTTTTTAAATTCACCTGGAGGATAGCAGGCTTTTTCTGAAGGTGATTTATTCAGCATTGATTTTTGTTGGCATTCTTTTTAATTACGTCAACAGGTCTGATCATTTATGCCCCAAAGTCTTTGGACTGAAAAACAAGTGGGAAATTGCTCGTGTATTGTATATAGTATATAGTTATTTTTGCTAATAAATTAGGAATATGCTTCCGAATGGTTATTTTGGGCACACGGAGAGAAATCTTCAAGAAAAATTACGGAACATTTCACGTAATCCGCAAGCGAGAATCGTTTTCAGTAAATTCCTATAGGGATATAAGAGAATAAATCTGAAACGTTCAGTAAATTTTCGGGTCTGTCACCGAAAAAATACGAAAAAGTCACGTAATTTTTCTGGAAGTTGTAAAATCTAACAGAAACTTCAAGACTTATTATGCCTCAGAACATGAAAATTCTTGGATGTTTAAGAATTTTTACGAAAAGTTCCGGAAAAATTACGGAACGTGTTGTTAAAATCTCCCCCTCACGGTGACTCGTGGCTAGCCGTCAGGCGTCGGACGGATGAGTAATTTTTACGGAACAGATCGTAGAATTTACGTGACGATTGACACTTTTTATTGAATTTTACTTCGCTCCCAGATTACGTTTCGAAACGTAATTTTTACGTCTTTTTTCTGGTAATTTTTATTGAATATTTCTCTCCGTGCATTATTTCCTTCTATCATGGATAATTCATTGTTTATTCCATTTTATTAAATTAAATAAGATTTCCTTTTACATAATTTTGTCAGATTTTTAACTCAGTTGAATGTTATCAGCGTTATCGTTCTTATAATTTTTTTTTTTTGTACAACCGATTGTCTTTTTTACAGTTCTATCTCGCCCCTCAGCCCTCCGATAAAATGTTAATAGAGAAATTTTATTTACACATACTTGAATGAATTTGAAACATCACATTTGAAAAAACCACGAGAAATCTCACTTTCGGGGAAATTCACGAACAACTCAAAATTTTCAACAATCATCATAAAAATAAAATCAACCAATGTAGCTATCGTAATCATCTTTTAACTTTGACTTGATGGCATTAAAATAAACATTTTAAGAAATGAATTCATTTGAAGCATAATATTCAAAGATATCCCAGGATTCTGATTTAAAAAAAAACAAAATTTTTGAAAATTTTCGAATAAATCAAAATAACGATTATTACTATCGCCGTTATCGTCGAATTTGTCCAAAAGGACATTCAATCAATTCAGAACATTTTTGTTCTAGTTATTGTGGAACAACCGATTTTCGGAAAAATTCAACAATTAAAAAAACTAATCGATGAATTCAGTAGCGAAGCGGTAAACCGGGTTAAGTCGATTTGGACTATTGGCCAGTTTTTGACGAATATCTGGGAATCTAAAAGAGATAGAAAAATTGTTGTCATGACCTTTTTTGTAGAGCCAACTGAGGGTTATAAAAAAGGTAATGAGCAAAATTTTGCTATCTCTCTTAGATTCCGAGATATTTGTCAAAAAATGGCCAAATGTCAAAATCGACTTAACCCGGTTTACCGCTTCGCTACTGAATTGAATTGTAATTAATGGCGATCGATAGGGCTCCACAATACCTACATTTGAAAAAAAAATTCAATTCCATCCATTCATTAATGAACAATTGAAGAAAAACATAATAATAATTACATTTTAATGACACACACATAAAAATTGCCTTTTCGAATTTTTCGCATCATGATGAGTCGATATAACACAAAAAATCTGTGAAGAGAAGGAATCTGAAACGTTCAGTGAATTTTCAGGTTCATCACTGAACAGAGTACGAAATTGTCACGTAATTTTTCCCGAAGAAGTAAAATCTTACAGAAACTTCCCGACTTATTATGCCTCAGAACATGAAAATTCTTGGATGTTTAAGAATTTTTACGAAAAGTTCCGGAAAAATTACGGAACGACTTGTTGTCCCCACAGCGGTGAGTCATCAGACGGATGATTAGTTTTTGCGGAACAAATCGTGGAATTTACGTGGCGATTCGTACAATTTCAGTTCCGACTCACACTTTTCACTGAATTTTACTTCGTTCGCGGCTTACGTTTCGAAACATAATTGTTACGTTTTTTTCTGGTAATTTTTATTGAATTTTTCTCTCTGTGTGACACCTTCCGTTGACTGAAGAGAAATAAAAAAAGGGATCGGAGGTCCTTTAGAAACGGAGAGATGAATATTCTCTCCGCCAGGATGAGGATGCATAGCACGCAGCTATTTTGCTCACATGGAAAATGAAGAGGTAGGCGAGTTGGGTAATAAACGTGCAAGA
This sequence comes from Diachasma alloeum, assembly GCF_001412515.2. Taxonomy (NCBI): domain Eukaryota; kingdom Metazoa; phylum Arthropoda; class Insecta; order Hymenoptera; family Braconidae; genus Diachasma; species Diachasma alloeum. Next base: position 184,036 of record NW_021680366.1, read on the forward strand.
GTGAGGGAGAGAAATGTTGCGGCTGTGCACGGCCACTTAATTATCCGCGGGGCCAATTAGGCAGCCGCTAATGGAGTCCTGCGGTGAGATATGGGCATAGAGGGCGCAACAGAGGAGGACAGGAGTATGGGAGGGTGATCCTCATTGCGCCTCATTAACTATCCATCAGCACCACCGGGCTTATCTATCTCCCTCTCTGCATCATATTGCCCCTTCGTTAACTGTCTATCTTTTACCTGTGGTATTTCACTCGTCGGATTGCGTCAATGGTAATTTATTACGCCGACATTTAATCGAATTCATCTACATGATGAAAATGAAAATTTATTTTCTTCTAGTTTTTTTATGTTTGGACCACCCACCGTATAGGGGAGGGTGTGTCTGTAGCGCTCAGCGGGTAATACCGCTCACCCGATTTTCTCCACAACCATCAGCTTGAAAATTTCTTTCTGTTCCTGATCATGAAGAATTTGATGATAAGATGTGATTGTCGGGAAAATTTCACTTTATTTACCACTTAAAATATGAACAAACACGTGACGAAGTTTTGAGGTTTTTACAGTGCAAAATTTGTGGACTTGCAATTAAGGTTTTTGATAGTTTCAAACGCTGAATTCTCCTATTAAACTGTGGTTATTCGATTCGTGGTACTTTCACGCGTAATTTGAGACCAATTCGAACTCAAAACTCCACTCATGTCAATAATTATCAACAATTTTGTTGACGCCGAGCGGAGCCGGTAATACCGCTCATAGGATCGGCCATGTAGTTGCTCCACAGCACTCGAGTACAGGTTAGGTTGCGGCGCGAGCGATAAACGCAAAACCCTATGAGCGGCATTGGAGTCGTGCCGACGGCGGGTAGTACCGCTGAATAGGCTCTCTCTTTTATTTTTAATCAATTTTGTGGATTCTAAGGAGAATTAGGCGTCTACACTTTGAGAATAACGAGTTCAATAGTTAAAGAAATCTCACAAATACGTTTTTTATATTCAAGTTGAAATATAAAATATAAAGCTGGCATTTCCCCTTAGGTGGGCGGTACAAGCACACCCTCCCCTAAAGCATTTTTGTCTTTAGGCCTGGGAAACCGCGATTCGTGGAGACGAGGCGAACATTGAGACGAATTGAACATGTAAACACCAATTCTACGAAAAAATTTATGAAAACAAGAACAAATAAAATTGTTCTTGTTCTCATCAATTTTTTGATTGAATTCAAATACTTCTAGATTCAATTCGGAAATTGTTGGCAATAATATTTTTCTACAATCAACTCCATTTGCTGTTGCTTTTTAAAACATTTCAAAATTTTTGCTTCCCAATGGAAGCATTGTGATTGTTCAAATTTATGTTTTGGATTTTTTTGTGTTATATCGACTCATTATGATCAAAAAAGTCCGAAAATGAATTTTTTAGACCGTGGCCGTCCGTATGTGTGTATGTATGTATGTATATGACAAAGTTTTTCGTCAATTTCTCGCTAATGAATCGATGGAATTGAATCACTTTTTTTCTTAAACGAAGGTATTGCTAAGCCCTATCCATCGCCATTAATTAAAATTTAATTCATTGGCTTATTTTTTAAATTTTCGATTCAGTTGTAACACGATAAGTAAAAAAAATGTTCTAAATTCATTGAATGACGGCTTAAAAAATTCGAAGATGAAAGCGATAGCAATAATCGTTATTTTGATTTCTGTGAAAATTTTCCAAATGTCGTATTTTTCGAAAATCAGAATTCCGCAGATATCTCTGGATATTGCGCTTTAAATGAATTCAATCATAGCTTAATATGTGTTTCAATGCGGCTATAACGGAGTTAAAAGATAGTTAAAATAACTGTCTCGGTTAATTTGATTTTTAGGATAATTTTTGGAAATTTCGAATTTTTCATGAATTGTCCTGAAAGTTAGCTTTCTGATGGTTCCTTTGAATGTGATGTTTCGAATGCATTCCATTATGTATAAATGAAATATTCCCAATACTATTTCATCGAAATTTTCAGAAATTTTTAGACTTTCATCAAGTGGAAAATCTAAAACAATTAGTTGGAAAGAAATGAATTCAATTCAAGAAAATAAAATAGGCTATGAATAATATACAATGGAAAAAATGAGCAAAATGACCATTCGGAAGCATATTGCTAATTTATTGGTAAAAATAACTATACTATACGCAATACAGGAGCAATTTCTCACTTGATTACTGAAAAAATAGTAACATAAACTGTAATATCTTGTGATTGAACAAGTTGTAATTATTTGCTCATCTTCTCACTAAAAAATAAATTAGATTTTATGAAAATTTTAATGATTATTTTCACTTTTTCCCGAAATTATGAGAAATTTTCTAAAACCCAGTATTTGTTCATGAAGTAATTCTAAAAAAATATTCAAATAGAAATCATTTTTTAAAGAATTTTTAAAATTTTGAACTCAAATTCGTCCAAATTTTCATGATTATAATTTGAGACTTCTTCTTTCAATAAAGATTCCATAAAAATGCGTGTCAGATACTACGGTTTCTACAAATTGAGAAATTGATTCCTTGAAACACGAAATTTTCATTCTCTGTAGAAATTATTTTCAGACACTTCACTCCATTACAGACGAAAACGCGTGTAAACGTATGATGGCAAGTTTGATCATGGTATTTGCGGTGTAAATGGGCAAATTGGAAATAGAGAATTGTAGTATGAAAACGATGGAAACTGAACGCATGATATGCGACATGAAGGTACATGCAACTGTATTTCCCATTCACGCCAATATGTAGTGCCCCGGAAACACACCCTTTCCCAATGTCACTGTGTCACACCAGTTTTGATTAGCGTGTTTGGTTTCGACGGAATTAATTAATTCATGCGCTAACGAGTACCGTGAGCGTGGGAGTCAACATGCTCAATTCGACACCAAAGTTTGGTTTATCAAAGTGAGGGAGTAATAATAATTGGTGAAACGTACTCCGTTCTAATCCGCTCGATCGTTGATTTGAATTGTGGAATAACGACAGAGGGAAAATTTCCTTCGCTTATGCATGAAAATTGATCAATTAATTTGAATGTCAATCACATGCTGATGCTGACATTCGAAAATCAATCGTAAATGTGGTTATTCTGTCACATTTTTATCAGTGAGGGTAATGATGCCCAGATCATAAACTGACAGTTCAAATTTCTTCGGTAAAAAATCAATGGTAAATGTGGTAATTCCAGGTAGCTCAATTAGTAATGGAAAATAAATTCATCATGCAATTTTTTTCGAATATTTTATTGATTAAGGGGAAGTTCACATCGGGAAAACAACTTTTTCATTTTTCGAGACAAAAAAATAAACAATACCATTTTCCGCGTTATTTTTCCTCTGGAATCTTATTTTGTAGTTCATAAGTGTCTACCTGCCACTCAAAAGTGGAGAATCGAATTGTTTTTATCCGAAAAATTAGTTTAATAAGAATCTCCAACGTATTTTTTAATGGTTTTTTGAACATGGCCTGAAATTTTCGCTTTTTAGTTATGAAAAATACGGGAGAAAATGTATTTTTAAATTTATTCGTTTATCAAAACTTTTATTCATATCTGCAGAAAAAAATTTTTCTTGCTCAAATATTATGTATAAACTTCATTTATGATTATTAACTCGATGTTGAATGATCTTTTAAGAATTCAGAATTTTCATTTTCCATTCTTTTATGGAAATTCATTCATTCTAATTGATACTTATAACTCATTATCGAAAAGATTGTCGATCCATTGAAAATAACGATTTTTTTCAGGTTGACCAATGGACTCCAAAATGTATCCCGTATTTCTCACAATGAAATTTGTGGTCCTATTTAAAAAACTATTCCGAAAACAAATACATTGGGGATTATTCAAAAGTTGATTTTTCGATTAGAAAAAATTCAAATCTCTAATTTTTAGCGGTTGGAATCGAATTTGACTTACAAAATCGGATTTCTAAGAAAGAATGGCGCTGAAAATAGTGTTTTCGAAGTTTCTTCTCGACAAACGAAAAAGTTTTTTTCAATTTGCATTTTTTTCGAATATTTTATTGGTAAAACAAAAACCAGCGATACTGTATAGAAAATCCGCACGTTCCACAATTGTTGTCCATTTTTAATCAGCGAAGGTATTCATGTCTAGACAACAAGCTGACATTCTAAATTCACAGAGTAAGTATTAATGGTAAGTGTAACAACTCCAGGTAGCTCAATTCATAATGAAAAATAAATTCATACTGCAATTTTTTGCGAATATTTAATTCATAAAATTACAGTAACCAGCCAATATTATTTGACCCTTACATTATTGAAGGTTTAAAATATGTTGATTCAATTTTTCAAATAATATAATATTAATAATCTGATTTTTTACGAATAATGATATATGTAAAATTTGTTAATATGAAACTGTAAATTTACTACTAAGGGAATAATTCAAATTTCTTGAAGGGGAATTTTCGATTACACAGGAAATTGTTTTTTTGATCGTCTATACTGACGTCAGTTTTCATTCTATCGGGTTGATTTTGGGCTCAAAATGTGAGAAATCTGATCAACATTATCGGAACATACATAACTCCAATACCGTCAAAGTGGGCCCTTTTCATGTGGACGCCCACAAATAGTTGAAAATATGAATATTTCAACTCTAGACTGGTCGCAATGCGAGGGAATTGCCGCAACACGTCGTTTTATTCACCTTGCCATCGACTGATTGACCGGAAAATTTTGAGAAAAATTGAATTCGTCAATTGAAGTATCTGGAAAATTCTAGTATTTTTTTTCAATATTGTATCCTTAATTCTGGAAGAAAAAAAAATATTTCCAACGGATGAACAATCTTGTCCCGTGTTAAATGAAATTGCCTGTTGCGCGACGTTGCTGGGAACTCGCTAAACGCGCCCGGGAAGTTTAGAGTGAATTTGGCAACGCTGGAGCCTAAATAACACAGCAACACTCTCCCGCGAAAGTGACTAAAGTCGTATTTTCCCTTCAGGTGACCAGACTAGGGTTAATTGATGATACTTGAGTACTCAAAAAATGTCAAGAGTGATGTTATCTAATTAAGGGCTACAATATTAACCGTAATAAAATATTATAAATTTGGCTATCCCTGATAGGTAATCCACACGTTCCACAATTCTATCACATTTCCATTCAGTAAAGATATTGATGTTTAGGCCGTTGAGGGATACAAAAAGAACCAAAAGAGAGAAAATAACAAATGAAAATTTCGGAAATGGGGACAGTGAGTGCTCCGGGCGACTTGCACAAAAACAAAATGAAAAGCCCGTGTGATTCTATGCAGCTGCAACAGATCACTGCACTAATTACATTTTCACCTCGTCTGTTTCCCACCCATGTTCGTTTGCTTTGTCGCTTGGCTTTTGCTTTAGATCACCAATTTTAATTTTGTACCATACGTACACTATAACCCCACCTCCCCCCGCCAGAAATCCCCACAGGGCCAAAACTGAGGTACAGAGAGCCTGGATTTTTTCCCGTGTCAGTGACATGAGGTATAAAAAAAAATTCTCGAAAAATGTTGTGTTTTTCGATAAAAAATAATGCGACAAAGTGAAACCTGTAATTAACCATCTCTCTCCTTCTCTTTTATCCATATCAAAACATCAATATGAATTTCCACGGGGCATGACACCACCAGACCCCGTGTATTTTGAGGGGATGTAAATACTCGAGGGTAAAAAGAACTTTAATAATCACAACGAGAATCGAGAAAAGGAGAGGAAAAAAAATCCACGTAATTGGCAGAGGACATTCGTTGAGGAAGAAAATTCAATTATCGTGACCATAAAGAGCGGAAAAAGTGGAAATGACACGGTCTTCCGAAACGACGTGAAATGAAAAAGGAGAGACAACTCAGTAGGTAAGGAAGAGGGTAAACATTAAAAAGTGGTGAGGGGTAGAAAGTTTTTCCACGATGCGAGAGTGGTGCTAGATGTTCCTTTATACTCGATGTCACCTCTGTCGTGTCCTTGGGGTGCTGTAGAACTCATTCAAACTTTCAGCTGGCTTATTTTACCCCACACAATTTGTTCGATGATATTTTCCTCTAGCGGAGTGCTGAGGACGTCCTGAAAAATAAAGACCATGTACCTCAGATGGAATATTGTCTTGCTTCTCTCACATGGGTCAGGGAAATTGAGCATGGGACACTGGTTTGTGCACCAGTGTTGCAACGACCATTAAATAAAATGCCTGACGCAGATGTAACTGCATTCGTCTGAGCAAGGTGCTGTTAAATTAGCATTTTAATTATGCACGAATGGTAGAATGCGTTGAGAATCTTGAGCGGTGAGACACCTCTCCCAGAGTCAATATTCAGGTTGATAATGTAACCGTAAATTGGTTTCATTTTCGATTTTTATAAAATGGAATTTCAAGACTTGGTTTGTCTCCTCAAAATTCAATGAGGAAAGAAAAATATTGTATGATTAATGGAAATTCAATCCCAATCTTGCCAATGCCATGGTGACTTTGTTTTTTAATCCAGACTTAACCCTAGATTAGTCACCATATCGACATTTCATGGATTCACACAGTCACGATTCTTGCCTAAGCGTAATGTTGCAAGAAGTGATTTTCAGACATTAATTTCTCATTAGGATGCCCCGATAGAAGAATTGGGATTATTACTAACGTATGGCTCAAATATGAACCTGGCATATGAGACAAGGCATATGTGGATTTTGGTTAAACATCCTTAATTCTGATTTTCACGGATGTCAAAATTTAATAGAAAAACCTAGCGAATTCGTTAGGAAATTCTATTGAATTTTTATTGAACTCTCTATTAGTTTTTGGCTGATTCTATTAAAATATTCAATATAAAAAGTCAATAGAATGATTTAACGAATCATCGTTAAAATCGATCGATCATCGTTTGATTTTTAGAATGGTCTAAATAACGTTCTCACCACGGGGAGTAAAATAAAGAACCCTTACTCACGTGCTTACCATTCTGCACGTGCACTGAGAAAAAAAATTATTTTTGCTAAATATTCATTTACTTGAGAGAAGCATTTATTTTTCCAAAAGCGTATTTCTCCAATCGAATCACTCCAAGGCAAGTCTGATTAGGTTTCAATTGTGACAATCATGTTTTTTAGAGGGTCACTATGTTGCACATGACCTCAGACGAACTCCTCCAATCATTATTCATTTTTCCTAAATTTCTTATTTTCTACTGGGAAGAATTTCAATCAATTTTTTAATGTTTATAAACACTGAGGGAGTTTATTCAAAGTCATAACTAACATGATCATCTTCTAGAGCAATATAATTGTTATAATTGAAACTCAATGAGAATTGCCGGGAAATAATTCGGCAGGAGAAATACGGTATTGAAAAAATAAACTTCTCTCAAGTCAATGGATATTTGGCAAATATATTTTTTTCCTCAGTGTGGGCACGACTCCTTTATTTTACCTCCCTAGGCAAGAAATATACTATTCTATATAATTTATTTTATTGAGCTATTTTCTATAGAATTTTTTCGGCTCAAATTTTCCAAGTTTTTTATTTGATTTTCTTGAAGAGAAAAAAAAATGAGAGAAACTTGAAAAATTTGAGCACAGGGAATTCTATAGAAAATATCTAAAGAGTTATAAAGAAAAATCGAATTCTATTGAATATTTGCTATAGAACATTTCGATAAAATCGGCCAAAAACTAATAGAAAGTTCAATAGAAATCCAAAAGAAATTGCGAATGAATTCGCTAGATTTTTTTATTCAATTTTTTCGTGCGTGTTGTTACATATGATTTTTCTCATGCTCCATTACCGAAGACCTGTCAGCCTTGACCTCTGCCAAAAAGAAACATGAAAAAATAATAATGATTATTTTTCCAACCCAAATATCGGGCAATATAATTGGCTCATTCAACATCACGTGGTACAAGCTACAGGGTTTTCAACTGATAATTTTTTGATAATTTTCTCTGGTAGTTGCTATATAAAAAACAAAACATCATGCAGTCGAATTAACCCCTCGTCAAAATGACAGATTGAATTCAATTGTATCGTTGTGTTAATTATGAAATTTTCGTTTCTCAATTGTGAGTTTCGTCTCATGGTCCAATTATATTGCCCAACATTTGGATTGGAAAAATAATCCCCCGAATACCACACGAGCTTCAAAATTAATCGGGCATTTTCCTCAAGGTTCCCTGCATACAAACGTCGTCAAGTCGTCAAGTCAAAGTCGTCAAGTTCTTCAGGAAAAATCACTCGTGCTTCGCACTCGTGATTTTTTAACCAGAAAAACTTGACTCGTTCGTTTGTTTGCAACGAACCTATCGGAAAATACCCGATAATTTTGAAGCTCTTGTGGTATTACAAGTGAAAAGTACTTACTAAAGTATCCCGTCTGACCCCATGATTTATCATCCACCATTCCCCTGAAATATGTAGATTCAGAGGGAGCGTTAAAAGATCGTTAAAACCCGACAGTTTTGATGTCCCCAGTTATCACATCCGTTCGGTATTTATGGCTGATCTTTATAGGCTTTTGGAAGGGATAGTTGTGTAACTCCGTGGAATAGTACGTTTTGGCACGCTTCACCGTCCCACCCCTCACATATACAGTGTAACGTAGCACCCACAGTAGCCCTCAACGACACAATAATATGCCGGTATCTGGCGCTGCAATATTGATTCACACGATGCCGATGGAACATTGGTTGACAGGGAGGACAGCTGTCGTGTGTTTCGATGCTTCGATATTCACTGATACACTGTTTGGGAAGACGGAGGGTTGAAACACTTGAAAAGACCAAAGGGCTTCAGAATTTAATCAATCGACGGGATTTACGTGCGAAATGTCGGTGACACTTTGTACACGGAGAGATAAGTTGCATAACAATTATCGAGGAAATCGTGGCAAATTTTACGGTACGAAAGGTAATCGTGGAGCTAAATATTATTCAATGAAAAAATTCCTGTTTGCAGAGGATATTTCGACATCCGTAAATAAAACAAGATTTCAATTTTCTTTTTAAAACAAGGGTGGCACAAAATTCGTGTTAAGACTGGGGTATCTCAAAATTCATGTGAAAGAACGTCTGAAATCTCACGTTTTCCGTCTTTTGGCAGCTGTATCAATGGTATGAATGCATCAAAAAGTACAAATAACATGAAGTAGCCCTTCCTGAGTACTACAGATCCAAAAATCCTAAATCAGTAGTGAAGTGGTAAACGGAGATAAGTCGACTCATCTTCCAGTTGAGTTTTTGAGGAATATTTCTGAATCTAAGGGAGATAGCGAAATTTTCGTAATCACATTTATTGTAGCACTCAATTGGATCTACAAAAAAGGTTTGTTTGGTGAATGACTAAATTTAGGGTGGATGTGGGATGAAAATGTGGAGGGAGTTGTTGGGAAAATTACTGATGAGCCGGATTTAAAAACCACACTTTATTTTGTGGGATCGAACCACTTTGTCAAAAGTCTTTACACTCTTTGGTTTTCAATAGTTGAATGTCTAATTAAATTGATGATTGTCTTTCACTGTAAATTCGTTGAGTCACTGACTTTAGGCTGAATTTAATCAACAGAGGTGATGTACTGAACAAAACGGTGATCTTACAAAGACCGGTGATGTACTTGATTACTAGTGAGCTAGGTGAGGTTCAGAGCTACTGTACTCGGTGAGGTGCGATATAAAACTTGTACAGGTGATTTGCCCGAGATAGACTTGTACGGTGAGAGGCTAAGCCTAAACTGATTCGCGCGTGTTTCGGTGACTTATGACTGATGACCCGAAGGGTCCCGGAGATTTTCGAAGTAGGCCGATAGTCGACCAGAATGTTCTGGAATTTTAGTTGCGTTTCAAACAAGGTTATAACAAAAATTTTGCTATCTCCCTTAGATTCCGAGATATTGATTGAAAACTTGTCACTAGTCAAAATTGACTTATCTCCTTTTACCACATCGCTACTGAAATATTCTACACAAGTTCGTCCAAGCAGGTAAAATAAACATATGACTGTACAATGAAATGTAACCACAGAAAAAAAAATGTTAAAATGAAAATTGTAAATCCATAACAGATGGTGTAAATAAATCATGTAGATTTTCGCACTTTAAACAATAAAAAAAAACATGAAGTAGTTCACATTGGAAGAGAAATAAAATGATGTGAACAACAAGGTTTCACATGAATTTTGAGATATCCTGGCCTTAACACGAATTTTGAGATACCCTTGTTTTAAAAAGAAAATTGAACCAACAAAATTTTTTTAATTAATAAATTTAAAAAAAATTAAAATAAAAATTAAACAAGTTGTCACCATACATACAAACATGACGTAAAAACATCATTTTTCTACGTTTCATGCCATTCTACATCATTTCCGACCAAAATTAGCGAATCGAAAAATCTGTCAAATACAACGTTTCCATTCGGAAGCAAAAATGGAAAAAAAAAATTTTTTAATTAAAAAATCTGGAGCGAATATTATGTGACAGGTGATAAAGGAATTTCAACGGGAAATGAAAGTGATGAGATGGAGAATTGACAAAAGACAGCGGTGTTACTGGCGTGTGTGGCGATGGGGAGGCCAATCGAAGTGGCAAAAGCAGCTACCGTGTGAGACAATCATATCCGAAGGATCTGGCGTTAACGGTCGTTCGTCGTTTGCCTCGAGATTGGATCAGCGTTTGCTTCGACAGGCACCAAAGAGTGAGAAAAAGAAAAAACGGCGAGTAAAATGAAAGAAAGGGATGAAGTGAGAAAGAGAAATAAAAAATCCCAAGAGATCACGGAGCCAATTTGCGCGCACACCAAATGCCTTTAGCCCTGTCAAGGGGCAACGATGAAAAGTGCCTCAAGGGGTCGGCTCTGGCGAGAAAGCCTTCGCAAATGGCCCAAGTCAATATTTAGAAATACAAACAATTTCCGTTGATCCCCTTATCGACGCTTATTCGACTTTGCCTAACGGCCAAACCGCTCGCACCTACCCTTTTTCGACAAAACCAATGTCAATAACAATACTGGGAGGAGATCCACTTCTCCTGAGGCGCCTGATCCTCCTATCAGGCGCCTCTGATTTTTTTTAGGATTGACGATGGGGCGATTTTTCACATTTTGCAAATCTGACGAACGGAGGAGCCCTTTGTCGTCGCTGATTGCCTGTCAAAACAGGTGGAAATATTTGTGGATCAGAGGATAAAGGGAAAGAGGAAATTCTTGAAGTATTTGGATGCGAAGAAATACTGGAGGATCCGCCTTTTGATCATTTCATTGATCATTACGATTCGTCAAAATGACTGTGGGTTTTCTGTTTCGTTAACGAAGTTAACGGAGCAATTGCTCCGGAAATTTCAAATCTTCGTTTAACCTTCGATCACTCGAGCTCGGCCACCAGCCGTCATCCGTCGTACAATTAGCGCAGCGCCGCTGGATTAAACCGAGCGCGTTGCCAAGTTAGCGCTTTCCGCTACGTGCGCATTTCAAGTGTGGCAGTGAATGTAGCAACACTGTCGCTTGGGCGGGCGACAGGGACTCACTCTCGCCGCGGGACGCGGCGCGCCGCTTTTCTGTCTAAACAAATTTCCTGAGAAAAAAACCGAGAAGCCAATGGTTAAAAGGATTGAACTGGGAACTCTAATTTTTTCTGAATTTTTAAGCGTCGAGAAACACGCTAAAATATAAAAGAACGAAAACGGACGACTCATTGAGCGAGTGATCGAGAGTTAAAACATCCAACTAGGGATGGAGTATTTTTACTATTGCCTCATTCAGTTTCAGCGCTTTTTGTTGCAAAAACGGTGGAATTCGAAGAACTTCTCACATCCGTTGCTTTTTCAATAATGTTTCAAGTTGGAAAAAGTTTTTTTTTATAAGAAGCTGAACTCAGATATCATAATAGTAACAGTTTTACTCACTTGGGGTGCTCAAAGAGAATTAATATTACTATATTACTTTGTCAATATATCTAGACTCATTATTTCTTTTCGTTGTGCACAATTAATTTAAAAATCCCCTTCCGAGTTTTTTATAACTTTCTAGAACCTCCTACGATTTTCGGATTACTCGTGAAATTTCTACACCCAGAAAAGTAGTTTATTTGAATAAAAATAAAAATTATTTGACATTTTTTTATTCATTTCAAGAATGTCATTGTTAAAAATGAATCAACTTGTTTGCTTGTTTTCGAGAAAAAGGATTTAATTATATCAAATAAATCATTTGTTGAAATCAAATAACCAATTTTATTCATTTCAAATGACGAGCTTTTCTTATTTTCAGGGAATCATATTTTTATATATTTTCTGAAAAAAAATCGAAATTTTGTTCCAACAATATTGGTGGGTCATGTGAAAAAAGGTCGTATTAACCTTTCGGGAGTTTTCGGCCAACTAAATTTAAGGAGGCAGGGGGAGACCTAGGATGAATTGAACTGCCAATTTTCTGATTATTTTTTTTATTATTCTTAAATAATAAATTGGTGTTCCGTATAATTTGTAAATCATTTTGTAATGATAAAAATTTATTTGGTTGTTCAAATAAATTTTTATCAAGTTCAAAGAAAAAATTGACTTAATACAAATAAAAAAATTCCCTCAATATCAGAAAAATGTTTATTTGCTATTAATTAAGAATTTATTTGAATCAAATAAAGATTTATCAATAATAAAAACAGTTATTTGAAATAAAAATAATCTTAAATAAACAAATTCTCTTAATGAGAATGAAAACTTCATTTCGTAGTATTTCAATAAATCTATTGTAAAGATTTATAGAACATTCCAGAGTATTTTGGAACATTCTCCACCGCGAAATTGGAGTTCCTAGACAATTCGCGAATTTTCCAGGGGATTCTGTACTGAGCCTCTCTTAAACTTTCTCAGAACCTTCCACAAATTTCTGGAAAAACGGACATATCAAATTATATAGAGTAGAATGAGTAGAACACATTTCAAAACAAAATAAAATTGTACATTACCAAGTTCATGCGCCCCTCCATGTCACCTTATCTCCAACACCTCGAAGCCCGCAAAAAAAATTGAAATCAATAGGTAATACGAGCCAAAGTAGTATCCATAACCCATATGTGAAGAAGCTAGAGCGGACGTTGTCGGTACCGGTCCCAAAAGGTTATCGAAAAGAAGCAGCATCGAAAAAGAATTGGCAAGTCGTGAACCAGAAGCACTTTGGGGGTCTCCCGGTGCTCCTCACAATGACTACCTTTGGCTTTTTCACCCCCCCCCCCTCCCCCCTCCTGAAGTCTCCCCATACATTCAACTTCAACAAGCGATGAACATAAGATGATGGAAAAAAATGGGCAAATAAAATTCAATGGGAGCGGGTGAAGAGTAATATGGAAGAGAGTGTATCGACTGTGAAGTAAGAGGATATGCCGGGTGGCTCCAGAGGGAGGGGGATGCTCTAGGCGGTACTCGCGGAGTGCCCTGGTGGCTTGATGTCTCTTATAAAATAGAATATGAAACTGTATGTCGACGAGAGTGGTTTAAAAAAATACCGAGAAGCTTGAGAAAATAGAAAAGGACATCACCAACCCCCACAAGAACATTACATTCACTTCGTTACGATAATACTCCTGAGACACGACAGTGGGTAGGTGGTAAGAAGTGATATAAGATACGTACCTTTGTTTTATGAAACACTCACCCTTAAAAATAGAGACCCAACAAAATGAGATACCTCGGACACATTTTATTCCTTCAGCATCAGAAGAATTTCCCATTAGAATTTAACGATCCGAAATAACAAGGGAAAAGAAAAAAAGGAGTCAATATCCCGAAGACCAGAATGAAATGTCGAGATGCCAGAGAAAAAAAAACTTTGATTTCATCTCAGCTTATATGTTTCACAGAAATGTTAACATCGCGATTTAACGCAATACGACGATTTCGCAGTTTAACGTAAAAGCGTTCAATTTGTGATTTCTCCGTCTTACCTCCTTAAGACAAGTCTAAACTTTGATTTCAACTCAGTTTATATCAGTAGCAAAGTGGTAAAACGCCACAAGTCAATTTTGACTATTGACCAGTTTTCAATGAATATCTCGGCATCTACCTCGGACACATTTTATTCCTCCAACATCAGGCAAATTTTCCATTACAATCTAACGATCCGAAATAACACCAGAAAAGAAAGCAAAAAGAAGTGAAAATCCCAAAGACCCGAATGAAATATCGAGATGGTTAAGAGGATCCCATCGAGCAAAGTAAACCCACGAAAAATCGTTTTCCATTACTTCTCCATCTCTGACCATCGGAATTGTCCATATGTGTGAAGTACCCCCAATGAATATCGACAATGCCGAAATAGATCGGAAATACATCTATATGCCCTGCGGGACCCTGCGAGGCGTCACCCCATCATCGTTGAGACAACACAACTCCACCAACTCCAACTCCATTATCCGAAGTCTTTTCAGAGATCCCTGAAATAGTATCTCAATCCCTTTCTCATTCTCTCGCTCCAGAAAATAGTCTCGGCGCTTGAGGTTCGATATCCCCCCCCCTCTCCTCCCCCTCACCGCGTTAATCTCCGAAAGCATAAAACCATTTTCACTATGTGACCCTTGAAAATTACCATAACCCCAATAGTCACTTTTGCGTTTAAAGCCCTTCTCCCACTCCAAAAAGTCATCATGAAAGTTTATCTTGTAATAGAATATATAGGAATAGGTAGCCGCCAAATGGAAAACCCCAGGAACCACTGGGATTCGTGTTATAGTTGGTATAACCATGGGGTTGGGTGGCCCCTGTACAAGCGTAGTTAACCGCACGGCCGAGTAGGCATTTTCCCTGTGGACATAATTCAAGGCGCATTACGCTTGGCCACGATGGAGCCCCACTGGTGGTCGCGCACGCCACCACCGCACCTCTCCGCCCCACTCCACAATTCACTACCATCTCTTTACAATGCCTGTTGTACTAGTGTTTCAACCAACTACACTTTAACCCTACGCCTGTAGTAATATTAGCTGTGGACACTGCATTGTCGCGAGGTCGCTGTGGTCTCCTTGTTGCCAGCTTTTGCGGGGCTTAGTAATTAATCCGTTGAAGTCCCTCGAGGACACTGCTTGGCCCTCGGTACATACACATTCATGGAGTAGCCCGGACAGGGGCAAAAGATACTGAAGTTGCTCATTGGCTAGCTACACGAGGGCCTGTGGGTCTCAGCGGAGATTCACCAGTGCTTAGCATCCTCGTACAGACATCATGTGACCACTGGTGCCTTCGGGTGTATGTGTCGAGTCCACAGTGGCGGAGGTCCATGTTAATGCCGAGGGGGTGAATACTATTGCTGGGTAAATCCCGTTATTGCTGGTGTATTGGGACACCTGATACTCGGGATGGGGAAACGGTTCTTAAGGGTGCCAAGTGAATTTGAAAAAAGATTCAAAAAAAATTTTTTCTTTCCCTCCATCATTGGAGAAATATGTATTCATCCATCCGACGAAATTTCAAACCCGCAACCGGAACTAGACATCGAGAAAATAAATGCGGAAAATCCTCTATTTCGCGTGACGAACCTCGAAAAAGCATGAGATCAAATGGGTACGGCGGGTTGAAATATCTCTCTTATTCACCCCGGCACCCCATTGTTTTTTGGCGCCATCACATTGAACACATCATTCCCCATATCTTCAAATTTTTTCAAATTTTTCTTGAGTTCCTAGGGGGTTGGAACGTTTAATTTAATCAAAACTCCATAAGAGGCCGTGTATAAGACTGATTTTGTTTATTTAATTTCTCGATATCCATAAATTCTAAAATTTTAAAATTGTCACATGTTCACCATCTGTCTAATACTATTAATTAAAAAAATTATAACTTTGTTGGTGAATGTCAATTTTCAAGGTCATCGCCAAATTCACTTGGCACCCTTAATGAAAAGAGGCATTTTCAGGACGGGGGACATAACCTTGACCACTTATTTGATTTGAATTTTATCAATATGTTGTGCTTCTATTTTGATCATCCTGATGGGGGGGATGAGTTGTACGAACGGCCGATGACCGCGCGATCGTTGGTCTTCGTTGTCTGTCACAGTGAAAAATTCGGTGTTGAGTCTGGCACCAAATCGGTGTCCCGAGAGGCCACACCGAGAACAATTTGGCGTGAAGAATAATTTCGGTAGAAACGCTAACACAGAGGGGTTAAGCAGAACGCTAATACCTGGCCTCGGGCACATATAAAGTCACATTAGATAATACTTTTTATGCTTCTAGGGACGGAAAACCGCGATTCTAACCTCGCTTCGCTCGAGGCATAAAATATCGTGTGCCACACGGCAGTAAAAGTATTTTCTGACGAATGTAATTATAACCCTCCCCTTCGGCTCGGGTTATAACGTCACATTCGTCAGAAAATACTTTTCCGTCCCGGCGGGCGTAAAGTTACATTTCCCTCCCGCCTCGCGGGAGGGAACTCTGACTTTGCGCCTACGCCGAGACAGAAAATCGCGTTCTAACCACGGGAAGTTAAATAANCATAAAATATCGTGTGCCACACGGCAGTAAAAGTATTTTCTGACGAATGTAATTATAACCCTCCCCTTCGGCTCGGGTTATAACGTCACATTCGTCAGAAAATACTTTTCCGTCCCGGCGGGCGTAAAGTTACATTTCCCTCCCGCCTCGCGGGAGGGAACTCTGACTTTGCGCCTACGCCGAGACAGAAAATCGCGTTCTAACCACGGGAAGTTAAATAAAGGACCCTCAGCCGCGTGCTCACCAACCTCGCCTTCGGCTCGGCTGGTAATTGCACTGGCAGCTGAGGATCCTTTATTTTCCCTCCCTAGGTTAGAAATATACTATTTCTCACCCCTGCACGGAAAGTTCATACTTTCCTCCCGCTCATCAAAGAGGAAAATACGAACTTTCCTTTGCAGGCGTGTTAAAAAAGTCTTGATTTTCCGCCCTTGATGCACAATATACTATTAAAAATTACTAGTATATTGTGCACCAAGGGCGGAAGATCATGTTTTCCCGGCCGAGGTAAAAATGCTATTTTTTAACACGCCTGCAAAGAAAAGTTTGTATTTTGCTTTCTGATCTTTCTTTCTTTCTGAGAGTACAAAGTACGAATTTTCCGTGCAGGTGTGTGAAAATATAATTTTCTATCCACTCAAATTGACGAATTCAATTTTTTCGGATTTTTTCGCTCAGTCACTCAATGATAAGAAAACAAGAACGACATTCTGCGGCGCTTCCCGCATATGGTGACCAAACTAGGGTTAATGTCAACGGGAAAAACAAAAAACATTGATTAAATAATGTTAATGAGTTAAACTGAGAATATACTGGTGGAAAAGGTGGAATGACTTACTTGCTGTTAACGAGGCTTCTTAATTATCACCACCATTCGTTTATATTTAATGGTTAACGAATCGCGGTAATAGTTAAAAAGCCTCGTTAATAGAGTCTAATCCTTGTATTAGTATACATACGGGTTTTACACGCATCGCATCTCAGAGTGTTCTGTTTAAACTCAATGTTTTATGTATACTATCTTTCTGAATTGAATGCGTCGGTGAAGTTCCTTGGTACATGTCTAAGACCAGAAATTGGAAAGTAAAACTGATAGGTAAACTGATCTTAAGGTATTTCCTCAGTGAGTTATACTTGGTGAAAATTTCGCAATGAACTGAAGACCTAAAATTTGATCGTATATGTTGTTGAGCACAGGTGAAAACGATTCCCAAAATTTCAAGTATTTTTTCCACGCGAATTTTTGAGATATGCATCGACAAAAACTTTAAAAAGACAAAAATTGAATGTTTGACGATGGATATCTCAAAAATTCCCGTGGAAAAAATACTCGAAATTTTGGGAGTCGTTTTTACATGCCCTCAACAGCATATGATCCAAATTTTAGGTCGACAGTTCATCGCGAAATTTTCACCAAGTATAACTCACTGGGGAAGTACCTTAATAGAGCAGACCCAAATTGATCATCACTGTTAAAAATTTTCCACTGAAATTCCCGATAAGAGTCTTGGAAATTTTCAACAAACAACATTTCCACTGAATTTGCAAGGGAATTTGTCATTGCAAATTCATAATTTCATGGAGAAATCTGTGGAAACCGTAAATTTCTGTTTAATTATTTTGGTAAAATTGATGAAATATCAGGAAAATTCAGAAAAATCTCACCTTGAATTTTAGATTCTTCTAAATTTTACATAGAATTCCCTAAAAATTCCTGGAATTCTGAGCATTTTAACGGAATTCCCTGAAAATTGAAGAGAATTTGGCAGTGAATATACATTTTCAATTGAAAATTCATGTAAATTGTGGAATTATTATCTTCCTGCCACTAAAAAATTGGGACTTTACTTGAATTTTCAGAGAAACTTGAAATTCCACTGGCTTTTTTCTCCTTAAATCGAGTTCAAGGTATTTTTCCAGAAAATTCAGCCGAGTTTTTTGAATAGAGATACGCCGGTCTGGAATTAGTGGAATAACAAAAGACTTTCAAATAATATCTTTAAATCGTTCGATGCATCAAAAAGAAAATGTGCACTAGAATCACAATATTACTTTTCATTGGAAATTATCCATCGATTGATCATCAATATCTTCTCACCGAAGAAATTCTCCTGGTAGGTAAAACAATTAAATAATAATGCTCCCGTTTTCTGAAAGTGAGAAATTATTTCAAACTGATGCCAGGCGGTGAAAGTCAGTTTCATCTAATGATCAGTTCATGGAGTTAATCTTTATAGAGTTGTTCGATTAAATAATGCATTATCTTCACTTTGAAGACTCCACCTCAACGGAATGAAGTATTCAAGCGATTTCCTCAAATTCTCCGATTGCAATAACCGCGCGCCATCTAGCGTAGCACAGCGGTAGCCTCCAACCCCATCATCGCCGAATGAAATCGCGCAATAAACGTTGGAATAATGACGGCATAATATGTAGTCTCGAGATGCCTGCCAGTTCACGATGCTAAATTACCAGTTTTCTAAGAATCAATTCATCACCTAGACGGCAAATAATGAGCCAATTAAAAATCATGCCTCAATGAGTTTTTTTTTTCCTCTTACAAATGATGTATAAATGGACGAGTGACGGTGCAGCCATAATTCATGGGCAATAAAAATCGAACCACTCGCAATTCCAACGAATGTCGTGTTGGAAATCTCTATATTATTATTATTTTTTCCTGTTCGTTGGGGTAAAAAAGTGAGAGGTGAGATGGCTAATCTACACTTGTGGAGTTGCCTCCCCACCCCCTGCCCCGCCCCCTTTCTAGTTTCCTCATTGCCATCAAAACAGTGGAGGAAAGCACCACTGAGGCATAACCCAAACCAAACTACCCTCTTCTGCCACCGGTCGTGGCCGTCACGGCTTCCGCCGGCGCGCGATGATAAATTACGTACTCACGGTAATTGCCTTCTAAGTTATGGCTTATAGCGCGTATGAAATATGGTATCGCTCCGCACGCAATTACTGCCCGGTTATTTATCTCAGGAGCCATGACTCTACTGTACGCTCCTTCCTCCACTTTCTACCTTCACTCTCTCATCCCCTAGCCTTTCCACAGCGCAACTCCTTTCTCCGGGTATGATGGGTACTCACTCATACTGCATTTAGTGTTGCATATTTATTTTCTAAGAGGGGAAATTGTTGTGATGAAGCGGGAATTTGAACGGGTTTGCGGGGATATTTAATTGAGGAGGATGATGATTAATGGTTTAATGAGGAGAGGATTCATGTCGGCGGGAGATGATTTATTCTCGGATGATGGGTAGAGAGACGACGAATTTTAGATCTCATGATGATTTTAATCACTTCTTTTTTTGTGGGTGATTTACCGTAAACATTCGGACAGACAATTGTTTTGACTACTTTCTAGTCATGCAGACTTCATTATTAGGCTTCAGAACGATTTTTGAAAAATTAAATCAGTGATGATTTCATTAGAAGTACTGACTGTTGGTATGTGACCGATTGTTAATAATTTTTTAGGGCTCCATCACGTCACTCATACTGCATTTAGTGTTGCATATTTATTTTCTAAGAGGGGAAATTGTTGTGATGAAGCGGGAATTTGAACGGGTTTGCGGGGATATTTAATTGAGGAGGATGATGATTAATGGTTTAATGAGGAGAGGATTCATGTCGGCGGGAGATGATAATTTATTCTCGGATGATGGGTAGAGAGACGAAGAATTTGAGATCTCATGATGATTTTAATCAGTTCTTTTTTTGTGGGTCAGTTACCGTAAAGATTCGGACAGACAATTGTTTTGACTACTTTTTAGTCATGAAGAGTTCATTATTGGGCTTCAAAACGATTTTTGAAACATTAAATCAGTGATGATTTAATTAGAAGTACTGACTGCTGGTATGTGACCGATTGCTAATACATTCACTGTTGCATATTTATTCTTTGGGTGATGAAGGGATATTATTATAATAAAACAGGAATTTGAACGGATTTGGGGGAGGAGGATGATTACTGGCTTAATGAGAGGAGAATTGACTTTGGCCATCAATATTACATTTCCTCAATATTAAAAGGATTTCCGACTCACATTGATAAAGGTTTAAATATGCTCATCAATATTTAAAAATAGTATAATATTAATAATTTAAATGTCCGATTGATGATGAATTAAATATTAGATAATATGGAACTGTACCTTTTCCATTTAAGTAAATAATTCTAATTTCGTAAAAAGGATTTTTGATTAACCAAATAATCGTCAATCTTCCTATTTAAATTATTGATTAATAAAATAATTAAGGATTCGAATAATTAAATTGACTAGCGAACGGGCGCTTCGCCAATGAACTGCAAAAATCACGAATTGGAGACTGAAAGTTTGTTAAAAGGGATCATCGGTTAGAAACTGGAGAAAATTTGTTCGTCATTTCTGTCGGTGGAAAATGTGAATCACTTTTTTTTCTTCGAATATGGGCGTGATATGAATATTTTGAAATTTTATGTTCTAATTTTAACGAAAAGAAATGAAAAAATGCACAAAAACGTAGACGGGAAGAAATTGAAAAAAAAATTTATGTATTCGAAGAGTTTTAAAATCGATTTAATTTTTCGAATAATGGAAGAATACCCATAAACTCGATTGTTGGGCTTCAGTACACTTTTTCAAAAATTAATTCATTAATAATTTAATTACAATTACCGACTGCTGGTGAATAGCCGGTTGTTAATAATCTTTGATGGCTTCATCGATATTTTACCCGCATTAATTTGCCTTCTTGACGGAAGATAAGAGTGATTTCTACTCTTTCAACCCACGGAGCATTCTATCTTCTCGGAAAGAACCTACAGCCTTTCGCGCGTAAAGTAGTAAACGAGTGTGGAGAATGGCACAGATCAGTTGACAAACAGCACGATTTTTTTGTTTCTAAATTATATTCCTTTTAGAAGTTCGTGGAATTTGTACACTGCCTTACTTTAGATAGTTTCTTATTAACAATCGAGCAACAACCTAACTTTTTCGATACTCCCTAGCCAATCATTTAGACATTGTTATGCATGCATTAACATTCTAACCTGTTTTGTGGTGAAAGGGGATTTTTTTCGTCAAAAATAAACCAAAAATGAGGAAATTTTCGGAGATAACTTGGCCATCTGAATACTCTGAATTAAAGGTAAGTCCGGATTCATTTACAAACACCTGAGAATCAAATTAAAAACAGACTCACGAGGGTCAGCTAATCGTCACAAGTTCTCTTTGTTCTGATTCCCTGGATTCGCTATATTTTTTTTTTAATGCTTGGACTGAAAGTATTTTTAAACTTCAGAGAATCGAAGAACTCCTTGTCTGTGGAATATGCTACGACTACATGGAAACCTCGGTGATGACACCATGTTCACACAATTGTAAGTATTTCCTCTATCAAGTGAAAAATTAATCGATAAAAAAATTAATCCGTTGATAAGGAGATAAGTCCGGATAATTTAATCTCCAATCAATATGAATTTTCCAATACATGTCTTTTCAGCTGCAATTTTTCAGCTGACCACATTTCAAATACTAAAACACGAATCAATATACCACAAACTAATGATATTCTCAGAAAATTTCTTTAACCATCCACAATTAAACAAAATATCTTAGTGTTTACAAATTGAATCAGAGATCATGATAAGAGACTTGAAAAAATAGAAAATCGTAAAAACGCATTTTACGATATTGAAAACTATCTGCGAGGAATTGCTCACTGAATCTCTATAGAAAATGGAAAACAGCCTTCAAAAAAATCCATAACAAAAATAAAAATCAATCTTCTCGTTGTCACTGAATTCTTATGCGGAATTTTCAATCATCAGTCATCAAGTGATTTTCATTGACATGTGTATTAAGTTATCAAGTGGAGCAATAATTTTTTTTTCTGCATTATTTTCTGAATCCTGCGTCCGATAATCTAAATATAGTAAACAAGTTCAAGTTCCCTGAAAATTAAATTGTCAATATTGAATTATTAAAAAAAAATCATTCTCATTGAATTCTTATTGAATTATCGTTTTTTTACCATTATTAATTAAAACCAAAAACCGTCTTTACAGCACATTAATTAGTGATGTGTCTAACATCAACAACCGATGAGAATAGAAAAACTCGCTAACTTAAGAGAATGCAATAATTTAAGTTATATAGAATTTGTCCTGAAATCCATAGGGCCCGATTGTCTTGGGATACACCTTAATTCCTCTCAACCCTGAATTTCCAGACTGTTCCCTCTGCATCAGGAAGTACCTCCACTACAAGAACCAGTGCCCCGCCTGTTTCCAGGACACCTTCGAGAAGGATCTCCACACAAACCGGATTCTCGACGAGATAATCCTCTACTTCGCCACGATCCGGAACAAATTAGTCACCTGTATTTCAGGAGCAAAACGCCTCCCCCTGGACGAGCCCCCCGCCCCCTCTCCCCCAGTGCGTCCAGCGCGATCAAACCAGATAAAATCCCCAGAGATCCGTTCAAAGCCGGAGACCCCCCCAGACGACCCCCCGACCCCCGTCCTCACTCCAGTGAAGTCCTTCTCGAGTCCCAGCACGAGTGGCACCTCCAAGCTCACCACCTTCTTCACCCCAAAGTCTCGAAAGCCTGACAGGTCGATTACGCTGGTCCCCTGCCCAGTCTGCAGGGTCGAGATATCAGAGCTCCACATAAACAAGCACCTGGACGACTGCCTGAAGCGAGACTCCCAGCCAGAGCGTCCACCAAGAGTCGAATCGAAGCGAAAACCCCTCCCAAAACTCGTCGTCTGCCTGATGAAAGACACTGAACTAAAAAAGAAGATGAAGCTGTTGAATCTGTCCATCCGAGGGGACAGGAAGACTCTGGAGAATAGGTACCACCGTTACTGCACCCTCTACAACGCAGAATGTGACAAAGTCTCACCAAGAAGTGTCGAAGAAGTGTTGAAGCAGTGTGAAGAGGAGGAAGAGCTCGAGAGAATGAGCCAAGAAGCAAAGCTCAATGTTTCCAGACTCAACATCACCAGGAACAGCAATCAACACGTGATCGAAGCGATGCAGAAGCAGTACCTGGAGACCAATAAAGACAAATACGAGGACCTGATCGCCCAGATCAAGAGCAGGAAGGCACCTAAGCCCCCGGTGCGTCGTTCCCTGATCAACGACAGTCAGAATGTTAAGGAGAATGGGGATGAGGGGGCGGCCAGTGAGGAGAATTCAACCTCGAGGCCAATCTTCGAGGATGCTTTTCAGGATAATGACTCTGATGACTCCTGCCTGCTTCAAACGTACACCAGCGACCATCCCATGAGCTTTCTTTGTCTTGGGATGAGTGACGAAAGCTCGAGCCCAAAGAAAATGAAGAAGAGAAGTGAGACACTGGCCGTCCATAATTCAATGAGTAATGGAGTGGATTCTACTAGGGTACCAACTCCCAGCATTTACGATCAAACTACTGATGCTGAGACTGATGATGATCAGGGTGACTGCATGGAAACATCGGTGGTGACACCATGTTCACACAATTGTAAGTATTTCCACTCATGATGAAAAATTATTCAATGAAGGATTGTATTCAGTGATAAAAGGATCAATCCGGAGAATTTAATCTTCAAGCTGCATGAAGTTCCCCCCAGAATTCATCAATCTATTTTACGATTGATGTTCTCAATTTCTCCTTTGCCTAATAAAAAGAGTGAACAAAAGGTCATTGTAATACTCTACGATTGTATCTCGAGTTAACTAGTTCGATTTAGTCTGATTAGCATTCCCGAATAGAACTCTTCACATTATTTGAAAATATTACATTCTTCATAGTATTCAACGGTGGCGTCAATAATATCTCTGGTATCCATTATACGTTGGGTCTTCTTAATAAAAACATTATTTGAGTGGACATGGTTGCATTAAGTAATGATTGATCCTCTGCAATTGTCAGTTAACTAATGATCAATTTATCATCAAATAAATAGGGGTAAGTGGGGCAAAATGAAACAGTCGAAAAACGATTTATATTCTTGATATTTATAAAAAATAAGTGCCAAAGTTATCTGTATGATAGAAACAAAGCTCTGCAACTTTTACATTTCACCGCCACTTCCCCTCAATTATTCAGTAGTAATACCCCAAGAGCTTCAAAATTATCGGGTATTTCCCGATAGCTTCGTTGCAAACAAATGAGGGTGTCACGTTTTGCAGGTTAAAAAATGCCGAGCGCTTACGCGAGGGATTTTTCTGGAAAACTTGGCACGGAGGTTTGTTTGCAGGGGAGCTTGAGGGAAATACCCGATTAATTTTTAATCTCGAGGGGTATTTGTCGGATTATTTTTCCCAATCGGATTTTGACCAAGTAGAGTGCAGTGGACAACATCAGGAGGTGAATTGGGGAAGATTTGAACAAATTAGGTTAATAGAATAACCCGATTTCCGTAGACTGACAAATTTAAGATTCTATCTGAAATGAGCTACTGCGAAATATTCAGGTAAAGGAAATGAAGAACTACTGCGAAATTTTCAAAAGCTAGGAGGAAATATCCGAAATAAAACTGTCGGGTGGCCTCAAATACTGCGCTCTGACTGGTCGAAATGCGATTGGGTAAAATAATCAGTATCAATACAAATTTTTTAAACCATGATTCATTTCATTCTGATAATCATTCTTGGACTGAGCGTCGAAAAATCGATTTTTGAAAAAATACCAATATTTCACAAACTCTATGAATAATTCAACTTTACTTGGTGTCGATGAATAGAGCCTATTATCGTTCACATCCATAGAAAAATTCATGAAATTTCATCAAGCTCCTATAAAGAAAATTGCAAAAAAAAAATTGAAAAAAGTACACACACATACATACCACCATCCATATTCAGACACCATCTGAAAATCGCGTATTTACTTTTTAGACCATATTTAGTTACCCTGAACCTAATTTTGAACGATTACAAAGCTTCCACTCGGAAGCAAAAAGAGTAACATGAGGGAAGAGTCCCAGGGATGACGGAGGAAAGAGGGGGGGGGGAGTCATGAGGGATGAGGGATCTGTATAAAATCTTCAACACAATTTACTACCCCAAGCACTTCATCATTCTTTCACTAGCGTCAGGCACACCATTGTAAATTGAAATCCTCAATGCTAATCCCTCTGTAATCCCTCCATCAATTTCAAATCCTGTCAATCAGTGCAATTATTTAAGCCCGCTCATTAACTCCCTCATTATCACACTCCATCTCGTTTTGTTCGTGCAGCAGCGATGCCAATGGAGCCCAATCTGAAGGAGGACAGGAGAATAATTGAGGAGAGGAAGTCCAGGGGGAGAATTCTGGCTGATGCCATTGTTAAGGATTTCTGCGATGACGATAGTAATGAGGAGGAGGTAAAAGTCGAGGGCAAGGTCACGGAGTCTGGGAGGGGCGACAAGGAGAACGACGAGGGGGAGAGTATTGCTGCACGTCGCCCAGTCAGGAAACGCAACCATCCGTCAAGATTCCGAGATGAGGGGGAGAAGGGACAGACCAGCAGATTGACTCCTATTGATGCACTCAGGGAGGAAATTAATGGGAATAAACTGGTGGTGAAGGGAAGTGATGGGACGTTGAAGAGACGACGCCGGCGTAAGGGTGACGAGGGGAGTGAGGAACCTCCCAGGAGACCTGTCCGGAAACGAGAGGCTAGCAATGTCGTGCAGGGTAATTGACGATTTTTTTTAATGGAGTTTTAGGGAGGGACGAGTACTAGTGGTTTTTCCAGCATTTATGTGTAATTTAGGGAAGATTGTGAGAGGAGTTTAAAGGATTAAATATATTTGTATTCTGTTTTGAATTGGCTGTTTTGATTGCAAACCTGCGGGGGGGGGGCGGTCTAGGAATTAATTGCTGTGTTCACTGGAATTTTTACTGAGAATTCTTCCCATCCAAATTGCAACCAATAGAATTCCCCTATTTGACTGTTAGTTTATATAGTCAACACGGTATTCAACTGATAATTTTTGATAATTTTTCATGTTGTTATATATATATTTCCTGGTCGAGTAAGCCTCTCATTGGAACTGATAGATGAATTTTTTCTGATAGTGCAATTCTCTTGGCAGAAATTTGGATGGAAAAATTCTTTTCTGAATACCACAATGTTGAAGCTCTTGTGGTATTACATACGATAAAAATTGCTTGAAACCAAATGAAGACGGTACTTTACATTTTGACGCCTAATTTTTTGGCGCTGATGAATAATTAATTTAAAAAATAGAAAACAAAACAGAAAATAAAATGGATAACGAAAAATACAAGGGCTATTCTGCCAAATATTGCAGGGCAATCCAGTCTCAAACTACTCTTATTTGGATCCTTAATCTGACCCTCATTATAACCCTCGTAATCCTTATTTCGACCCTGGTGGCCTTTAGATCCTGACCCTTGGTTTTTGACCCCCATGACCCTTATTTGCACCCTTAATCTGACTCTTGTAACCCTTAAAATGATCACCCTTAATCTGATCCATATGACCCTTAATCTAAACAATATAATCCTTATTCTGACCCTCATGACCCTTAAACTGGCCCTCATGACCTTTATTTTGTTCCTCATGACCGTTATTTTGACACTTGTGACTCGTATTTTGACCCTTGTGACCTTGATTTTTGAAATCTTAATTTCGAGTACCAAATTTTCATCACCGGAAGTCAATTTAGATTTTTATAATATAGAGAGATTGTCGAACATGTTAAAATTGAACGAAGAATTTCCAGCCAAAAACTCTCATTTACACGGAGCGTCACTAATTGAATTATGAGATCTCTACTACTCGAAAAAACTTTTTTATAAACAAATATTCGAAAGGAGCAAAAAAAAATTTAATGCTGATCAATTCACATCTTATTGTCCTTTCTATAAAATTATTGAAAATGTCCATGTCACCATTATCAATTGCGTGAACGTATCAATTAAATAAAATTCAATAAAATAAAAAACGAACACTCGCTTAATTGATTTTTCATATGCGCCAAATAATCTACGGGGGTCAAAAACTCCTATGACAAAATAGAGAGAGTGGAATAAATAATACTGTGGGAACTTGGCATCCTAATTTTAATGATGAAGATGAGGCAGTTCTCGTTCATTTATGGAAATTTATTGAGTTACTGAGAAATTAACAGGGAAATTTTTATTAAATGACAGTTCCTCCAAAGTTTCAAGGAATTTCGTAATTTGAAATTCACAACTTGATGGAAATATCAATGGAAACCGTAAATTTCAGTTCAATCATTGCATGAAAGTTTTGAAAAGTTTGATAGATTTTTCTTTTGGATAAATTCTACTCTAGTAACTTCACAGGAAAAATTGCCCTCGAACAAAGTCCCCAACATATTCATTTTCGATGAAAATACAAATTTTCGAGCTCATAATTAATTTCCTTTAACAATAAATATGAATAAATGGGATAAGGGGTCATAAATTCTCATAAAAATCATTGAATTGAATTGAGTATATTTTCAACAGCTGAAATATCTATCCAGAGCCTTCAATTTTATTTACACATCAACATTTGGTACAATTCCTCCAATAATCAATTTTCAGAGATAAATCGTGAATTCAACATCATTTATTTTTGATATTCCTCACTCGACAGTTCTATCAGTCAACTAGAAACTACCTATCACATTTATTTAACTCAACTCATCGCCAATTATTAATTCCTCACCATCAATAGTCTAATTTGAACCCTAAGGACACTCGAAAAATTATCTGTCTTCCTCGATGAACATTATTTATCGTTAATAAGTACATGGAATCGTTTTGAGGCAGAATATTTATTAGTTACGATCCACGCAATAAATTCCCCTCGTTATTACTCCTATCGATTAATTTTTTACAGGCATCTTTGAAATAAAAATACAGAGCCTCTAACAGTCAATTACCTGAACACTTCGTTTCCTATTTACATTTCCTCATCTGAATAAAATCTGAATAAATACGAGTTCAGGATATCTCTCGTCATTTTATTTTAATTTTCAAATTCAACGTTGAACCTGTTGATTGAAACTCGTTAGAATATCGTAGTGACTTGTGATTATTCTCACAGCTATTATTTTGTCTTTATTACAAGCACATTTGCCATGGATTTATGTCGACGGATTATGAATGATCAAAAGTATATTCTTGAGTATAACAATAATAGAGAACTTAGAGGCGATAATTCGAATGGAAAATTCAAGATGAAAAAATTCAATAGAAAAACCAAACGCTTTTAATCGGAAATTGATTTTAAATTTCTATTGGAATCTCATAAAAATTACATAGGATATCTATTCAAATGCTACGGGACATTCTTTTCGTTTGTTCATGGATGTTTGAGAAAAGAAGTCAATAGATTTTCATTTTTTATATAACTTATTCTCTCGAAATTTTTCTACAGACATTTTATAAGTTTTCTCTATTACATTTGGTTTTTTCTCGTCACAAAATCCATTAAAAAAAAATTTATCAATATCTATTGACGTTTTTCTGTTTGTTCTTCAATGGAATTTAACGTCCTTCAACTTTACGGAATACAATTTCTAATAGACATTTCATACATTGATTTTTTAAATCTTTTGATACCTTAGGCTCATTTGAATCATTCTTTTCAGCCACATTGATCCCATCAATCTATTTTACGATTGATACTCTCAATTTTCCCCTTTTCCTACAAAAAAAAAGTAACAAAAATTTTATTGTAATACTCTACGGTGATATCCTCAGTAATCTAGTTTGATTGACTCTTTGATTAGCACTCCCTCATAGAACCCCTCACATTATTGCACGACATTTAAAAATCCCTCACCAATTAAAAAATATTGCATTCTCTATACAATTCAACGGTGGCATAAATAATCTCTCCAGTATCAATTTACATTAGGTCTTCTTTCCTCAATTAAAACATTATTCGCATGGACCTGACGGCATTACGCAATGATAGATCCTCTTCAATTATCATCTAACTTATAATCAATTAATCATCAAATAAATACATATCTTTTGATTCAACATGACATTATTCACGAGAAGGGACGACTACATTATAATGACTTCCTTGAATAGAATTAAAATTTACACCGTTGATTCAACGGAATTAATCTGCCATCAACATTATTAATTAATCAGTATGTCCAACCCAATTTGCTGTAGCAAGTACTTCGTAATCACCTCACTACAGTCAGGCACACCATTATAAATTTAAATCTACAATGTCCATCCCTCTGTGATCCTTTCATGAATTTAAAATTCTGTCAATCAGTGCAATTATTTAAACTCGCTCATTAACTCCCTCATTATCACGTTCCATCTCGTTTTTTTCGTGCAACAGTGATGCCAATGGAGCCCCTTATCTTCCTCAGTAGATCAATTATCTCAGCAGTTGGCATTTCCTCAACACTCTCATCATTGACCTGTGAATAAGACAGAAAATGCACGAGTGATCGATTAACGTGACTGATTAAAAGCTCATGTACAAGGGGTTAATGTAATCCTTGGGCATTAGAGAGGGCTTACCATAATTAATACATCTCCCTGCTTCAGTCTACCATCCTTAGCAGCTACACTGTCTGGATGCACCATCGATATGGCTGTACCATTAACATCCGCCTGTAAACTGAAACCCAGTCGGCTATTCCATCCCCTTGTCAATTCTACCATGAATACCTACGTCAGATAAACATCAGATTGAAATTTCTATTCATTAAGTTAATTAGCATAATCATGGTGCGGTCTGAAAGGGAAGTTTGTTAATTTAATTGATTGGGAGATGAGTGCACTTCATCCGTGATTGGATGCATCTCAGGGGCGGCGGGGGGAATGGAAAGATAATATTGGAATCGATTATCTCCAGAGAATGTCGACATCTAAGAGGAATGTTCTTGTATAGGGACATATCCGGTATATTGTTGGATTTTTTGGATAATAAATGGGAAAAACGAAGGACATTTTTTGTGCGAAATTTCAACAACTAAAGAAGTAATTTGAAATATTCTACAAAATAAACAGTTCCTCGTCATGTAAATTTTGGGACTAATACAAAATTGAATGAAAAATATTTTTCAAAATTCTCTGATTTCAATTTTTGGAAAAATTAAAACAAAATGAAGACATCAAGAGGTCCTCAATAGTTTGTTCGCTGAATTTTCTATGGAGGGAGAAAGGGGGATTCGTGTTTATCCAGAGATTTACTGGGATAACTTACATTATATCCCTCCCTCTGTAGGCTCTCCTCGCGCATCCTCTCCCTCTCACTGGGCTCAGCCATTTCACCTTCGCCCTCGTCGTCCGGTGCAAACATCACTCCCTTCCACTTCAAGAGGCCCTTGCTACCACCTGGATTCTCACCGCTCAACACTTTTCCTGCAATAAAAAGGGAGATGTGAATTGTTGACGTTTCACTGCTCGAGATAATCCGCCATGTTACAACACAACATCCGCTCTTGATAAGAACGTTATTATCAGTGTAATGCTAATGACGTATTTCTCGGTATTTGGGTCACGTTCAGTGCCACGGGGGCTTTAATAGTTTTCAAATTGTTCGTGATTTAGGGGACAACTGTACATTTTAAAGAGCTTGAGAATTATGAGCGGAATGATATGAAATCGGTTCATTAGCATGTGAATACTATTTAACTTCTCGATAAGGGAAGTTATTGTAATTGTGATAAGATTTTTCAATTGTTCATAAGATAATTGAATTACAATTTTCAAAGTGTTGATTTGAGTGTTGAATAATTATTGTATTGAAAGACATGAATCACAAATTAATTTTTAAAATATTTTCCACATTAATTGGAGATTTCATAGAGTTATTAATTATTCAACTTCATTGATCAACCCCAAAGAAGAAATCAAGGAAATATTTTCAAAAAGAGGTTTAATTGTTCAGGATTTTAGGATTCTAGGATTTTACAATTTTACGACTTCAGAATTTTAGAATTCTAGGATTTTAGGATTTTAGAAATTTAGGATTTTACACAAAATCATCATTTCTGTGTGAAATGCCATTAATAACTAGGAGAAATTTTCGATATACCCTATAAAGTTGGCAACGTCTCAGACATCTGCGTTGTCACAAAAAAAAAAAATCCAAGGTATTTTACTGAAATTTACCTGGAATGTCTTGATCACTCGAGTGAACAATTTTACTTTTGGCACTGCCATTATCACCACCCCCGCAAGTAGGATTAGCACTCTGATAAGCAGGATTCTTGTAGCTAAACGCTTCACTATTTGTCCTAATTGAGGACATAATTGGTGGCATTGAGACAGGTTCGGACGGCAATGAATTGTCCTGCGTTATATCACGATGGAGTTCTTCGATGTAATCGATTGGATTTTTACTACCCTCAGGTATGATAATGGTCTCCTCTCGCTCAGACTCCAGACTGAATTGATAATTTGGCTTCTCTAGGGGACCACCGAGATTGAGAAAATTAGGTCTCGATGGTTTACCCGAGTCAAATGAATCAGATGCGTCATACAGAGCTGGTGGATCGATTATGTCGTCTGGCGTTGACCCTTTGGCTATTTGGGTCTTTATCGAGCACTGATCGCTGTCTGATGTGTCAACCTGACTGCCCGTTGACACCTGATTCGATGAGTATATCGGTTCTGAAAGGGTTTAAATAAATGAAAATGGTTTTAAAGATTTAAAGCAACAAAATATCGGATTTTGGGATTCTTGAGGTAAAAAGTAAACTTTACTCACGAGCTCACGGTTGAAACTTTGTAATTCAATTATTTCTGTGAATATTTTTGAATTGAAAAGAGGATAAGAATTCAGCTTGCGTCAGGAGAAATACTCGGATATTTGCGATGCAAAGCATTACGAGACCCTTTTTTTAAACGTCCTTATTTTCTTTTTGAACTTTTTTTGACGCTTTGAGGAATTGAGAAGATGGAATTAAATTTACCGTTGTCTCGTTCACCAGTGGGTGTTCTCGAAGCCGGTCTTCGTAATCTTCTCGGGGAATTTGTGGATGTACCAGATGTCTGCTGGCAGCTTGAGCCGTTTGATGTGCCAGGTGACAACTTGCGAACAGCCAGATCACAGAGCATGTCCATTGCCTCTTGTCTGAAATTATTTTTCACATTTCGTAATTGCTGACTTTTCTTCGAGAGATGAATGGGAATTTTTGATGGATGGAAATGTCCAGGATCACTCTGCACTGCGTAATATGAATAACTAACATTTTTATTGGTTGGGGTATGTTTTATAATTTACGTAGACTCATCGTGGAATGTTACCTCGCTACTTTCATTACGTTGACATTATGGAATGTTATTAATAACTTGCGACTCAGATTCTGACTGTAATTATTGTGTAATCCCCAGACAGTTTGCGTTGTGCTGACAGTGAGAAATAAACGAGAATTATTGCGGTGGGGCCACATAATTTCATGTTGGGGGGAGGAGATAAGAGCATTCGGATCGTGTCAGAATTTAGTTAATTATGTTAATATCCGTGATCAAAATTCTAAAATTCTAAAATTCTAAAATTCTAAGATTCTAAAATTCTAAAATTCTAAAATTCTAAAATCCTAAAATTCTAAAATTCTAAAATTCTAAAATTCTAAAATTCTAAAATTCTAAGATTCTAAAATTCTAAAATTCTGAAATTCTGAAATTCTAAAATTCTAAAATTCTAAAATTCTAAAATTCTAAAATTCTAAAATTCTAAAATTCTAAAATTCTAAAATTCTAAAATTCTAAAATTCTAAAATTCTAAAATTCTAAAATTCTAAAATTCTAAAATTCTAAAATTCTAAAATTCTAAAATTCTAAAATTCTAAAATTCTAAAATTCTAAAATTCTAAAATTCTAAAATTCTAAAATTCTAAAATTCTAAAATTCTAAAATTCTAAAATTCTAAAATTCTAAAATTCTAAAATTCTAAAATTCTAAAATTCTAAAATTCTAAAATTCTAAAATTCTAAAATTCTAAAATTCTAAAATTCTAAAATTCTAAAATTCTAAAATTCTAAAATTCTAAAATTCTAAAATTCTAAAATTCTAAAATTCTAAAATTCTAAAATTCTAAAATTCTAAAATTCTAAAATTCTAAAATTCTAAAATTCTAAAATTCTAAAATTCTAAAATTCTAAAATTCTAAAATTCTAAAATTCTAAAATTCTAAAATTCTAAAATTCTAAAATTCTAAAATTCTAAAATTCTAAAATTCTAAAATTCTAAAATTCTAAAATTCTAAAATTCTAAAATTCTAAAATTCTAAAATTCTAAAATTCTAAAATTCTAAAATTCTAAAATTCTAAAATTCTAAAATTCTAAAATTCTAAAATTCTAAAATTCTAAAATTCTAAAATTCTAAAATTCTAAAATTCTAAAATTCTAAAATTCTAAAATTCTAAAATTCTAAAATTCCAAAAGCCTAAAATCCCAAAATCCTACAATCCTACAATCCTAAACTCTTAAAAACCTGTGATGATTTTCAAATAAATGGATAATTTCTTTATTTGAATCAAGAAGGCATTTCTTCATGTTTAAAAAATTATTCATTGAATGTGAATAAAAACGCAAATAAAGATCATGTAGTTTGAATAACAGCATTTCCTACAAACTATTTGAATTAACCATTTCTGTGATTGTAGAAAAACGAGATGAAAGTTTTCGATGTTTCGACTTTAAATTTTCCAAGTCCTTATCAGGATAAAAAAAACAGTCTCTTTATTTTCCTCTATGAACATCAACACAGCAATTAGGTAATCATTTCACCTAATGAATATTCACCATATTATGATATCACATAATTTGGAGTGTGTTCATGATCGAAGAAGATGAGACGCTGAATTTTATTCAGCTCCACCATCGGAATAGTTCCCCAACAATTCACGAGTGAATACGAACAGAAATGGAATCCTTACCGCAGACTCGTTCGAGGTGGACGGAGTGGATGATCGGGCTCAGTCGGTGACAATGCTGATACGGGAGTCTGTGCCAAGTCTCGATAGAGACGAAGTTTAACTCTTGGTCCACACTGCCTGAGCAATGCAACTGCCTCCTCGTGGCTCATTGGTGACAGGGGTGCACCATCTACCGCAACAATCTTGTCGCCTGGCTGAATACGACCGTCGCTCAATGCTGGTTCACGCACCAATGCCCTCACATAATGGCCCAAAGCACTGCTATCCACCTTACGTAGAGTGAAACCCAAACTTCCGCCCACTTTAGTCATCTCAATGTCAAATTCCTGGAAATGGAAGAGTGACATTTTCTATTCAAGTAAAACCGACATTTTTTTTTATCTATATATCTCTGGTGTTGCCCGGACAATTCCTTCCATCTAAAAATGTTGAGCTTTTTCTTTTTTTCTATGGATAGCAAAAAATTCGAGTTTTTAGACTGGAATTTATTCAACTTTTCTGGAAAATCCTAGAATTTTCCCATTTTTTTTAGAAACCCACAAATCCTCCTGAACTTTTCCCGAAATCCGAAAGTTCTTTTCAGTAGCGAAGCGGTAAACCGGGTTAAGTCGATTTTGACTTTGGGTCAGTTTTTGATGAATATCTCGGAATCTAAGAGAGATGGCAAAATTTTCCCATGACCTTTTTTGTAACCCTCAATTGGCTCTACAAAAAAGGTCATGACAAAAAATTTTCCATCTCTTTTAGATTCCGCAATATTTGTCAAAAACTGGCCAATAGTCAAAATCGACTTAACCTGGTTTACCGCTTCACTACTGTTTTCAGCTGCCCAGAAAACCTAGAATCAAGAATTCTTTCATTTTATCCTCTGAAACATTTCACTATTATGTACAGAATTTTCAGAGAATTCCAGAAATCTCGAGAAAGTTCTATGCTGCATCCTGTTGTATGCAACACAATGCCTGTATAGCACCTGTTATACCGGGTACCCGAAACTAATTACCGAAAAAGGTTACAGATTTATCATGCGTAAAATTTCCTCGTAAATATTTGATAACTCAACCAAGATAGGAAAATTTTAATCCTCATCAAAAGTTATTCATTTTCATTCATTAAAAAATGTACATAAAAAACTCCTCGAAGTCAAATTGCCTAATCCAATTGAACATTGGAATCGCCAATTTTTCCTATCCAATAATGCCCCATCATAAATGCATTTCCCATTTTTTATTGAGATAAAATGCTCCCAGATGGAATGACATACCCCACAAGGTTCGATCTGAAGTGGTGGAAGTGGATTGAGTAATCTCAGGGGTGGAGGTGGCTCACGACGTGCTGGAGGGGGTGGCGGTGCACCGGGGGGTGAAATATTTTGCTCATCCCCTGGGAGTCGACACACTAAAAGCTCGACTGTGCTCGATGTCGTTCGTAGTACCTCCAGAGCCTCCTGAATAAATGGACGAAAAAAAAAATTAGCGATAGCAGAGAGGAGGATCCATCGAAAATACGTTTGTTTGATTTCTCTATATTCATTCCTCGAAATTGCTTCGAGGTGCACAATGACATCAGTTGTCTGTGCTTGAACTCACGTAGTTGGTGAGATCGGTGAGGGGTATGCCGTTTGCCGCAAGAAGAATGTCACCGGGTTGAAGTTTGTTGGATAGTGCCGCTGGCTGTTGAGGAAACAGCCTTTTAACTCTCACTGGACCAGCACTACCACCACCAGATACACTTAACCCAAGCCCACGGCTACTTTTCTGCAGGGTCACCCGAAACGTGCTCTCTGAAATGAAAAATTCAATCAATTGATGGTGAGTTGGGTTTCAGAGCCTTTTTATTTTCGTCTGTGGGTAACTTCTCGGGGTTTCTATCGAGTTTCTTTTGCCGAGGGGTGGAAGCTTTGTAGTTGTAAGTGTTTTTGGATTCGTACTTCTGGGGAATAAGTCACTTTCGAGGGGTTGGGGTAGTCTTTTTTTGTGGGGGTGAGTTTGTGTTGGTGATTGTTTGAAGTAGTTGAGTGAGGGGTGAAAATTATCTACGGGTCTCAATTTTTTGACGAATTTGAAGTAGCTTGAGGGGAATTGAACGTGTTTGAGATTTAAAATTTTAAAAGTTCGGGTTAAGTTGTGAGGTACATGATGATTGCAGACACTGCTAACAATTTTACTCTTGAAATTTCAAGTGAAAAACCTTCAAATATTTAAAAACGACAAACTTACATGGAATTTTCACATCAGTTACATGAAATTGACCAATCAGTTAATTTCTTGAATGTTCAAGTAATTCTCGATTTTCAGGTCCATACGGCCCGAAAAACCTTGAAAATTCTCTGTTTATTGAAAATTGAATTATTTGTGATGTTTCATTTTCACGATGAGTTCAGAAATTCAAGCTTTTATTAAAAAATCAATGATTGTTTAACATGAAAAACCGAATTTTTGTGAATTTTGCTTTCATTTGGAATTGAATTCAATCTCACAACATCGAAAATTCAGATGACGTTGTGACTGAAATTTCAAGAAATTTCTAACAGTGCAGTAAGAGTCTTGAAAGTTTCTAACGAGTCACATTTCCACTGACATTTCAAGGAATTTTTTTATGGAAAATTCCTAATTTCGTGGAAAAATCCGCGGGAATTGAAAATTTCAAGTCAATTATTCTGGGAAAATTAATGAAAAATTAGATAAATTCAGAGAAATCTCTATCTTGAAAAATTGAATCAACGTTTTTTAAACCTTCAATAATGTAAGGGTCAAATCCTTGTAATATTACAGAAATTTAATATTGAAGGGGATCCCTGTTGATACGGCTATCCCTTTGGCTATTTCTTCTCTAAAAAGGCCCACAATATGAAAATTCAAAGATGACACATGAATTTAGAAAAATACAGCTGAAAATAAAATAAAAAGGAATTATAATATTTGTGGCCGCTGTTGTACACTGAATCCATTTTGCTATCTCCCTTAGATTTCGAGATATTCACACGGACAGAAATATTCAATAAAAATTACGTATCTTTTTCGTAATTCCGGAGCGCTAAGTGGTTGTCGGAAATTTTACGGAACTGTCACGTAATGTTTACCTGAAATCATAAAATTTTTCCAGAGGAATCCATGTCTTTTCAACTAGGCGACATTTCAACTACCGACTGTTCAACTAACGATATTTCAACCACGACATTTTAACTGCTCAACCTTAATAGCTTATTTTAGTTGAAATATCGCCGTTAAAATGTCGTAGTTGAAAATTTCAGTTAAAATGTCGTAGTTGAAAATTTCAGTTGAAATGTCGTAGTTGAAATGTCGCCTAGTTGAAAAGACGTGCTACCTTTCCAGAGCGTTCCGTAATTTTTCACAGGAGATTCAGGTAAAAATTACGATACTGTCACTTCAATTTTCCGAGTCGATTCCGTAATCGGTGAGCGAACTGTGAGTTCCATAATTTTTACCGACCATTTCTCTTTGTGCATCGAAAACTGACGAATAGTCAAAATCGACTTAAACAGTTTAACCGTTTCGCTACTGAAACTAATTTCGGCGTCAAAATTTCAAGAGTGATCAGTAATTTCTGTTCTGCATGATGATAGTTTGAGCTTGGGCTTGAACAAGTTTGAGGTGACTTGAACTAGTTCGCACTGCAAACTTTCGCGAGTTATGATCAGTTTGTGGTCTACATAAAGAGTAGATAATCTTGCGCTTAAATGAGCTCGAGACCGACGTAAAATAATTCGAGCTTCAAATTCAATACTTATAATTCAACTTTTAAGCTGTAATTGAATGCCATTCGAAACCCCATTTTCCAGAATTGAAACGCTTGATAAATAAAATCCCTTCAACAGTTTCCGACACGGAATTTGTCAGGAACAGAATGAAAATAGTTTTTACAACGGAAGCAACGATTCGAAAACGAATGCCTCTTCCACTCCCTCTGTGAACCTGTTCCGCATGAACTTTTTTTTTCACCAGTCTCTGAATAGAGTTCCAGGTGCACCCCCCGACGGATCATTGAGGACTTTCCGCCGGAGCGGCCGGATATTGGAAAGAACCAAACTACTGACATATCGTTTCAACACATTGTTCAGATCATTGTGAGTACATCCCAGTGGATTCGAATACTCCCACGACAAAAGGTAATTTACATTTGATGCGTCACGGGTAATTTTCCTCGACACACAACGACGACACTCTCTCCTCTTATTTACATCTATTTACTCGTTTTCTTGGTTGCGGAGAGAGAGCTGATTTACTGCGAGCCTCGTGAGACTGCCAGTGGAAAAGAGGGTAACAAATTGTGCTCCGGGTTTATTTCAGAAAACATCCAGAACTATAATTGCCCACTGGAATGGGAAAAAATGAATCAGGGGACAAACAAGCGCATGTCGGAAGTCAACTGCTGACTAGTGGATTTTTTTTTAACGAAAGAGAAAAAATAGTGGAATGGCAAAAAAGCGAATGCAAACGAGTGGTTCAGCGAAACAGAACGCAAATTGCTACGTCTGTTTGTGCGGCATGAAGAGATCGAAATTTCATTTCCATTTATGATTTGGTTTCAATCTCAGCTTTCTCCCATTTTCACCGAACAAAAGGAAAATTCTTGATTAAGTTGTGTTTTGTTTCGTACTTGGGAAAAAACGATTCTTTACTTTCGAGAGAGAATATCGTCGTGGATTTTTCGGGTGAGGGATTTTTCGATACGACATTTTCACACGTTTCCAATCGAATGTAGTAAAATGTGCTTGAATAAAGCGAAAGAAACAAATTTTTAATGAAAAAAAGTTAAAATAAGAGAAAATTGCTTTCGTCACAAGATAGTCAACATATTTTTGCTAATAAATGAGAATTTGCATCCGAATGGAATTTGTATGACGATGTGTTTTAATTTGAATTCAATGATCCATTGAATTCAACTGCCAACAATACACTGCTAGAAATTTATTGAAATATCAGTCACAGCGTCACCTGAATTTTCAATCTTGTGAATTTGAATTTAATTTCAAATGAAAATGTTTGTAAAATTTATCATTTATCTTGAACATTCGGAAAATAGGGATCATTGATATTGCAATGAAAACTTGAATGTTCAAACTCATTGCGAAAATTAAAATTGTTTTAGATGCAATTGAATTTTTAATACATTGAGAATTCAGAAACGTCATGCTCTGAATTTTTTCAATGTTCAAAATTTTTCAGTGCTGTGCGGACCTGGAAATCGAGAATTTCTTGAATATTCAAGAAATGAACTGATTCGTCAATGAAGAAAATCATCATTCGTCATCTTCGTTCGTGATTCGTGAATGAAATATACAGAAATTTCACTTTTCACAACTTTGTTGTTGTTAAAAATTTCAAGCTTTTTCACTTGAAATTTCAAGAGTAATTTTCTAACAGTGTACCTTAACGGTGGCAGCCAACAGTTAACTTACTACGCCGGGGCGAAAAATATCGCTCTAACCATAGGAAATTAAATAAATGACCCTTACCCAAGTGCTTACCACCCTCGCCGTCGGATCCGGTGGTAATTCCGCACGTGGGCACGACTCATTTATTTTACCTCCCTAGGTTAGACATACTATTTTCACTTGCGGGAGGTCTTCCCTCCCAGGGGTCAAAGAACACTTTTCCGACGAGTGTCGTTTCATCACAATGTGTGGAAAGTGGAATTTTCATCACACTGCCCGTAAAACGTCGTTCAAATTTTTTACTTCGTGTCATCCATCAAACGCCGTTTACGGACATTGCGAAGAAAAATTATGTTCGTCACTCGGCCGAAAACAACTTTTCTGACTAGCGCGATTGCATTCCTCGGCTTCGTCTCTGTCTGCAACCCTTACACTCGTCAGAAATGTTTTTTTCGGCCTTATGATGAAAATAGCTATTTGCGCACGCAGAGCGTGCGTAAAATTTCACCTTACGCACAAATGAATAAATAGTATATTTCGATACGAGTGCGGAAAAGTGTTTTCGCCTTATAGTTCTCGCCTTCGGCTCGTGCTATAAACCTCCCACGAGCCAAAAAACACTTTTCCCGTGAGTACCGAACAATATTTTTCATCACAATGTGTAGAAAATGGACGTTATTAGGCGTAAAAAGTTACTTTTTCGCACAGCGCGATGAAAAAGTCTATTCTGTCTGATAAAACATATCACTATTCTTTCCTCAATTATATTTTTCATCACGCTGTGGGTAAAGTGACATTTTACGCACGCTCCGCGTGCGCAAAACCCCACTTCCCACACATTGTGATGAAAAATAGGGTTCGATACTCGCGGGAAAAGTGTTCTTAGACTCGTGGGATTATATCACTCGCCTTCGGCTCGTGCTATAAACCTCCCACGAGCCCAAAAACACTTTCCTGCAATCGTATCGAAATATACTATTTTTTCTTCCCGATACAATAATGTTTACTAGTGCGTAAAGATCCATTTTTTCTCACACACGTGTAACACATCCTATTTTTTATGGTACCTGCCGAATTCACTGTTCGAAACGGTAGCCAGGTAAAGTGGTTGTTTTTTGTGCACGAGTGCGTAAAGTTCAAGAGCGTGCGTAAAGTGGAATTCGAGGGCGCAAAGCGAAGCTTTAAGGATGTACTACACCCTTTCGGTCAAAATTCAGGTTTTTTTCACTTTCCTAGCAAATTATTGATCGGATTGACGCGAAATAATATACAGTTTTTGCGTTTTATCATTATTGATTGACTCACGAAGTTTCATGGCAGTGCAATCATTTTCCTGCATTTTTTCTAAAGTTTTGTGAATTTCCCAAATGTTTTAGAAAAAACGCAGGAAAATGATTGCACGATCGTGAAATTTCGTGAGTCATTAAATAATGATAAAGCACAAAAACGGTATATTTTTTCACTTCAATCCGATCAACAATTTACCAGAAAAATTCAAAAAACGTGAATTTTGGCGAAAAGGGTGCAATAAGCATAAGAATCTACTTTACGCTCCCTTGGGAACTTTACGTACGCCGTGCGGAAAAGAACCCCTTTACACATACCAAACCGTTCGGAAAAGTACACTTTTTGGGTAGGTATCACAAAAATAACAAATTTGAACTCCTGAGGCCAAAATTAATTATTCCGCCACAAAAAATTGGAAATTTCGGATTGGACGAATACAATACTTCTATTTGGAACCAAAAAACTTCCATAATTTTTCTCTCAATGTTGAAAGCCCCAGTTCTTCCAGAAGCAATCGATAAAATATTCAATCATGAAGAAAGTCCCCCTAAAAATCCCCTAAAAATGTTCCAATAAAAATAAAAAATTTCCCCCATTTCCCCCACCCTCTAATTCCCTACGAATAAGTGTTGCATTCGCGTTTTAAACCTGTTATTCTCTCCCTTCATTCTCCATTCAAAACCCATCTATACACCGACTGGCGATATAAATTGGCGCAAGTCAATTGAACAGATTCAGGCAACAGTAGAGGTATAGAATATCGGGAGCAGGGGAGTGCAGGGGTAACAGTATTCACGCTTGGTCAAATGGATGCAATAATGAACGCGCAAAGCCAATATCGATTGCTCCTCAAAATTGCCATTGCATGTGGGCTCTCCACCTGTATACAATTCGTACTCCAAATTCTTTTCCCACCCCCATACCTCCCGCCCCTTCTCTCTCACCTCGTACGCCTCTTCCTCCGTCTGCTTCACAATTTTAAGTACCATGAGTTCCGCCAATTTGCCTCCCCCCTCCCTCCACCCGCATAATGAGCGTCAGTCACGATCGCTCGGATGAATTTTCATGTTTATAACATTCGATAAAATACGAGTAAAACATTGAATAAACGTGAAATTCCACCCCTCATTGTTTTATCGTACCAGCACTGACTCACGAAATTTTCTCTCATCGCATGTACCTCACTTTTATTTCAATGTACGGGTGGTGGTGGTGAGTGGGGGGAGGATTCCTTTTTACAACCCCTCAGTATATCCCTCAGATGATGGTATCCATTATTTTTCTATTCTATGCAGAATAAAAAAAATGGAAGAGTGGAGACAAAGTTTTATTGAGTCATCAAACGAGTGGAACGACGTCACAACGCCGGTCCTTTTATTCTCCTGCCAGCTGTGGCTGCTGCAGAAGCCTACTCGTACTACGTGGGAAAATAACAGGTTGGGCGGGGAGGGGGGAGGGCGTAATGGAGGTGTGGGATCAATGACGCACGTGAATATCACGATATTTCATTGAAACAACTAGTTTTTTACCGGACTGCGGGAAAACCACAGTTAGTTTGAAGGGAGCGTTTTTCGGCAGGTTTATTTGATGGATTTTAAGGATATCCAAGTACTTTGGCTATTTTTTCTCCAGTGAAATGCTTTTCTACTTTTGTAGTCAAGCCTCACAGCTTTCATTTCAGCACCATTTGACCCTAAGTTTCCGGACATTTTACAAAAATTTTATTATTTAAACTTGTTAGAAAACATTATGAAAATCTGAAGAAATTTTAGAAAGTTTACTTCTGGAGGAAGATTAATGAAATAATTTAAAAGTTGCAATTTTTGAAAATTATGAGCCGTTTCTATAAATAATTTATAAACAATCAATTTTCTACCATAAAAATCATTTGTTCGGAATCGTAACAAATTTATTCATATTCAGAATTTTACCATAAATCGATTTCATGCCTAAAAAAAGAAGGTTTCCGAAAGTTTAAACAATTTTAATTATTTATTTATAAACAACGAATGTTTAAAGAATAATAATTCTGTGCAAAATGAAATTTGAATGACACTGAATATTCATGATTTTTTTTAGATTTTTCTCACGCAATTTAATTGACAAATTTGATGATTGAAAATAGTTGAATCTATAGTGTGGTCTGTACCATGCTGTAAAAGATACTTGGATATTCTTAAGAATTTTTTTTATGAAATTGGGACAAAGAGGGATTTTTGACGAGGAAATTTCTGTGAATGAAGTGGTCGTGGGCATATCATGCTTTGAAGGATTTATTTTTGTAGCTCTCCATTAGAATGTTTCCGGGGGAAACATTCTCGGTAAACTTCTACGAACGATATTCGCTTGAAATAAAAG
This sequence comes from Diachasma alloeum, assembly GCF_001412515.2. Taxonomy (NCBI): domain Eukaryota; kingdom Metazoa; phylum Arthropoda; class Insecta; order Hymenoptera; family Braconidae; genus Diachasma; species Diachasma alloeum. The sequence continues at coordinate 227,444 of NW_021680366.1, forward strand.
AGAATATTTATAAGAATAACGAAAAAAGAAGGGAAAATTGTTTTCAATGAATTTCCATTAACATTTACTTATTTGAAATATTTATTGAATTTTTCGTGAACTTTGACTTGACTTTTTTGTCAATTAATATCGTGTGAATGAATGAGGTTGTTTTTTGACAATAAAATTTTTCATTAATTTTTATTGACGTTTATTTATGTTCAATATTCATTGAATTTTAATGAATGTTCCCTTGTCATTTTTGGTGAATAGCCGTTCGTAAATGAATGAAAATTAATAGTTCCAATTATGACAATCAATCCAGAGCTATCATTCATTGGTGGCCAATATTCGCACATTTTGGCAGAAATTCTGTTTGATAAAGTCTGAGCAATTTTTCTTACGAAAGTGATTCAAATTGTTGTATTTCTCCATTCGAATTTCTGCGAGAAACATTCCGTTCCTAACTTTCTGCAAACGATACTCCCTTGAAATAAAACAGAATATTTATAAAAATGAAAAAGAGAAGAAAATTGTTTTACGAAAAAGATTTTTTCAATGAATTGCCATCAACATTTATTTATTTTCAATATTTATTAAATTTTAATAAGCTGTCCTTTGCCATTTTTGTCAATAAATATTTGGTAAATAAATGACAAAATTGTGTTACAAATAATTTTTTTTAAATAAACTCATTTATACGCATTTATTTCTAATACTTATTGAACTTAAATGAGTGCTTCCGTGATAGCTTCGTTAATTAACAGTTCGTAAATGACTGAAAATGAATAGGTCCAATTACAATTCAACACGAACAATCAACGCAGAATAATCATTCACAATGTCCATAGCATCCGATACTACACGCTCGGTAGAGCTTCCAATTTTTGATGTGTCAACATGCCAACTCTCGTTAACGAACTTTGGGGGAGATTAATTCTTGAAAAATCTCATGTCACAAGGGTTTGGAGACTCAGAAGAGTATATTACGTTACAAGTGTGAAAAAGTGGGAATGTTAATACTAGTAGGGTAATGTTTTTAGCACGCTTCGCGTGCCTAAAACGTTCCTTTTCCACACCTTGTTTTGAAAAATATCATTCCACTTATGGGAAAAGTGTTTTTTCGCTCGTGGGCGGTTTATAACATGAGCAGAAGGTGAGTGATATATTTTTAAGAGCCAATAAACACTTTTCCACACTTGTATCGAAATATACGATTTACTTTTACGTTCAGCGAGTGGTGGAACTGTGCCTTTTTCGTTTACGACTAAACGAAAAGGCGCTTTTCGGCAGGAGGTGAACGTAGTAGCAATGTCAAAATAGTATATTGTGTTACTGGTGCGTAAAGTTCCACTTTTTCACACGCACGTGTAACACATCCTATTTTTTGTGGTACCTGCCAAGTTCACTATTCGGAACGGTGGTAGGGGTAATGTGGTGTTTCTGCACCAGTACGTCAGGTTCAAGAGCATGCGTAAAGTGAATTTCGAGTGCGTAAAGCGAAGCTTTACGCACGAGCATTAACTTTACGCACGCCGTGCGGAAAACAACCGCTTTACGCACACTAAACCGGTTTGAGAAGTGTACTTTTGAGGTAGGTATCACAAAATAATATATTTCAATACGAGTGCGGAAAAGTGTTTTCGGCTTATAGCTCTCGCTTTCGGCTCATGCTATAAACCTCCCATGAGCCAAAATAGTATATCATTGCCTTCGGCTCGTGCTATAAACCTCCCACGAGCACAAAAACACTTTTCCCGCGAGTATCGAACGCTATTTTTCATCACAATGTGTGGGAAGTGGGGTTTTGCGCACGCAGATCGTGCGTAAAATGTCACTTTACACACAGCGTGCTGGAAAACACTTTTCCGATGAGTATCGAACGATATTTTTCATCACAATGTGGAGAAAAGGGACGTAAAGGCACGCTTCGCGTGCCTAAAAAGTTACTTTTTCGTACGGCGTAATGAAAAAGTCCATTGTGTCTGATAGAATCTATTACTATTCTTTCCTCAATTTATTGTCTCTCTTCCCGATACAATAATGTTTTTAACAAGCTCCGGAATGCCAAAAAAATCCCAGATAATTCTAGTTACTTCCCCCCTGTCAGTCTACATGACGTTGAATAATAGTAGCTGAACAAGAAATGGTTATTACATCAAGAACCGAAAGATAGCGATAAAAAAAAGAGAAATGTGTGCAATGCTATTTTTTCGCTTATCTAGCATTTCCCCGAATGTGAGTGTGTGATTGTACACATGCAAGGGGGTGTTGTTATAAGATGAACGAGTTAGACACGTAAAGTGTTACAGTAGAAATCGAGAGGGTGTTAAGGCACGATAGCAACCGAACGCCGAACAACGCTGACAACTATGAATTATTGCGTTTGGAAAAGAGGGGGGTGGAGGGGTGAATACCTGGCGAACGAGCTCTTGCCGGATTTCCTGAAGACCTCTCTTTCCCTCAACAGTGGTATTTTCTGTTTTATCGCCCCTCTTTTTCGTGGAACGAGAGACGGGTGAGGGGCGATAAATGCCTCGGGTCGTAGCGAATGACTTCCTGATACTCACTATCGTGAGGTTCATATTTATAACGATTTGTGGGGGGGCTTAGGATTTTAGGGGAATTGGAAGATTCGTATTTTTCACTTTTTGGATCAATTCGCATGAAAAACTTAATTGACGTTATTTTTTCCTTCCTATAAAAAAGAAATCATATCGTTGATTGTAAATTCCATCATTTTATAACATATTTATAAAACGTTTCACTGCAACTAAATAATTTTCAAGTTTTTCGTTTTTTTCATTTTAATTGTGACTCATTATTATTATTAAGAAATTAATTGCCGTTATTTTTTTCTCATTTAAAAATGAAATTACATTATTGAATGTCAACTCCACAATTTCATAAAATATTTAGGGGAGAGTGGGGCAAAATGAAACATTCAAAAAAACGACTGCTTAATGCAATTCAAACAAAAAATTTTTTTTTTATTAAATATTTTTTTTGTCAACTTTTTTCAATTCTTGTGAATACTGATGAGAATAAAAAACAGTTGATAAAAAAAATATTCAATGAAAACAATTTTTTTTACTTCAATTGCGTAAAACAGTCGTTTTATTGACTGTTTTATTTTTCCCCACTCTCCCCTACAAAACATTTTATTTCATAGAATTAAGTTCCAAGTGCTTTCATTTTTATTTCCATCGTGTTTTTTTACAATTTTTTCGAAATTTTGTTAAAAAGGATCAATTGAATTTTTTGAGCTTTTCATGAATATAGAGTTTAATAAGCTCTCTATTCATTGACACCAATTAAATTTCAATTTTTCATACAGATTCCAAAAATAAAAATAAAATTTCCAAAATAGTAGATTATGTCATGAGGCCGATCAGCCGAGGTTTATGAGTCATGTGAAGTTTGCAGCACGAGGCGTCGGTAAGTCGGAGACGAGGCTCGCCGAAGGCGATAGCGGGTCTGAATGTAGAATTATTTGACATAACGAAATAATACGCAAAATTTAGATGAGATTTTAATTGATGATAGTACTATGACATGGAAACATAAAATAAGAGAATACTGAAATAAGAATTAAAAAAAAGAGAACCCATTCGGAAGCAAATTGCTGATTTATTAGCAACAATAACTCATTTATAAAAAAATGCAATTGTTTACTTTTTTCATTCCAATTATCACTTACTATTATTTTAAATATATTGTTTATTAGTTTTTCTCACGAACTGATTGATTTCCTGAATGCAGCACCGACAAGAACATTAGAATAAAAAAAAATAGAATAACCCATTGAAAAAATTTAATGTAAAAGCTAATTGCCTCTGTAAATTCTGATTGTTTTCATTGCTAACTGCTAAGAGAAACAGAGTTATTTCAAAGTACAAATTAAACTAATCGAGATTGTTGATACAACTGTGGGATTTTCACCTGGTGGCAGCCCTCGCCCTCCCCGGAAGGCATGCAGGATGGATCAACGGATGTCCGCTTCTTTGGAGCTACCGTTGGCGCACAGGTACATCAACCACACACAGGTATACACATACTTCCAAAATCTAAAACCCAACCCACGAATGACTTCCTTTGTGTATCCTCAACTCACTTATACCNCCCCCCCCCCCTCCCCCCGTCACGTCCTTCCCCTTTCCTTCTCTCTGATGCACTTTGAAACTTATCATCGACAATCGGCCCTGTGTAAAATTATCTCAAGGCGCCATCGCACGAGTGAATCGATCCGAAACATAAATTTGTTGTGAGGAAGGTTGAAAATTATTCCCCGTACATTTCTCACTTTTTGGCCCATTGCTCCAATACGAGATTCAACGGAATTATTTTTTAAGTCGATTTATCACTCTCTTCTTCATCAAAGGTGATTATAGAACTCATATTGCAGAGTTTTGTGCATTACAAAGCATTAACTCTAATGGAACTTTCTGATCTTGTGCCGCTTTCAGTTTAATACCATTTCTAGACTCTTTTGAAGGGGTTGGAGATGAAATAAAACTGTGGAAATGAGTTTAATGTCTGTAAAAATGGGGGAATATGGATATTAGGTTGGGTAGCTCCATTGTGAGGCGGGTGTGAGGGTTTTGGGTACATGAGTTAGGGAGACTCCGGAAAAAAATTCATTGATATAAGTTGCAATCGTTGGGAGCGTCGTGTATTCCGTATGAAATGAAATCGGTGAGAGCGTCATGTATCCCGTAACTTCGCTTCTCCGGGAGCGAATAGCCCCGACTCCTATGAGTTGAGGAGATTTCACTTCTATATCAGAATGAGTTAGGGAGACTGTACCACAGCAACTCGTACGTCATCCAAAACAAATCTGTCCTAGCAATCGCTCTTTTCTACATCCGTCCCAAATCCCAATTTTTCTCCAATCCCCTGAATCCACGATTACATCACAGCATGTTGTTTCCCATTGCTCACGTAACACCAGAAGCCTCGCCTCTGGGAACGATCACTCGGGCGTCCGCTGCGCTCAATCCCCAGCCGGTGCTCCACTGACGTCACTCTCAACAACCCTCAAAATATTTGTCTTCAATTATCTATTCACTCCCAACAAAATCCACGGACTTTTAGAGAAACCCCTGATCTACATACAATCACAAACATATTCAAAACGAATTCAAGCTAATCGTCGAAGATAATCTCCATATTCATTCCTTCGTCATCCAGCAAGATTGAAATATGAAAATCACAGACCAACAAAAAGACTAATGAAGTCTCTGCTTGAGAGGTACACTGATATAATTACATCAGAAGGAACTAGCGTATTTACTCGAAGTAGTTTATCGTTGGAATTGAAATGATGGAGAACGGAGGATGAACTTGTGTAATGCACACAGTGTGCATCAGAAACGATAAGAGGTTTCATGCAGTTGAGAAAAGCAGAAGGGGAGTTACATTTGGGTGGTGAGATTTTGCTTGCCTACATTTGGTTGACGTGCAATGCAAAGAGAATGCGCAATGAGGTCACACGTATACAGGAGTGACACATTCGAGGATAGGTAAGCCTGCTAATGAGCTCGTTGGAAGCACCAAGTGACTCCTCCTTCTGTTCGTTTAGATACTGTTCGGTTGGTGGAACTTAATCATCGCTGGGGAAGATACTCTCGAGGAGTTAGTGCGGTTAGTCCATGAGAGGTTCTTTCTGAAGCATGAAAGGAGACTCCCTAGGGCCACTTAACTACCGCTGGTATAGAGGGTGTCGGGGGAAAATGGGGGGGAAAAAGTTGTTGATGATTTTATCCACTTTTTTTAGGGGTTATGCTGGAGAGAGGAGAATTCCATTGGGTGGAATGTGACTTGAGCATTTGGGGTTGTGAGCGGGGGCCATCTTCACATCAATTTCCGTGGTTCCCGGTAGCTTAGTTGGAAGAGTGCCCGGCGCGTAACTGGGAAACCCGGGTTCGATTCCCGGCTGGGCAGATCGGGATTTTTTCTCTCTAAATTTTAATTCTATTTGGGTTTTTTTTATTTTTCGCCAGTTGATGTGAAGTGGAACTACTTGGATTCACGTTTGAGGATAACTTGAGGCAAACTTTGCTCAGGCTTGAGGAAACATTTCGGATCAAGTGTTCGTTAATTTTAGGGGGGAATGGATGAATGGGAAACAAGTATTATTGGATAACCTGTCCAATTGAGTCAAGTTGGTGAAAGTTGCAACAAGGACGCACGATTTGACTCAAGATTCCAGAAAATTTAGAGATTTATGGATTTTTTTGGATCGAGTAACCATAAATAATAGGTGAAGTAGTGTCAATTGAGGAGACTGTCAGAGTTGATTCAATTGTAACATTGATTTTATTCAAGTTCATGAATCAGTCGAGTTATGTCTAGTTAGGTCTAAAGTAAAAATTTCGAATCAAGTGCTGGTGAATTTCAGCCAATGATGGATGGAGTCTAATCAAGTATTGAGGAATAAGTTTGCAATTTGAGTCAAGTTGTTGAGAGTTGCATGAAATCCGCACAATTTGACCAAAGATTTCAGAAAATTTCGAGATTTATAGATTTTTAAGAGTCAGGCTGAGATTGATTTGATTCAACTTCAAGAATGACTTGAGTTGTCTAGTCAGGTATTAAGTCAAAATTTTGGATCAAGTGCTAGTGAATTTGAGTTAAAGAGGAATGAAGACAAATCAATTATTCAGGCATAACCCATCAATTTGTTTCTAATTTAAGTCACGTCGTTGAGAGTTGAATTAAGTTTATACGACTTGACTCAAGTCATTGAGACTAGAATCAAGTTTATACGACTTGACTCCAGATTTCAAGAAAATTTGAGTTAGGGCTTTTTTGACGCGAGTGACCGTCAATAATATGTGAGGATATCTCAATTGGGCAGAACGTGAGAGTTCAGTCTAAAATTGATTTGACTCAAGTTCACGAATGATTCGAATTCTAACCAGTTAGATCTTTGGATCAAGTGCTGATGAATTTGAGTCAAGGATTAATGAAGCCAAATCAAGCGTTGAGGACTAACCAATCAAGTTAAATCAAATTTAAGTCAAGTCGTCGAGAATTGCAGCAATTACGTGCGCTTTGCGCGATCACAAATGAAACGTTATCAGTCAAGAATTCGTAAGTCTGAACTCAAGATTGTCAATCTCAACTCTCAACAACCATTCTAAATTTTAAATAGACTTTTAATCATCTCGAGTTTTTTCGGGATTTGTAAGAACGAATGACCCAGACGCATCACGACGCACATCTATATAGGCTGGCCTAGTTTGGGGAATAAGGAGAGCACTGCGCGGACCCAACGATCAATAGTGCATTCTTGACTCGCACGAGTTAGAACTTTTGACTCCTTTGTGATAGTTAATCATATCTCCTCGATAAATATCTTGGTTCGTGGGATACTCAAGTTTTAATTGTGATACTTCTTCCGGTTTTGTAGACTCAATCTACCATCAGGAGAGTTTGATGAGCCGGTGCCCGAGTAATAACGCCACAATTATCAAGAAAGTTGAAGATTTCAAACTTTAGAATTGCATTTGATTGAAAATTCCATCGATTTTAATTCAAATTGTCCCTTCAATCTCTGTGGAAACTGTCTTCTCCAGCGTCATTAATTCGAGGGGCTTTATCTCAGCCCACAGAGATTAGTTTTTTTTCCTCTCTTTTTCTTCATTACTTAAGGTAAAGCCATTGAACATCCCCGAGTTACTTTCATAATCCCACCATTCTCGTAATTTCCAATGCCTCGTTAAGGCCGTGGGGCTCTGGTTTCACATAATTTCCCTCATCATAGAAATAAATCTAACGACTAAAAGGGGGATAGTGATTATAACAATACAGTTGTGCTGTGCAAGGTGATTTTTTTTACGAGAAAATAATTATGAAGCATAACTATAGAAAACATTGCTGAGCGGTAATGCAGCGGCACGCGACGCCCCAGAAATTATTGTCGGGGTCAACTGCACCAAAGGTGGATAGCTATTCTCTCGAGATGTTTTGAGGGTAATTGATAAATAATGCGATGTTACTGAACAGATGGTTTTTATGATGTTCAAATGGTTTTGTAGTCTGTTTCATTGCTTAATAATTATTTTGCTTGACTCGGGAAAATTTCTGGCTGAAATTTCCGGTTTACCTTTGGAAATTTTTACCTCATCATAGTTCCACTGAAATTTCGGGGGATATCGTCATTGAGAATTCAAAATTTTATGGAAAAATCAATAGAAACTGCCAATTTCAGTTCAATTATTCCAGATAATTGTAGCTAATCATATATATATATTCTAGATAATTATTATAGAATTATATTCTAGGTAATTATTATATATAAACTTTCTATTTTTTTTTTAATTTTTGAAATGTTTTTTATCGGTTTAATATCAAGGTTCAAAGTCAGACCTGGAAAGTTTAGATAATAAAATCATTGTGAAATGTCCGGAAACTTAGGGTCTAATAGGACTCAAATAAAAGCTTTGATCGACTACAAAAGTAGAAAAGCATTTCACTGAAGAAAAAATAACCAAAGTACTTGGATATCCTTAATGTTACTTGTGTGAAAATTAATACTAAACTGTCCATGACATTTCAATGGTTTTCTAACACTGTAATTTACTCTTGATTAATATTCTTTTGGTGGAATCTTTTATCTGATTTTATTTTGTTTTACATGATAGTTCTGTCTAGCACTATTGACATTACACAGGGAGAATATAAAATTATTTTTTACTATGAGGGAATAGTATTCTAGAACCATACTCACCACATTTAAAATTTACTGTCGAGCATAGTAAAAATTCCAAGTCGGTACAGTACCCCCCGAGAAATGATTTATTTGAATTGAGTAAACTTTACTTGAATCGAATAAGTCCTGTATTAGATTTAAATAAATTATTTATTTCACTCAAATAAAGTTCATTCCATTCAAATAAACCATTTTTCTGCGGGTAGAAAGTGGTGAACTAAAAGTAAAATTCAATTTGGCACGAATAAAAATTTGGTTAAGATTTCTACTTTAAAAAAATCTAGTGTAACGATTTTTGAAGCCTCTATTCCGCTTATCAAGTAATGTAAGAAATGAATTTGTCTTTTTTCAAAATTGTTGAAAACAAAAGATTACATTACTTGATAAGCGGAATAGAGGCTTTAAAAATCGTTACACTGGATTTTTTTAAAGTGGATTATTATTGAAATAAAAATTGATGAAAGTGAGAAATGGTAACGTTTTACTACATTGGCATCCATGGAAAACAATACGCGCCCTGTTTTAGTGAATGAAATTTTAAAGTTGTTTCAGTATGATCCTCGATTACTACGTTCACACTGTAATTTTTGATTTTACATTCTCCTCGTGTAATCGACTCTATTACACTGAGAGAATGATTCCAGAAAAATTGATGGCTAGCACCATAAACGGGTCATAACTTGCACACTTAGAGAGATTATTATGTAGCACCTGAAAAATTGTCATGCTACATGGGAAAAATTATTGTGTAGCACAAGAAAAATTATCGTTCAGCACCGGGAAAATTACTGGGGACACTATAGTTTTTCTGCAGCCGCGCCAGAATTGTTCTGGTGCTACACAATAATTTTTCCAAGTGTGCGGATTGTAACGTTTATGGTGCTTAGCCCATGAATTTTTCTAAAAAAATATTCTCCGTATAAGCTGGGATAGCCATATCCATAAATTATAATTACTGTTAAATTATTATGTAGTCAATTAGTTGATATCACTTTAAAATTTTAATTATTGAAGTAATCATCAATTTAAATAGTAAAATTTTGAATTATTCATTAATCAGTAATTGAGTTACGAGAATTGACGATTCTTATAATAAATTTAGTATTATCTACTTAATAGAGAATTTATAGTTCCATATTTTTAAATATTTAATTCACCGTCAATTGGAAATTTAGATTATCAATTATGTTACTATTTTTAAATTTCGATTACTATATTTAAACCTTGATCAATGTAAGTCAGAAATTCTTTTAACATTGAAGAATCGGGCGATTGATGGCCATCCCTGCGTGTAAGAACAGACTTAGTAAAATCGACGCAAATACATAATTTCAAAATTTTCCAGACTAATCGACAACTTCCGTAATTTTCACTTGATGGATTAAAACTCTCTAGTCACAAGAACCTGTCAGCCAATCTACATTTTCTCTGCCCATTCCTTTCATCCTCGGGTACTTTTGAATTAAAAACTTGAAAACTTCATAATGCCGTCCCTCTCACCACTCCTCTCCGACCTTCGCCACTACTATTGACACTATTAATCCAGCAATGTAATTACTCGCGCACCCACCGACAAAAATACTTCCTCCCTGAGAATAAACACATGTTAATTGAGTGAACTAACAGGATTAACCCCGAAAATTATCACAGATATTCGTGATACTCCACTTTGCACGCAACCGAGCAAAACCTGTCTACAATATCCGATGTGTCGCACATCGTAACCTAGCCCCCGAGTACAATAGGCACCACCCCAATGTGGTGCCCAACAGTTTCTAGGGTTATTATCGTGCTAACAGGCGTGCCTCGACCGTTCCATGGATTTGCATACAGGCACTTTTCACTCGATGACCCCCTGGGCTTTGTACTCCAGTTGAAGGAGTAGGGGTCAGTGTGTTTCACCGTTCGTGCTGTTGTCGTGTCTTGAATTTGCATTGTAATTGTTCAAACTCGGGATTTGTATTCGAGTGCAGTGCGAGATGCTTATCGCTAAATTTTTTCATGATGGTTGATGAGGTATTAGTGGGTTACGTGGAGAGATAGGTTGGGAGCGGCCGCAGCGGCCTAGATATGACAGATTTTATATGATAGATTTTATAGATTGAACTAGGATTCATCGTTCGATTCACCATGTCAAATAGTGTCATCCACATTATGAGGTAATTTTCACTTTAATGTAATAGTTGAAAATGCAATGGTCATTGTTACCGTAACTATTATTTTTTTGACAATTCCCTTGTAGTTGAAATTACCATTGAAATTTCTCTCAGTGCAATGCAAAAATTTATGGAAACTTGAAATTGTTGCTCACTTATTCCATGAAAATTGGTAGAAATCAGGTAAATATATTTTTGAATGTTGAATTGATTTGAAATTCAGTGTAATTTAGTACTAAATAGTCATGTTTTTATTGAACATTCAAGTAAGTGGAGGAATTCTCGTCTTTGGCATTTCATTGAATTTTCTGAGTGTTTTGGGGACACTGTCCTCAAAATTACTAGTTAATTGTCCAAAGAATTTCAAGGGATCTTGTCAGTGAAGATTCATTATTCAATGGAAACTCGTGAATTTCTTCTGTTAATAAGGTATTGGCGGGATACGTGGAGAGATAGGTTGGGAGCGGCCGTAGCGGCCTAGATATGAAAGATTTTAGTTTTAACAGAAGCGTTTTACCTGGTTTGGTGGCATTTTATCAATGGAATGCGTGGCGAAATATTTTCAGCTACACTGTTAACGATTTTTCGTTGGAAGTTTCAGTGTACGTATTGGAAATATTTAGCGAGTTACGGTCTCACTGAAATTTTACGGAAATACGTAATTGAGAAATCACACTGAGAGAAATTTCAATGGTAATTTTAACAACAAGGGAAATGTCAAAGAAATTATATTTACTGAAACAATAAACTTTATAGATTGAACTAGGATTCATCGTTCGATTCACTATGTCAAATAGTGTCATTCACATTATGAGGTAATTTTCACTCTAATGTAATAGTTGAAAATGCAATGGTCATTGTTACCGTAACTATTATTTTTTTGAGAATTTCCTTGTAGTTGAAATTACTACTGATTATCTTTGGTAATGGGATCTAACCTTCCCTGGGCCAATCAGAGTTCAGTATTCAATAACATGAAGTACTTCCCAATTAAAATTACAACGGTTATGTCCCCCTAGCTTTTGATAATTTCCCTGTAGCTTTTGATAATTTCCCTCTAGCTCTGCAATTGTTTTTCTAACCAAATAACTGTCAAATATTATCCTGTGGAGTGAAAGAAAGGCATGAAGAAAGTGAAAATGAGTCGGTTTCGGAAGGATCCGATTACCAAAAATAATCCGTCGAATACCACTTGACCTCCAAAATTAATCGAACATTCTCCTCATGTTTTCCTGCGTATCAACGATCGCGATAAGTTTTGCACAAAAATCCCTTGCGCTACGCGCTCAGGATTTTAATCTGCAAAATTTCTCTCTCTCGTTGTTACGTAACAAAACAATCGGGAAATATCCGATAATTTTGGTCTCGATACCGTCACTTAAATTTTCTGAGTCGATTCCGTAATCGGCGAGCGAATTGTAAGTTCCGTAATTTTTACTCAATATTTCTCTCCGTGTGTATAATCGATCTTCAGTGTATGAGAAATCACCTCGGAAATCGCATTCCAATAGCCCGCAACTTTTAAAAACCCATAGTAATCTCCTCTTAATGTTTAATCATCTTTTCTTTAGTGTTACTGACCCGTGGAATTGTTAATGAATTAGAATTTATTTTTAAGGTTGCATAAATCGCACAAAAAATAGTTATAGCGGCCCATAAAAAGCAACCAAATTAAAATGTTATAGGCACATAAAGGGTCGAAATTTTATGAGATAAATTGGGCGCCAATTCTTCTACATGTGCCTGATACCTCCAAAGTAAAGAATAAAAGAGGAAAATAGTTCCAAAACACTCACAAGGGAACGAATCCCTTGATCGTCTGATTCATTTCATCAGATGAATAGAAAGGGTGAAAAATAAATGGCTCGAACATCCTGACTCAGAGGTATTTTCTCTGTAGTTATTTTTCGCTCCTATTCTTCACTGAAATAAGGGCAAACCACTGAGTGATAAAGAGACAAAGCGGCCTTTTATCGTCTTCGTGGGCTTGTGAATGGGAGAGGGAGGAGAGCGGAGCGTCTCCAAGATCCATTGAAAATTTAGAGAACGACGCCTAGCTCAGGTTGGCAGTAATGCCACTCGTAAGACGAGGGCAATTAGGGGATGAAAGGGGGAGTTTTCGGGGAGGAGGGCTTTGCCTACGGAATTGTTCAGCTTTTGGTTTATGGGTACTGAGAAAAATAAACCTCATTCGGGAGGTGAGCCTCATTTATGCTGAGATCTATGGCGAATTGATCAAATACATACGTGTTATTTGTTTCGTTAAGGACATTATTTTTGTGACACTTCCCACCTGCTAATTCGGCCCAATTACTTCGACGCAACGATTCTGGGGAATTATATTCATTTCTTTACGACTCACAGCACCTCGACTTATCAATTTTTGTATTTTTTTTTTATTCTTCCTTGGAACAATGCGAAGAATCAGTTGTTCCAGTAACGAGGGTGGGCACATTACAGTTCTACTGGAATTAGAAGGAACAGGGTTGAGTGAATGCAGATATTTCCAAAATATCTCCTTATTTCAGGTTTTCTTGATTTTTCTGCATGCGGAAAAATTTATATTTTGAAAAATATGTTAAATTGGCCCAATTTATATAAAAAATATATATATGGTTTATTTGAATTTCTTTATATATTCTTTATAAATTTAAAAAATATATGGAATTGGCCCATATTATAGATTTTTTCAAATATATTTTTTGATGGGGGTCAAGAATATTAATTTTCTATTGTCTGAAATCTATTACGAATTGATCGAATACTTGTCTGATTTTCTTCGCTTAAGAATCATTTTCGTGATATCAGATCATTAGTTTCTCTCACTGTCTTTGAAATCTTCCGAGTCGCTAATTCACCCCAATTATTTCGTTTCAACAATTCTGTTGAATCATATTCATTTCTTTACGACTCACAGAACCTCGACTTATCAATTTTCCTATTATTTTTTTTATTCTAGTAGAAACAATACGAAGAATTAATTGATCTAAGGAGCTAAGGAGGGTGGTCACATTATAGTTCTACTGGAATTAGAAGGGATTTCTTCATTTTAAAGTAGCTCTACCCGTCGGTCGGGCTACGCTGTGCTTTTGGATATTTTCAGTTTTTAAAGTTTCCAACTAAATTGCATGGAAAAAAATTGAAAAAATTTATACTCAGTCAGTATTATCTAAATTAAATTTCGCAAAATATTGATATTTTTTCAAACATTTCCCTCTCATAAATAAATAATAAAATTTGTTTGCAAAACGGTGGATTATTTTTGCTGTGTCAAAAAAATTCTTGATCTTTTCACATCTAATGAAAAAAAATGCAGATTTTAATCTTTGATTACAATGGAAATGTTGATTTTCACATAAGACACTGGGTTAAATCCTGATTTTTAAACATTTCTTCTTTGAAAAACCAAAACGATAATTAAATTGAGAAAAAAATTAGAATTCCGAATCTAATCGAGTTTTCTGCAATTTTTTTGCGGTTCTCAATAATCTTTGAATTTACCGTAAAAGTACTACTTTAAATTCAAAGTTTCATGGAAAAATCAATGGAAACTGTAAATTTCAGTGCAATTATTCCATAAAAATTAGTGGAAATCAGAAAAATTCAGGGTAATTTGCTCTGAATAGTCAAATTATCGGTAAGAATGGAAGGAAGTTGAGGAATTTGTCGTCTTCTTGCTGCAGAAAAATTTGGAATTTTGTTGAATTTCCATTGAAACCTGAAATGTCATGATTTTTCCCCTCTAAATCAAATTCAATTCCATTCTTCTGAAAACTACTAGTCAATTGTCTTTGAAATTTCGATTGTTTTCCAACAGTGTTGAGTAAATGCAGACATTTCCGAAATATCTCCATATTTCAGATTTTCCTGGTTTTTTCAAGAATATTATCTCATTTCGAGAAAAATATCAATTTTCTATTCCTTGTCTGAAATCTATTACGAATTGATCCAATACTTGTGTGATTTTCTTCGCTTACGGAACCATTTTCGTGATATCAGATCATTGGCTTCTCTCACTGTCTCTGACATCTTCCGAGTCACCAATTCACCCCAATTATTGCGATTCAACAATTCTGTTGAATTATATTCATTTCTTTACGAGTCACAGAACCCCGACTTATCAATTTTCTTATTATTTTTATTTCATTCTACCTGGAACAATACGAAGAATCAGTTGTCCCAGTAACGAGGGTGGGCACATGGTAGTTCTACTGGACTTGGAAAAATCAATGGAAACTGTAAATTTCAGCAGAATTATTCCATAAAAATTTGTAGAAATCAGAAAAATTCAGGGTAATTTGCTACAGAATATTCCGGTCTCCGGTGAAAATTGAAGGAAGTTGGGGAATTCTCGGCTTCCTGCTGCAGAAAAATTAAGGATTTTGTTGAATTTCTATTGAAATCTGAAATTTCATGATTTTCCCCTCTAAATCGAATTAAATTTCACTGTCCTGATAACTACCAGTCAATTGTCTGTGAAATTTCAATTATTTTCTAACAGTGTTGAAAGCAGACATTGCCGAAATATCTCCTTATTTCAGATTTTCTTGGTTCTTTCAAGAATATCATCTTATTTCGAGAACAACACTGTTAAAAAAATTTGTCTGAAATTTCTGGTGCACTTTTTGGAAATTTTTATTGAATTTAATTACCACTGAAATTCCAAGGAATTTCGTGGAAAAATAAAAGAGAACTGTCAATTTCAGTTCCATTTTTCCCTGAAAATCAATAGAAAACCAGGAAATTCCGGTAAATAATATTCTTGAATTTTGGGGACAATGACACCAAATGCGATTTGGGGGAAAAAATAAGGAAATTTCAGATTTCACTGAAACTTCAATGTAATTGGACACTGAATATTCATATTAGATTGAAAATTCAAATAAATTAAGGAATTCTCGCCTTTGTGCTGCATAAAATTCTGGAATTTTACTGAAATTTCAGTGCAACCTGAAATTTCTCAATTTGTCCTTCTAAACCGAATTTAATTCCATCTCCTAAAAATTACTAGTCAACTGTCTATGAAATTTCACGATTTTCGAGGTAGTTTTCATTCGACCTTTCCCTCCGTGTGTGACTTCCTCGCTAATAATATCAGATGATTGTTCGCTCTCACCGTATCTCTGAAATCCTCCGAGCCACTAAATTCATCCCAATTATTTCGATTCAACAATTCTGTTGAATTACATTCATTCCTTCATGATTCATCAATTTTCTCATTATTATTTTTTGTTAATCCTACCTGGAACAATACGAAGAATCGGTTGACCCGGTAACGAGGGTGGATGCTCATCCTCAGGTGATCTCTCCGACGCATATCCCTGATCCTGCGGCTCCCCACCAAGTCTACTCGTTTTGATATCAGTTAACCGATCAAACTGACGATGCTTCATCAATTCGCACTCCGGTTTGTGCACAACTTTCATCAATAACTCTCCATCGGGATTGTTACTCTGCTGTTGAAATGCCTGAATTCTAGACGGATCACACCACTTTGGATCGATTCGCCTCTTTGGTAATGTACCAACGAGATCTAGATGATTGTTGTGGTACTTGTCATCATACACACGTGAGTACCTAACAGCCGAGTCTACGGTGTCTACGCTCTGATTTTTTCGCACCAGGTCGAAGTTACCGTGTTTGCAACGGACGAGATCCAGGTCGCTGTCCTGTTGATACCTGAAGTCATAATTATTATTCGATTACAGCAACTTCAAGTGATAGAAGGCGCTTTCAAACACTTCATACGAGTATTTTCACAGATATACGTGATGTTTTTACACTAAGGGAAAAATCGACGTAATATTACGAAAATCATTTCTTGAGCGAAAAACATCGCATACATATTTGATCAATTTACGGTAGGTTTCAGACAAGAAATCGGTGCTTTTCGGGCTAAGGAGGAAGTTATTGAATGAAAAGGTGATGTCTTTTTTCGAAATGACATAATATTTCTTAAAAAACAGAAATAGACAGAATAGTTTGACAGAAGGAAAACAAGATATTGATTCCCTTCGAACTCAAAGTGATTGAGCGTAAGAGACGGTTATATTTTTTTAATATCTGGAGGTTGTCCTCTGATAACATTCAACTGAGGTGAAAATCTGACAAAATTAGGTAAAATGAAATTTTATTCAAGTTAATAAAATAAAATAAACAATGAATTATAGACGATAGAAGGACATTATGTGCAAAATAACCAGTCGGAAGCATATTGTAAATTTATTAGCAAAAATATGTTGAGTATGTCGTGACGAAAGCAATTTCTCAAGTTTTTTCTCTTTGTTAAATACAGTGTTACACTTCAGCAAAAAACTACTTGACTGTTAATGAAATTTCAAGGAATTTCGTCATTGAAAACTGAAAATTCAATAAAAAAAAAAATGGAAACTGTGCAACGAAATAATCTAAGAAACGTGAAATGATCAATTCTTTTTGGACTATATAAATCATCACATAAATCGCATAAATCACATCTATTATGATGGTGTTTCATATCGTGATTCACTGCAACCCATGTTTTTACGGGTCTCACTCACCTCCACGGATTTCCCTCCAATGAATCTTGCGAGCGATATCTCACAAGATCCAGAGCCTGCACTGGACTATCCGAGAAATGCACTCCGTGAATTCTCTTCTTGTGCGGCAGTGTTCCCCCCAAATTACCGCTCATCGTGTCTGATATCACGTTATTGTTGTCTATCGGATCGTCCTCCAGGGACTCTTGGTCATCGAGATTGTTCGGCAGAGATCCCGAGATTTTGTACCTTGAGAGGGAATCAATGATCATTACTCCAACCCCTCGGTTTTATTGTAAGATAAAATATTGGCTCTTCTGATTAAAACTGAACTGTCCCGAATTTTTCATCTTAACTATCCCATGTGAATAGTCTCATTAAATCAATATAGATCTCTAATCATATAATTGCGACTCATAATAGGCTATACAAATTTAAATACTCCATAAGTCAAAGAAATGTTCATATCAAAAACAAATGAAACAATAGTAGATTATGTGATGTATGAGTCGTGCTGCAAATTGCACACGACTCACAATCCGAGGCTATTGGCAGAATGACATAATCTATTTTTTATCACGAAGTCTCGTCAAGGGGAGGGGATGGGGGCGCAGAAGTGGGGTCCAGGGGCCAAGCCCCCAGTGGTGGGAATGAGGTGGGCTTCGCCCCCCCCCCCCCCCC
>NW_021680366.1:245503-249160 GCF_001412515.2 Diachasma alloeum
CCCCCCCCCCCCCCCACTGACGCAACACCAAATACACAACAAAGAAAAAAACAGAAAAAAGAAAACAATTTGTACAGTTTATCAAGATAAAAAAAAACTAGCACTTTCATGACAAAATCTACTGAATTTCTATTGTAACTTTATAGCCGAAGGCGAGCTGAGTTCAAGACTCACAACTGCACACGACTCAAAATCCAAGGCTATCGGAAAAATGGTATAATCTATTTTTTATCATGAAGTCCCGCCAACGAGGGTGAGTGGGAGCGCAGAAACGGCGTCCCGGGGGCCGAGCCCCCGCTGCGGGGGGGTTAAGCCCCCCCACTGACAAAAAAACCAAATACACAGTAAAGAAAAAAACAGAAGAAAGAAAACAATTTGTACATTTTATCAAGATAAAACCAAAAGAAAAATCTAGCACTTTCATAAAAAAATCTACAGAATTTTTATGGTAACTCTATAGCCGAAGGCGAGCCGAGTCCCAGGCTTACAAACCCCGAGTGCTGAAAACTGCGCACGACTCACAATTCGAGGCTATCGGAAAAATGACATGATCTATTTTTTATCACGACGTCCCGCCAGAGAGAGAGGGGGGGTGGAAGGGAGCGCAGAAGCGGGGTCCAGAGGGCGCAGCCTCCGGTGGGGGGGTTGAGGGGCGAAGCCCCCCCACCGACGAAAAACCAAATATACAATAAAGAAAAAAACTGAAAAAAGAACATTTTATGTCTAGCACTTTCATCAAAAAATCTACTGAATTTTTATTGTAATTTTATAACCGAAGACGAGCCGAGTCCCAGACTTACCGACGCCGAGCGCTGCAAACTGCACACGACTCACAATCCGAGGCTATCGGAAAAATGACTTCATCTATTTTTTATCACGAAGTCCCGTCAAGGGGGGGTGGGTGATAGGGGGCGCAGAAGCGGTGTCTAGGGGGCGGCATTAGGGGGGTCTGATATTCGAAAAGTAAAAAAGCATTTCACTGGAGAAAAAATAGCCAAAGTACTTGGATATCCCTAAAGAAATCAAATTTGAACCCCCATCAACTGATCTTCAATACATAAAATTTTCGACAAATGATATTAATCATCAATTACCCGAGTGATCTTAACTGTTAGTTCAGAACATCGCTGAGCCGATAGAGGGGCTAAATCCAGAGAAAAGAAATAAAAAATCAAGACCTCATGATTTATCCGAGCTTACCTCTCCTGTGGACCACTGGAGCATGGCACAAGTATCTTTCCAACGTGATTGAGCTTTCCCTTTGGATCACAGAGATTACCGGAGGACTGTGTCCTGCGTCCAGTGAGGCCTTTCTCACTGTGCCTACTGAGATTCGACCCCATCTTATCCGCATTCGTATCGACCTTCCCATCCACAACTACATAACCAGGACTATTCTCCTTATTCGGATAATTGAAGTATTTGCTTATGTCCCGTGCATTGATTTTGTATTTGGCCGGTATCGGTGGTGGTGGTGGTGGCCGACGTTTGTTATTGTCCGATAGATCACGCAGTTGGGGCCGGCAAAAACTTAGATAATTCGTGTTATCCTCATCGTCAACTTGGCTGTTGTTTATCTGGTGGCGCCAAGCATCCTGCGCACCAGGCGAAACCACGACCCCCTCACCTGGAACATGAAAAATGGATAAATAAAATTGGTGGAGACACACGCTGAGTGGATGATTAATCAACGCCTCGATGGGCCGATGCAACATTTCTCTTCTTTTCGAGGGAGAAAATTCTTCCGGTGAAGTTTTTTACTCAACATCTGAGGGGTCTTTTGTGACTTTTTTTTTCTGCACACGTGTACATTCCTGGGGCGATAATGCTGGGGATGGGAAAAAGCTTTATCGTCTACGCTTTGCATTCATCATCCAGCATTCAGTCTGTACAACTCTTGTCTACAAGGGTTCTTCTCGATGTTACTAGTCACTTTGTGTTCCTTTTCTTTGCGAATGAGCAATCTGGTGGGGGTTTCATGTGGGGTGAGTCAGCGGAAGATGGGTGCTTGGTTAAGATGAAGTAGAGAATGAGAGATTGCGAGGATTTTTTTTAGAACCCCAGTAATTTGTTCGAACAAAAGATTCATTTGGTTGATGGCCCCACGAGTGGTTCATTGAGGGAACAGGGGATAATTTGGTAAAAAATTCCAAAAAGTGCAGGGGAAATTTCAATCCAAAATTTTCAACACCTGTGTAAATAAATCAAGGAGGTTTCGTCTGAAGAGAGTAAATAGGAAGGACCCAATGAAGCAGCAGAAATGTTTTTAGAGGGTTCCACTGCGCTGATAGAAAGGATTTGTTAGTGTTAAGAAATGGATTTGGTTGGAGGCTAGAGTCTATTCGGCCTCACCAAATTTTCATTCGTTAATAATTAACAAATGCATATTTGAGCAGCCTTGTTTAAGCCGACTAACGCCTTTCAAGTGAAATATTCATTAACTGCACGGTTTGACAAAATTCGTAGGTATTCGACATTTAAAACGAAACCGACCCCATCTTATAGATATTTTAATGCTGATTTTAAATTTCTTTTGAGAAAGCTTTTCTAGCACGTCTAGTTATCGAGAAAAAAATGTTGAAATGTTGAAAAATGGCTAAAATGAACAATTTGAAAAATTTGTAAAAAAATGATATAATCATTCTATTCAGTGTATTAATTATTTTTAAGTTCGCGATAAGAGAAGAAAAACAATATTTGTCTAACGGCCCATGGAATGAACCGAAATTAGAGTTCGAGCAGTCGAAAATCCTCAAAGCATAAAAACTCTTGAATTTTTCTCATGCGCCATTTCGGAATAAATTGTTGGAATATTTTAAAAATGATATAATTCCTTCATATTAATCTATTATAAATTGTATGAGACGAATACCCACACGGAAAAATTTATATTTTGAAAAATATATAAAAAAATATTTTAAATTGGCCCAAAAAATATGGAAAACATATATGTTATATAATTTTTTATATATTCTTTATAAATTTGAAAAATACATGGAATTGGCCCATATTATATATATTTTTTATATATTTTTTGATGGGGGTATCTTTCCGAGTCTGTTTTTTTCTCCATCTGAAAGTCACGAATTTGTTACAAAAAAATATAAAAAGAGATTCTCCAACTCTGTGGAGTTGTATGCAAATTCCGACAGTATCATGTTTCATCGAACTTCTATTTTTCGGCTTTGATGGGATTTCCATACCGTGTGCGCGGTGTGGAGGTTCCCACGGGAAATTATTTTCAATTATTCGATCTAGTGGGTTTGTGATATAGTTCCTAGGCGATCGGTGATAGTGGCTCGGTCGAGGCGGTGTACCACTGGGAAAATGGGAAAAGGTGTTGTGGAGTAACATCAGATAGGCGCGTTCTGTTTGATCGGTGAATCCCCGAGTCAAGCATTTGTAGGGCATGTGATAAGTGA
This sequence comes from Diachasma alloeum, assembly GCF_001412515.2. Taxonomy (NCBI): domain Eukaryota; kingdom Metazoa; phylum Arthropoda; class Insecta; order Hymenoptera; family Braconidae; genus Diachasma; species Diachasma alloeum. Next base: position 248,926 of record NW_021680366.1, read on the forward strand.
TTGTAGACATACAGAGGGGAATTGTATGGTACGTGCTTTGCAGCTATAGTGGGTCAACTGGCAATTGTCTTGATTTTTTGTTCCTCATTTATGCAATTTTCTTCGCTTGATTTTATGATTGTTTCTGCCGAACAATTAGACATATACACGGAGGGAGACATACATTTATCTGGATTTTGTTAACTTCTGTAAATCTTTGTGGACTAATTGAACAATTGTCAATTCAGACTATCGC
>NW_021680366.1:249383-361962 GCF_001412515.2 Diachasma alloeum
CCAGGGACTTCGTCCCTGGACCCTCCCGGGGGGCTTCGCCCCCCTGGACTCCCTTCTGCCCCCCCCGACCCCTTTTCGACGCGCACGCACTTATGGTATAAAATAGTATACGCAACTCGTACGGGTAGCAAGCGGTTACGCACTTGTTGCGTAATATACTATTATTAAATAGTGAACTATCAATGATGAAATTCCTTGAAATTTCAGTGAAACTGTCCCTTGCGACAATTTTAGCCTAAAATTTACAACAGTATTCTTTTCTGATTAGATTATTAAAGAAATCACATCAACATCATTTCTCACATCACTCCCATCTTTTTTTTAATGTTTGAATGATAATGTTTGTTTGAATTTCACAATCGGTTTAGTAGAATTCTTCGGGAAAATGATATTGCAAATGAGAAAAATGACATTCAACTTGGCGGGGGAAATCATGAAATTTCAAAATTCAATGGAAATTCAAAGTAATTTCAACATTTTGCATAGCAAAAGATAAGAATTCTCCAACTTGTTTGAACTTTTAATTTTCAATCAAAACATGAATAATCAGTACCAAATTACTCCTAATTTCGAAGTAATTGGAAATTCAAGAATAAATTTACCTAAATTTTCCCAATTTCTATTAATCTTCATGGACTAATTGAACAGAAATTCAGCTGTTATTTATCTCTTCATCAAACAATGAATTATCAATGAGGAAATTCCTTAAAATTTCAGTAAAACTGTCAATTCAGACAATGTCAGCCAAAAATTGTTAACAGGATTCTTTTTTGATGCGATTGTTAAATAAATCAAATAAGCATCACTTCCGATTAAAAAATAGTATATTTCTAATCTAGGGAGGTAAAATAAAGGAGTTGTGTCTACGCAGAGAGAAATTTTTTATAAAAATTATCCTACGGATCTATAAAAAAGTATCATGAGTCATCGTTTCCTCATTTATATCCCGAAATTTAGTAAAAATTAATATATGATGATCAAATTTTATTCTACGTTTGAGAAATTGTATCCTGACGCATAATAAATTTTATCGTTCCAGTCTAATAATTTTTATGTAGATAACAACGAAAATTCTAGAACGGTTGGTAAATTTTACCCTACCGGTACAGTAATTTTTACTCTACCTGCGCGGTAATTTTTGTCTTTGTCAGGTTAAAATTCAGTAGCGAAGTGGTAAAAGGAGATAAGTCAATTTTAACTACTAATTAGCTTTCAATCAATATCTCGGAATCTAAGGGAGATAGCGAAATTTTCGTAATCACATTTGTTGTAGCACTCAATCGGCTTTACGAAAACGATTATAACAAAAATTTGGGTATCTCCCTTAGATTCCGAGATATTGATTGAAAACTGGTCAATGGTAAAAATTGACTTATCTCCTTTTACCACTTCGCTACTGAATTTCTCTAACGTAGAATAAAGTTTGATCATCATATATCAATTTTTACTAAATTTTGGGATAGAAATGCGGAAACGATGACTCATGATACACTTTTATAGAACGGTAGGATGATTTTTATCAAAAATTTCTCTCTGTGCACATGCGCAGTTTGGTAGGGGTCCATTATTTGACTTCCCGTGGTTAGAACGATATTTTTCGCCCCGGATATTTTTCGTGCAGGAACAAAATAAGATTCCGCTTCGCGGAAAAAAAACGCTTCAGACTCGAGAAAGTCATTAGTCATGATCAATCGCTCCCATCTTTTATGAGTGATTTGAATGATATATTGCAATCTCAACAGTGTTGAAGAAATTCAATTCAGTCGCGTGCTTTGAGAGGTAGGGGAGGATGTGCCTGTACCGCCCACCTAAGGGGAAATGCCAGTTTTATATTATAACGAATTTATATTATTAACGAATATGAAATTACCCTAAATTTTCAAGTAATTTACCTGAATTTTCCCAATTTCCATTAATCTTCATGGACTAATTCAACAAAAATTCAGTTTTTATTCGGCTCTTAATCAAACTGTGCATCATCCATGCCGAAATTGCTTGAAATTTCAGTGAACCTGTCCCTTGAGACAATTTCAGCCAAATTTTTTTAACAATATTCTTCTGTAAATCGATTATTAACTAAATCACATCAACACCACTTCCGATTTGAAAACCGAAAAAAACATTTGAGACTCGAGAAAGTCATTAGTCATTATCAATTACTTCCATCACAAAAACATGCTGCGTCATTCGGTGAAACCTTGAGCAATAAACTATGAACCGGTCCAGACACTTCCGAAAATGAAGAATTTCGAAAAGCCCAATTATCTCCTACCACCGCCAACGCTTCCACCGACGAAATAACACACTCGACTCATTCCTGCACCATGCGACTCACAACTAAACTCATTCCCCAGTGACTGATAACTCCAGAGTGTCTTCAATAAAAAAAAGAAGCGCCCGAGATAAGGTGAGACTTTTTTCTCCCGAACTCACGAGAAAAGATGATCGTTTATCTTTCAAGCCAGTCCTTGACACAGAGCAATAAAGTTTTCTTCTGTTCCCTTTGACTCCTCCGGAAATAGTGTTTCTGCTCCTGACAGACGTTATCAATAAATGCTTTTTAGGGAGCGCCTAGACGAATTCCAGAGGAACTATTCACATTCGTAATCGGGGTGTCACTCCGCGGTGTAATCAAAGTGTTGCGAGTGAGTAATCAATGATGTCATTGAAACCAATGATTTAATTTCCTGTAATATTTTTTAAAAATCGGAATACAATTTTTAAAAACAAAATGCACCCACTTGGAGATTTTAATAATGTATGTATAAAATGACACGATATTAATATCATGTATAGTCGACTTCACACTCGCAAAAATTTCGTCTCACTCGCATCGAAATGAACTATTTTGACGCAATAAAAATCAACGTCGGTGTAATTTTCTGCATTTCAATGTTTTTCTTGATATTTTAATTTTAATTTTCAACTTAATTAATTCATGATTATTTAATAATATGTATTTTTGACATAATACAAACAAACGTCGATATAAAACAGCGCGGATCTCTCTCCGTTCCATCTGTCGCTAATCAATTTTTGATAGTCACTCCAAAAACTTTGGGGTTTCATAAGAGCACGGGGGGGCGGGGAAGTAATGAGGGTTCAAAGTGGGCGAGGGAGAAAAACAGAAGAAATATGGCGGCAAGAGAGGAGTGGAAAACTTTGGAGGCAAGTTTTGTTCTCTTAAGGTGACACCGAGACAAGAGTTTTTAACTAGAGACTCGAGCGAAATTTCTCGTGAAGATTTCTCCTCCCTCCTCGAAATAGCCTTTTTATTCCCCTGGCGGATGATAGAGGAGCATGAGCGAGGATATAAAAACAACGGAATACCAAGCGTCCGGGGATAGCGTGACGGAATAATTAATTATTACTTTTGCATGTATATGTAACACCTATGTAACACTAAAGTGGTGAATGGATCGATGAGACAAGAGGAAGTTTAAAGTCTTCTGTTCCTGAAGAATTTTTTCATTTCATTTTACTTTATTTCTTCGCACTTCAGGTGGATTTTTTCACAGCTAACACCGTGCATTTTCACTCTGTGCCTGGTGGATGAGAACGAATGGGTGAACGCAGTGCGAGAAAGGGTATGAAATATCCAGGCAATATCGCATTGCTCGCGAGAGTCCATCCTCCAGGGATATTGCATATTATCCACCATTCGTAGTGTGTCCCGGCAACACTGTATGGGAATACGTATTGAAAGCTTTTATGCCGGGGATACATATGCCATGAGCAATCGCATATGACACTTGCTACCTTTTTTTATGTTTGGGAATCTATCGGTTTTGCGGGGCCATCGCCGGTGGCCGGTGATACGTTGACCGCAAGGATTTATTTGGATTGATTGGGGGGACAGGAACCGTTGAAATCTGGTAAGTATTCAATAGTTTCTTGTGAGACCGTTGGGGCGAAAGAGGGAACATGCGCATTTTTGCTTCCGGATGGAAGCATTGTATTATTTGATTGTAATTATTGATTTTGACCCTTATATTCAAAATTTTATATTTTGACCCTTGTGACCCTTAAATTTTGAACCTTAGATTTTGACCCTTGTATTCAGACCCTTCTCGTTTGACCCTAAGGAAATTTAAGTTTTGAATTTTTGTGTTATATCGACCCATTATAATCCAAAAAGTTTGGAAATATTTGTGGTAAAGTTTTTCTTCAAATGTTCGCTAATGAATGGATGGAATTGAATTTTTTTTTCAAATGTAGGTATTGTTGAGCCCTATCGATAGCCATTAATTAAAATTTAATTCATCGATTAGTTTTTTTAATTTTGGAATTTTTTCGAAAATTGGTCGTCTCACGATAACTAAAAAAAATGTTCTGAATTGATTGAATGATGGCTTGAAAAATTTGTTTGGATGTCCCTTTGATCGAGTTCGAAGCAGAAGGCGATAGTAATAATCGTTATCTTGATTTATTCGTAAATTTTCAAAAATTTTGTATCTCTTGAAAATCGGAATTCCGGGGACATCTTTGAATATCATGCGTCAAATGAATTCAATGATAGCTTAAAATGCTTGTTTTAATGCCATTAAGTCGAAGTTAAAAGATGATTTCGATAGCTATATTGGTTGATTGGATTTTTATGATAATTATTGAAAATTTAGAATTTTCTATGAATTTCCCTGAAAGTCAACTTTCTGATAGCTTCTCCAAATGTGATGTTTCAAATTCATTCAAGTACTAGCTAATTCTAATTCTAATTCTGATGGAAGAAAGTGAAAAGAGGAAGCGAAACGAGATCAACACGAAAACAGCATTTTAATTTTTTTAATGTCTAGGGAAAACTTTTATAATATATTTTCTTGAATAACGAACCAATACCCATAGATTCAATTCCTATCCTCACATTTTCCTAGAATATATAAAAGAATAGCAAAGAATTCAAATCGGCGATGAAAAATTTGATCGGATTATTATTACGCAATGTGTAAATAAAATTTTTCTATTAACATTTTATCGAAGGGTTGAGGGGAGAGATAGAACTGTAAAAAATCCATTCGGTTGTACAGAAGAAAAGGGATCATAAGAATCATGATGCTAATACCATTCAACTGAGTTGAAAATCTGACAACATTAGGTAAAAGGAAATATTATTCAATTCAGTAGCGAAGTGGTAAAATGGTACAAGTCAATTTTGAATATTGACCAGTTTTCCATGAATATCTCGGAATCTAAGGAAGATAGAAAATTTTTTATTAGAACTTTTTTGTAGTGCCGATTAAGAGCTACAACAAATGTGCTTACGAAAATTTCGCTATCTGCCTTAGATTGGGAAATATTCCTCAAAAACTCAACTGGGAGATAAGTCGACTTAAACCGTTCTACCACATCGTTACTGAATTTAATAAATGCTGTGCAAAATAACTATTCGGAAGCATATTGCTAATTTATTAGCAAAAAAAACTACACAATATACAACACAAGAGCAAATTCCCACTTGTGTTACCCCAAATTAATGGAAAATATTGAGTAATGCGTAACTTCATTTTATCGTGAAATCACAGCCCCGACTCGAGTGTCTTTAATTTTTTCCCTGGAAACCTGCCAATTACCGCGATGAAAACGCATGACTAGATGTAACTCACGGCCCCATCAGACGCGAATGCTAGTCCCCCCAATTTACAATCAAGCCTTTGATTCTTTATTCAGATTCAAATTCTCGGAATGCAACTAATGACACCCCATCAGCTACAAAAAAAATGTTAAAGCCATAACTCCATCCAAACGACAATTTCATCCTAAAATATGATGAATAATTTGAATAATAATGCCCCTAAATTGCTCCCGAGTGCCTATCCTGGAAATATTGATAAATAAATGACCACTAAGAGGCAGAGGCATTTGTGTATGTTTTCATCCCAGTAAATGACTCTCTGGGTGTCACATGGAGTAATATGCGAGCCGAGTTTCAGCCAACCACTGTGTTGCGGACGCTCTTGCGTTGGCGTGGGCGAAACTCGCTTTGCATATTTTCATACCCGCCGCACAGGTTATTTACCATAGACGACTGTACGGAATTCCGGACTAGTCCACACACAACCGGTTGCCAAAATGATGTATAAAAAACATTTTATTGAATCTCATTAAGGATTTTTGAATTCGACTCCTACAATTTGAATAATCGAAAGGCTGACCGGAATTGAAAGAGAATTAAACTACACTATTTTTAGTTATAAAATCAGAGAGGATGTTATCATTTTATTTGACGGGAAAATGTCAATAGTATCATCTAACGAACGATTTTTCCACATTTTTCTCTTTATTTTAAATTAAAAGCTGCTACAAAAATTTAGTGAGAGAAGAAATTAGTTCTGCCGGACAATTATGTGAAGGTTTAATAATTTCAAGAACATAATTAAATGTTTTCACCAAAAGTTTCTAGGGGAATCATTTTGTGGAAAGAATATGCCTCTGTTGTTAATATATCGTTAGCTTTATAACAGAGTAACGGAAGTGCCAAAAAATGTCCTCAGTCAAAAAGTTTCCAATTTTAAACTTGTTTCCATATAGTTACTTCTCATTTCTCACTTTCAGTAGAATTTCCGTATTTTGGCACTTGCGTTACTGTGTTATGAAGCTAACGATATTTCTTTTGCTATTCACTGTTGAAAATTTTTTAAAATTTCATGGAAGATATTATATTAAATCTCATGAGAGTGACACTGAATCAAATTTAAAGAAAAAATGGTTACGACATTTCAAGTTTTAAGTAGAATTCACGGAAATTCATGAGTTTTCAGCGGGAGTGAGATGAAAATTTCACAATTTGATTGAATTTTCAGTGGAACATGAATATTTAGAAACAAAATAACATGACTTTTCATTATTTCAGTGAATTTTCCTGATTTTTCTAAATTTTCACAGAATTATTGAATTGCAAAAATTAATGGAATATTTGATTTTTCAATGACAAGATTGCCTGAAATTTCAGTGGAACGTGAACACAATAAAAATTTCCGGAATTTGGCACGAAAAATTCAGACCAAAATTTTTAAGTGTATAATCAAAGGTTCTCACATCAAAGAAATATGATAAACTGAAGGTCAAATGATCATTTTAAAAATTTGATATTCTTTAAGGATCTCAAATTTTTCCAATCGAATTGATATTCTTCACATGCAACAAAATCATTTGTCAACATGAAAAATTTATTGAAAAATGGCTTCAATATTTCAAACCACCCCTCCACATCCGAGAATCCCCCAAACATCCCCATCATCCTCCCCCAACAAAGTAAATAATAAAACCCCCGCTGCGCCATGAATTTTTAAAGTAGTAAACGATTTTATAGCCTTTTTATTTTCATTTTATTTTTAACATATAATAAAAATTTACCAATAAAAAAATATGTTTCCGCCAAAAAAAATTCGTGAGAGCTTGACAATTTCAACTGAATGTTATTGAATGAAGTATGTATTTCTCCAGTAAAAAGTCGACATGCCCACGAAAATAATGATAATGTCGGCAGAAAATGGAATGTTTTTCCGAAGTTTCTACACGGAGAGAAATTTTTGATAAAAATTATCCTACGGTTTTATAAAAGTGTATCATGAGTCATCGTTTCTTCATTGCGATCCCGAAAAGTATTAACAATTAATATATGATGATCAGATTTTACTCTACGTTAGAGAAATTTTATCCTGCATAATAAATTTTATATACGCATAATAAATTTTACCCTTCCACTCCAATAATTTTTACTCTACCGGCACGGTAATTTTTATTTTTATCAGGATAAAATTTCTCTAACGTAGAATAAAATTTGATCATATATCAATTTTTACTCAATTTCAGGATAGAAATGCGGAAACGCTGACTCATGATATACTTTTATAGAACAGTAGGATAATTTTTATCAAAAATTTCTCTCCGTGTAAGGGTATTAGTTTCTGAAAAGATTTTTCTGTTGTTGATATATTTCTTCTATAACATAATATAGAGGTATATAATCATAGGTTTCCTCACACCAAACAAGTATGATAAACTAAAAGTCTAATGTTGGTTTAAAAAATGTTATATTCTCGAAGGATCTCGAATTTTTCCCATACAATTGATGAATTCCTCACAATTTCAATTGTTCCCCTCGATAAAATATTTTTTACATGCAACAAAATCATTTCTCAACATAAAACCATAACTGGTAAAATAATAAACGATTTTGGATCATTCAGCTCTTTATTGTAACTCAAATAATACTATAAAAATTTACTAACAAAAAAAAAAAAGATTTTTGTGGGAAATTATGGAGGGAGGGGGGGTTGGACAATGTCAACCGAATGTTATTGACTGAAGTATGTATTTCTCCAGTGCACAGTCGGCATATCCACGAAAAGAATGATAATTTCGAGAAGAAATGGAATGTTTTTCCGAGAAGTGTCTAATGTTCATTTAAAAAATATGAAATTCGTGAAAGACCTCCAATTTTTCCCGATAAAATATTCTTGACGTGCAACAAAATCATTTGTCAACCTAGAAAAAATATTTGGTCTCTCCTCTTATGAATTTTCAAAAATAATATAACTACTTCGTCCTTAAAAAATGTTCTCAATCTTTGGGACCAGCTCCCTACCTCTCATAACCCCCACACCGCCATCACCTTCCCCCAATAAAGACTAAATAATAAATTCCCCCTCCGTCATAAATTTTCAACTCACGCATATTCCTCCAGCGTATCCCACAGGTCAATGCTTGAGGGTCATCCTGAAGGACACACACACAGTCCGTTTGAAGGTAGCTCCTCAAATCCGCAATGCAAACACACCAGGTACTCTTTGCCCCTTTCCCCCTCTCCTCTAAAATCACCACTGAAAATCCCAATAAACCACCCCACGTAATCCGAGAATATTCCCAATCCGGCACGTACCGAGCCCAGATGATCACAAAACACCGTGACAGACCTGCCTTTTGTGCTCATGCCCACTAGCCGTGCCAAGTGCCAAATTCGTTGGAGCTTCGTTGATTATTATGCATATCCAGTCCTTGAGATTCAGGTGAAGTAATTGAACGCAATGAAGCAGGACCCGTGTGGCCTTGAGGCCCACTTTTGCATCTTGAGACTGGCAAAGGCCCCGAACACTAAGTGATAACCTGAATCATGAACACCACCACTTTTGTAATCAACTCCGTCTAAATCCAAGTCATCACTAGATTAGCGCAAACGATCGCAATCTATTTCGGCATCACTGTTGAATCATCAGGAATGCAATGCGACGAAGTCGCTCGAACTGACGAGGACAAACTAAAAGTTACATGTATTCAGTCCTTGGGATTGGCCGTGAAGTATGACCCCGTATGGCCCTGCGGCCCGACATTGTGCGTTTTCAGACTGTCAAAGGCCCCGAACAACACTAACCGATAACCTGAACCACCAATACTAACTTCTTTCACAATCAGCCCAAAGCATCATAATCTCTTTCGGCATCACTGCTTAATCGTCAGGAATACTCTGGAAGAAGTCATTCGAACTGACTAACAAACTAAAAGTGATACCTAGTCCTTAGGATTCAGGTGAAGTAATTGAACGCAAAGCATCACCCCTTGTGGCCTTGAGGCCCGACATTTTGCATCCTGAGACTGGCAAAGGCCCCGAACACTAATTGATATCCAGAACCACCAACACCATCACTTCCTTCACAATCAGGTCCAGCCAAATCACGGAATCATCACCACCCAAACGATCACAATCTATTTCGGCTTCACTGCTGAATCATCAGGATTGCAGTGTGAATTGAAAAAGACGAACTAAAAGTTACATATATTCAATCCTTAGGATTCAAGTGGAGTAATTGACCGTGAATCATGACCCCGTGTGGCCCTGCGGCCCGACATTTTGCATCTTCAGACTGTCAAAGGCCCCGAACAACACTAACCGATAACCAGAATCACCAACACTACTTCTTTCACAATTAGCCCAAACCATCACAATCTATTTCCGCATCAGTTCTCAATCATCAGGAATGCTTTGGAAGAAGTCCTTTGAACTGACTAACAAACTACAAGTTATACAGATCTAGTCCTTGGGATTCAGGTGAAATAATAAAATGTGGGCCGACATTTTGCATCTTGAGACTTATAAAGGTTCCGAACACTAACTGATAACCTTAAACGGCAACACCATCACTTCCTCCACAATCAGCTTCATCCAAATCACGGAATCGTCACCACATCAGTCCAAACTATCACAATCCATTCCGGTATCACTGCTGAATCGTCGGGAATGCAGTACGAGCAAGTCGCTCGAATTGACGAAGACAGACTAAAAGTTACATATATTTAGTCCTTGGGATTCAGGTGAAGTAATTGACCGCGAGCCGTGACCCCGTGCGGCCCTGTGGACCGACATTTTGCATCTTGAGACTGGCAAAGGTCCCAAACCAGTCTAACTAACCACCACTTCCTCCACAATCAGCTCCATCCAAATCACAGAATCATCACCAGATCGGTCCAAACCATCCCAATCTATTTCGGTTTCGTTGCTGAATCGTCAGGAATGCAGTGCGAAAAAGTCGTTCGAACTGACGAGAAACAAACTAAAAGATCCGCTAACAGGAATAAAAAAACCCAATAAGCAGCCGCGTAAGAGTGTAGTGGAGCTCCTACGGGTTTGCTGAACCACGCTGTACTGAAAGCTGACTGGCTTCGGTTCTTGATTCTGAGGCTCAACGGGGGAAGCACACCAACGAAGAGAGAGGGCCCCAAGCACCAACGGTAGATGATTGTACAGTTGTGTTAGTGAGCTACAGCCTCCGACTGTAGATACTTGGAGGTAAAAAAAAAAATAAGAACGAACTGAATTGTAGAAGGGGCTATGAGCGTGTGTGCCTATCCCTACTCCGGTCAAGAGTATTTCCTGAGGTATGCGTGACGTTTCATCGCGTCACAGTACTTCCCATTGTGAGAATTATATTCATGCATTTTCGGATCGTGATTGTGGGTGAGAATCGAGGAATCACGGTTGCTAACACTGGATTGGTGGAGGGGACTGAATGTTCGTTTTAGGAAGTTGAGTGGTATGTGGAGCAGTAGCTGAAGGATGAGCTGGGGAGGGGAAGTTGTTGAAAGGTGTGTTTGCAAAGGAGGATTAGAGATACTGGGTCTTTGGATTTCCGGTTAGTCAATGGGATGAGGTTTGACTTTGCTTCCGGGAAATGATGAGCCGGATTGGGGGACAAGTTGGAGCAAATATGTAATCGGGATTTGGGAGGGGGACAAATTTAACTTGTTCGGAGATAATTTTGCAAAAGTATTGGGATGTTTGTTTGGAAGTAAACAATTTGTTGATTTCACAATTGTTCTTTGTCCTCGTTACAAGATTTATTGATTAACTTGAAGATGATCTCGGGGAGATGGATGTCGGGGCAAGAAGTTTGCAATTGTTGCATGAGTTTGTTCTAAGACATCTGCAACTATATCAAACTATCAACAAACCTTGCGAAAATAAACAATAGCTTGCTTTGGATCCTCTTTGTTGATAGTTATCAACACCGGTTCCGGATTCTCATTAAATCGAAGATCATAAGACATTGCCGAAGTAAGTAATCACTTTGATTAGACTGTCAAGGCTACAAAATATTCATTAGTATCTAGGTCTTTCATATGAAAAATTATGACTAACATCGTCAACAAATCTCGAGGCGCACGAAATGTTTTGATAAGAATTGAAGACGGTCTTGATTTTTTCTGTTTTCAACAGCTGTTTCTGATCCTCATTATTATAGTTATTAATTATATTGATGATAATGACAAATTCACGAAATAAATAACCACTTTGATTAGATTGTCAAGGCTACAAAGTACTCATTAGTATCGAGGTTTTACAGAAGACAGAACACTTTAACAACGGCAAGAGATTTTGAATTCTTCACCATTAGATTTTGACGAATCTTCGAAGATATTTGAAACTATATCAAGATATCATTTTCCATCAAAGCCTTCTAAAAAGTCTGGATTTAATACTATGCTTTATGAATGTGTTCATCCCACTGATGAGATTTGTCAGTAAAACTACGAGGAGCCATGATTCTCTTGAGATTGATTTCCGTCAGCCATGTCACAACTCGTAACATCTCATAACTTTTAATGGATATTGGTTTGTTATTGAGTTGTTTGCCTTTTCCATTGGGAAATGGGGAAGTGGGATCCAGTCTCAAGTTGAGGCAAATATCAAGTTAGAACACATTACAGAATAATCTCGAGGCGCACGAAATGTTTGATAAGAATTGAAAACGGTCTCGATTTTTTTCAGTATTCAACAACTATTCCTTCACCTGTTCCTGATCCTCATTGTTGTAGTTGTTGTTAATTAAATTCATGATAATAAAACATGTCCGAAATAAATAACCACTTTGATTAGATTGCCAAGACTACAAAGTACTCATTAATACATGAAGCTAAAACGACCGAATGAGTCACCAACAGAAGCTGCGATTTAAGCACATCTAGAGGTGTACAAATTACATAATAATAATCGCATCAAATTTTTAGTCTCGAATTTTTAATTTTTGTTATTTATTCTATTTATTCTATCGCAAAACAAAAATAGAAATAGAATTTATAGGTATTCTTTCATTATTCGAAAAAATATATCGATTTTTAAACTTTGCGGAGATATTGAAAAATTAAATTTTGTATTTCTTTCCGCCCACGTTATTTCGCACTATTTCATTTCTTTTCGTTTGAATGAGATCATAAAACTTGAAAATATTCATATCCTTTCGATAGGAAAGAAAAACCAGCAATTTCAAATTTCCACCGACACAAATGAGGAATAACAATTTTTTTCATTTTCCAGCCGATTATCCCTTTTTAAAAATTTTCAGTCTCCAATTCGTGATTTTTGCTAGTCAATGACATTCATTACATTCATCATTCTGTCAAAAGACGAGGATAGAAATCGAATTGATGGGTATTCTTTCATTATTCGAAAGATATTTGATGGGGTTATTCGTCGGTAGGGCCGTAAAAGATGCAGTTTTACAGTTGCCGAAAAAATATATATCAAGAATAAGAATGAATCGAAGTAGCTTAATCTAAGCCTGAAGACGGAAAAGTCGAAAAAAAAAAAATAATATAGTATAAACTAATCTAGCGACAAAAATATAGTATTGTTAAATCATGTACAAACTTTTTCGCACTTAAAAAACATTTGTACATATGATGTCTGATTCTCACACCTTTAAAAATCACCTAAATTGAATCTTCTACTAGCGAATATTCCGCTAGTTACAGATTCACGTGAATACCTAAGTTCTACATGCACTGATAGAAGATATCTTTTTTCCAAACGAGATTCGTTCACTATTAACCAATCAGGGATAGCCAAATCCATAATATTTAATTACCGTTAAACATTGTAGTCATTAATTAGTTAATATCACTCTTAAATTTTTTGATTACTTACATATCATCAATTCAAATATTCAAATTCTTAACTATTTCAACAATTAATAATTGAGCTAGGAAGCAATCTTCATAGCTCAATTGACGATTATTTATGTAATCGAAAATCTCCTTTTAAGAAATTTGAATTATTCACTTAATGGTAAATTTACAATTCCATATTATCAAATTTCAATTTATCATTATTCGAAAAAATCAGATTATTAATATTATACTATTTATAAAATTTGATCAGTATATTTGAAACATTCATTAATGTAAGGGACAAATTCTTGTAATATTACAGAAATTGAACATTGATGGCGATCCGAGGGGCTGGTCACTTAGGAAATCACTAGACCACTCGACTGGAAATCAAGGAAGAAATCATTAGAAATCAGTGGAAATCACTGGAAATCAAATGATCTCCATTTTCGGTAGTGATTTCTAACGATTTCTGGAAATAATCGAAAATCACTAGAAATCATAAAGAAATCAGGTGATTTCCGAAATCATTAGAAACCATCGATAAGTGTAAAATCTAAATTGATTTTGCACTTTCAACATTACAATTTTAGGTGTAGTATCGGTGCGTGCGAAATCACCCAATCCCGAAATGTGACGCTATGAAGTTTTTGACAGCCTTACGTGCTGTAACATCATGTAGAAAACTCCCATTATTGACAGATCCACTATGGTCCCGAAATCATGATTTCTCCAGTGATTTCTTGAAATCAAGAAATCATTGGAATCTACTAGAAATCACGGAAATCAAAAGAAATCATGATTTCTAATGCTGATTGAGAAATCACAAAAATCCTTCGTGAAATCAACTGGAAATCACAGGAAATCATCTGATTTTGGAAATCACTGAGTCACTCGATTGAGGAGTGACCAGCCGCTCGTGGCGATCCCTCTAACGAATGAACATTGGGTGAGACCGAATAGAACCAACCCTAGCCTCCAACTAAATCCATTTATTAACAATACCTAATTCTTTCTATCAGTGTGTAGAAAATTATGACTCATCGTGACCAAAACATACTGATAACAGCAAGAGGTCTTGAATTCTTCCCCATTAGATTCTGACAAATCTCCGAAGAAGACATCTTAAACTATATCAAGATATCATTCCATCAAGGCCTCCTAAGAAGCCTGGATTCAATACCACGCTTTATGAATGTGTTCATCCCACTGAAGAGATTTGTCAGTCAAACTACGAGCAGCCATGATGATCTCGAGATTGATTCCCGTCACGCCATACCTCGTTTTCATAGCATCTGACAGGTCTCCCATTGGGCAGCTTAACTCCATATTTTCCGAGTTAAGATGTTGTGGAGAGGAACTTGAATCATTCCGAATGAAAATATGGAAATTTTTAGGTGGGTTCAGGAAGCTCATGAATAGTAAAGGAAAATACAAGATTATTTCCTTTCAGTTACAAAGCAGTTTTCGAATGAATATCTCGGTCGTAAGTATCAGTATCCGCATTAACGACAGAGTAATCTACAATAAAATTCCAGTCCAGGAATAATAAAACGGTTAATCAACATTCATAGCATTTCTCTTATCCAAATACAAGGTTTAATGTTCACTTGGAAATTTTTATGACATTATAGGATTACAGAGACTCCGAAGAATTTTGTCATCAGAAAATTCGAGGTGTGTGGAAAAATCAATGGAAATTGTAAATTTCTTTTCAATTATTCCATGAAAATTAATAGAAATCAGAAAACTTTAAGTAAATACATTGCGAAATATTCAATTGATTAAAACTTCAGCGTATTTTGATAGTAAATATTTATGTTTTTAGTATAAATTGAAGGAAGTTTTAAAAAAAATTGGAATTTGATCGAATTTCCAGTGACAAGCAATTTTATTACTTCTTTCCCCTAAATGGGAGTCAATGTTTGTCTCTTACACGGAGAAAATTATTCGGTGAATTTCAATAACTAGTTGTCGAAATTCACAAACTAATTGTTGAAGTTCATCAACCAGTTCTTAAAAAAATGAATTAAAAAATGAATTACCAATCAGTTAATGAATTTTAACAACTAGTTGGTGAAACTTGACAACTGATTAATTAATTTCGAATTCTTAATAACGAAAATAGGTGAAATTTAAATGAGAAAAAAATTCCAAGGAGTTTACGGAAATTTTCAGCCAAATATGTTTAACAGTGTTTAACAGAATTTAATAGGATAATTTCAAAGAGTTTAATTTGTTTAATTTTTTTTAAGGGTTCAAGCCTTAAGCATCTTGAGTTTATGAATGCATCAAGAGGCAATAGCGAATTTCAACCGGTTATTTTAGAGAAACTTCCTATGTTCACAGGACCGTTTTCCATTCACATAGTAAACATTTCTATGGAGATGGTAGGCATTCCTATATAACATAGTAACCATTACTATGGGGCATAGTAAGCATTACTATGGAACATAGTAATGCTTACCATGGACCATAGTAAGAATTAGCGTGGGACATAGTAAAGATTACTATGTAGACTCAGTTGGAAATCCTTTTACTATGTTACCATAGCAATCTCTCCTATGGCCATGGTAATGTTTACTATTTAATTCTCTCCGTGATAGTTGATAAATTTCAACAACTAGTTCATGGATTTCAACAGCGAATTGTTGAACTTCACCAAATAATTTTCTCCGTGTAAACATTACTAATCAATTGTCCATGAAATTTCAATATTTTTTGCACTCGTTACGAAATATACTATTTTGTCACTGCTGCTACTTTCAGCCCGTGTCGAAAAGTGCCTTTTCGTTTACATGTTTCGACTTTTCGTTTACTAGTAAACGAAAAATGGCACAGTTCGGCACTCGCTGAACGTAACATCACTAACAAAAAATATAGTTCGGATACACGTGCGACGGAGTGTTTTAACTCGTGTGATTGGCAGCCTCAAACTCGTTACCGCCCCGTCGCACTTGTATCAAAATATACTATTTTGTCACTGCTGCTACGTTCAGCCCGTGTCGAAAAGTGCTTTTTCGTTTACTAGTAAACGAAAAGTTTTTTCGTTTACAAGTTTCGACTTTTCCTTTACTAGTAAACGAAAAATGGCACAATTCGGCACTCGCTGAACGTAACATCATCACCAACAAAATAGTATATTTCGTAACGAGTGCAAAAAAGTGTTTTTTGGCGAGCGGGAGGTTTATATCACGAGCCGAAGGCGAGTGATATAATCCCACGAGCTAAAAAACATTTTTTCACGAGTTACGAACAATATTTTTCATCACAATGTGGCGGAAAGTTCACTTTTCGTCACAGCGTGATGAAAAATATAGTTCGGATACACGTGCGACGGGGTATTTTAACTGGTGTGATTGGCAGGGCTGCCAATCACACGAGTTAAAACACCAACTTCACACTCGTTATCATCCCGTCGCACTTGTATCGAAATATACTATTTTCTAACGATGTTCGCAAGGGTTAAATGAAGCTCACGAGGGTCACACGGAAAAAATGACGGTCAAACCTGATGACATGAATAATTTCATTCTTAAATATGAGGAAGCTCATCGAAGCAATAGTTGAGGCGAGCTGAAGACCATCAGACATATTGAATCCCCAAAGTTGTTGAAATCAAGCAACATGCAAAAGAGGATTACAGCCAGTGTTAAACGGCCGTAAATTTCCGGTTATTCATTGTGCCACAGTTACTCCCCCCAAGGAGTTGGATACAGACGAACAGAGAATGCTGAGACTTAAAGTGGCCCAACACCATTCCTGATGCTACACCAACCAGAATAAAGCCGGACAGCCACGAAATACCAGTGTCCACTGGGAGACATTGCGGTGGAAAGGGGGTTTGTTACTACGAAATGTTGCTGGAGTTAGCTGGATTAATATGGTCAAACCCGAGGGGAAATTGATAGTCGACTATGTATAGGGCACTATGAAAGTGTGAAACGTAATTTAACCGTGAAATTTAGGGTGAACAATGGGGCTTGTGAGGGACCATTTGGCTTTCAGTGGTTGGGGCCACTTGAGATAGTCAGAGTGTCGGTGAGGGACATCGGTTGAACTTTGATGCACGTGAAACTACGTGCGGAGAGTTCGAGTGGGGGAGGAAGGGTTGATGATGATGAATTTGCTTTGAGGTAATGCCTAACCAAGAAGTTGCTATTCATCGACCAGTGACATCCTGTATTTACGGTGTAGCCATAATTCCGGGTTATCTTTGACGTGAGGCTCCGATAAATCCTATTTGTATCGCGTGAATTGCGGCAATAGGGGGTGGTGCATGTTTTGGATTTATTTGATAGGTATAGCATCGCATTGGGGGATGGGGTGATTTGAGGCAAGTTGAGAAAAAAAAGACTAATTTTAATTTTATTTGATTGTTTTTGACCGTTGCTTTTGACCGATTTTTCGACTTCCTAATTTTGATTGCAAATAGTTTAGAATGTTATGAAACGTGAAGAAATGATGCTTTTAGGAACATGTCTGTATGTGTCTATTCGACAAGTTGGATTTTTAGTAATTAATTTTTAGAAAATTCAACATGAATACGGTAAAATTTGTAGATAAAAATCTAAAATTTTGGTTCATTGTGGCTATTATTGAGCTCAACTTTGGGGCGCTGTTTCAGCCTGATCGATCCAGCAGTTTCTGAGATATAACAACTTGTTTAAATTTCGTTTTTCCTCAATATCTGAAAAGCTACTGCACCGATTTCAATTTTTTTTTTCAAAATACTCGTCTCGATGGCCTCTATGTAGGTCAATCGAGATATATAGACTCTTTGATATTTCCCTTTGGAGATATTGATATTTCAGATATCAATGCACCAATGATATCTGAAATTATGGTTTGACACCAATGCACGAAGAGAAAAATTCAATAAAAATTACCTAGAACATGTGGCCCATCGCAATTTGCTTCCGAATGTATTAATCGAATGAAAACAACAAAGTCCACATTCGGTTTTTTGTTATCAATTTCACATTAGTAGGGAAGTTCAACCTTGACTTGACTGTGACTTGACCTTGTCAATGTCAGGCCAGGGGCGGCCCAATATAGGGCCAGAGGAGGTACTTTGTTCTGCGATGAACCTGAGAATTCACTGAACGTTTCAGATTTCTTCTCTTCCATTTCTATAAAAATTGCCGGAAAACGATTCCCCATTGCAGATTACGTGAATTGTTCCGTAATTTTTGTGAATATTCCTCTCCGTATGTAAAATATACAATAATATCATCCAGAACAATTTGAACATAAAATCTTTTCCCCCGTAGATTCAATAAAATACTTGTGGCGTCATCGAACAAGTAAATCTTCGAAGATGTACCGTCCACTTCTTCAGGGTTGCCAGATTTTGGCGATTTATAGCCAAAACCTGTACAATTTTAAATGGGGTGACGTCACGATCTGGTAACACTGCACTTCTTCGCTCAAACGAATTAATGGGTGTAATAAATTAATGAACACATGGAATGATCTATTTATGCGAATAAAGGTTGATTCATCCAAAAAAAATTCTCACAATTTCGTATTTTCCACTTGATTTTAGCGCACGTTTAAAAATTATTTCACCATTTCACTCGACTCATCCCGAGAAATACCAATGAACTGGTTCCTACGCTCCTCCATCACCGGAATTTCCATCCATTAAATCATGTCCCAAGTTTATGTATAACCCCGGAGATCAAATGCCACTCGTACATGATTTTCATCCCTGCCCGAGACAGTTTGATTTATCAAGATCAAATATATTCGAACTCCCGGAATCGTTGGATGGAATGGGAAAACCATAGCTGGACCTTGTCCAGCATCTGCAGGTCGTTAAATTCAGCACTGAGGAGAATCCGAATTCACAAGGATTGCCAGGATCGTTGAATTCAATCGGTTGGAACGAAAAATTCGAATTCAGTTGGTACACAGTTTTCAGGATTTTCCCCTCTCCTTCATTTCCAAAAATACAATAGAAAAGAGTTAGAGGGTTACACCGGTCTGTTAGAAGGACGTCGTGCATCTTCCCGGTGGAGTTATCCGTTAGGTCTGAGGCTTCTTTCCCTCTTGTTTTTAGTTTTAAGGGAAGTTTTTGGGGGGAGAGAGAGAGAGACGGAGACTGACGAGCACTCTCTTACCAAGTTAGATCACCGTACGCCTCTTTGGCTCGTTCCAGTCGGAGTAACGCTGAAATCTGGAAACGTTCCATGGGTCATTCCGGAGCAACAAATGGCTTAATCTCGTTTACGAAGTCTAAGTGAGTCGGGGGAGTTTTTTTGGCAAGGGAAAAATCCTTTCAATGCCCTCGAAAATATGTTGATTCAAGCCTTTTAATGTGTTTGGGATTGATGTGCTTGATTTAAGTGGGAAAAATTGTTTAGCTCACGGGCTTTTCTGATTATTTAAGGAACTTGATTTATGATTTTCTTAAAATCATAGTGTTTGGTTCTTCTCTTTTTGACTCTTGACAGAGAAATTTGGAGAGCTTGATCCAATATTTAATTCTATCATCTAGCAAAAAAAAATATTGTGGATATGATGGGACTTGAATCAATGGACTTTGTACATTTGAGTTGAAATTGTTATGAAGTTGACTCAAGACTTGAATTTGGACTGAAGACTTTACAGGCTAGCCTTCTATGCTGTTGAGGAGAGACAAAAGTCAAATTTATATACTTATATACTTATAAGTAATTTTTTCAAAATTTGATTTAAGATGTACTCAAACTTGATTCAAGTCTATCGATAAAATATACTATGATAAATTTTCTTGAATCATTTAGTGAGACTTGAATCAAAGTTCCTTTCGCATTTGAATCAAAACTTTTTCAAAGTTGATTCAAGTTTAAAACAAAAGAGTTGAATCAAATTGAGTCCAATTACATTGAGTGAATATCTCACGATGTATTTCCACTCTTGATTTAATATTTTTGAGTCTTGATTAAAGTATTCTCAAACATGACTCAAGTTTTATCAATTCTTCATCTAAAAAATTTGTGGAACTTGATCCAAGAATTCACGGAACTTGAGTCAGGAGTTTTTTTATTGATTTAAGCCCATCAGTAAAATATACAATGAATAATATTCATGGATAATGTAATCATACTTAAATCAAAATCGCTTTCGCACTTGAGTCAAAACTTTTCCAAAATTAACTTAACTCTTTATTTAAAACTGGAGACTTGAATCCGCATCCAAGTACGTTGAGTCAACATCTCACGATGCATTTCTATTCTTGATTCAATATCTTCGGGACTTGATTAAAATATTCTTAAACTTGACTCAATCTTAGTCATGTAAGTGTCAGTCTTATGAATTCTACATCCAAGAATTAATGGAACTTGATCCAAGATTCTCTTTAAATTGATTCAAGTTTATCTCCGCTTGACTCAAAACTTTATTTCGGGCTACTGACTTTATTGCTTCAAAGCATGTTAAGTCAAATAAAGAATATCTACAGGGGTTATTTTCACAATTAATTTGATTCAAGATATTCGTATACTGAATTCAAGTCTTTATGATTCTTGATGGAAGAATTCACAGAACTTGAGTGAGGATTTTTTTTATTGATTCAAGCCGATCGGCAAATATATACAATGAATGATATTCATGCATAATTTAATGATACTTAAATCAAAATCCTTTTCGCACTTGAGTCAAAACTTTTTCAAAGTTGACTCAAGACTTTATTTAAAACTAGAGACTAGAATCTGCATCCAAGTACGTTGAGTCAATATCTTACGATGTATTTTCATTCTTGATTTAACATCTTTGGAACTTGATTAAAATATTCGTGTACTTGTCTCAAGTCTTATCAATTCTTCATCCAAGAATTTGTGGAACTTGATCCATGATTTCCTTTAAATTGATTCAAGTTTATTTCCGCTTGACTCAAGACTTTATTTAGGAGTGAAGACTTTACTGCCTTCAATAATATTGAGTCAAACAAAAAATATCGACAGGAGTTGCTTTCACGATTAATACAAGATCTTCTAAATTTAAATTAAAATACTTTCGCACTTAATTCAAGACTTGAAATGTGAAAAATTAATTCAATTTTTTTTTCACACAAAAATTATTCTTCCTATGATAAAGATGAAATTTCCAAAATCGTGTTCTATTTCCGGTCAAACCTTGGCCAGCGAGTAAACTGATAATGGTGCTTATGACAATCATGTCGAAACGCCGAGCATCAGCGAAATCGAATGGGTATTGTGGCTGGCAGTGCTGTTCCAGGGCTTGAATAGCACTACAAAGGGATCAAATGGCGTAATTTGCGTGGCTCTGCGCTTTTGTTTGATGCTTCTGCCTGTTGTTCCGGTCGACAGTCATAACTGAGGGGGAGAAAAAGAGATTCCGCCTCCGTAATTTTATTGGAAATGGTCGTTTAAACGGCACTGAATGGACCATTGGGGGGTCCGTTTATTCCTCAATTTTATTGCAGGCAGTTGGGTATTTTGGTATCAATTTCACCCTCGGAATTGGAGATACACTGTCAATGACTCGTGCACCACAGGAAAAGTAAATATAGCGTTCTGACCAAACCAGTTCTTCTTAAAATAACTTGGCGTGCATTCTTCTTCGTATCGCTTTTTTTCTCTTTCAATGGTGGAACCTCTCCTTTATCGAACGTTAGCCGTCATTGAGTTTCGTGAATTTTTCAATTGAAGAAGCGATAATGCCGTTTTAACAGAGGCTTTATTTAGAATTAATTGACAGTTTTATCATCCGATAAATCAACGGGTCTTAAAAGTTCAAGAGTTATTGAAGTCAACACTGTTAAACGATTGAATTTTCAGTACAAATCATCAAATTCGATTTAAGGGGGAAACAAGCAGGGGGCCAAGCTTCTCTGTCAGAAGGCATGTGACCGTTCCTTGATGTGCTATTTGTCTTTTTGATTTTTTATTTTTACCAATTTCATTGGTAGTAAGCTTCCGAATGGATCCGTAGAAATTTAATTTTTTAATTGAAAAGTGGCAATTTTTATTAAAAACGTTTTCCTCATTGAGAATTAAATTTTGGTTTTATGCCGTGGGATAGGCATATTTACACGAGCCCATTTTTGAGAAATATAACCATGTGAAAATCAATGATAGAACAACTATGTGTCATTGTAGGCGAAAAGCGTTTTTTTACATCAACTCTCCTTTATGAAACANCATTTTTGAGAAATATAACCATGTGAAAATCAATGATAGAACAACTATGTGTCATTGTAGGCGAAAAGCGTTTTTTACATCAACTCTCCTTTATGAAACATTAGCCGTCATTGAGTTTCGTGAATTTTTCAATTGAAGAAGCGATAATGCCGTTTTAACAGAGGCTTTATTTAGAGTTAATTGAGAATTTTATCATTCGATAAATCAAGGGGTCTTAAACTTTTTGACGCCAAAAAAGTTCATTTAATGCAGTAGTTTTCGAGATATTGAGAAGAAATTTTTTTTCGGAATATCAGAAACTACTGAACCGATTGAGCTGAAATTTCGCCCAGATGTGCGCCCAAATAATACCAATTATGAGCCGAAATTTTAGATTTTTATCTATCACTTTAGTCCTTTTTCTGTAAAAAATTGAAAAAAAAAATTCCAGAATTTTGTGCGCACATACGGACGTAGACACAGACATTCTCTAAAAACATCATATCTCGACTTTTCATGACATTCTAAGTCATTTCCAAGCAAAATTAGAGACTCGAAAAATCTACCAAGTACAAAGCTTCCACCATTTGCAAGCAAAAATCATGAAATTCCACATTTCACAGGAAATTCAATGGGATTTCAAATTTTTGAGCGGCAGCAAAACAAGATCTCCAAAAAATGGCTTCAATTTCTAATTAAATTTTGGTAAAACTCTAATGAGACAAAAGTTTTTAACGGTGAATCATCTGAATTGATTTCGAATCAATTAAGTCATATTGTAATCAAATTGACACAATTAAATGGATGTACTCAAATAGTCGGTAATAAAGCTTTTATTCACATCAAATAAATAATTTCATAAACACAAATGTTCTCTTGATCTAAATGAAGACTTTATTACCAGTTACAAATTAAATCATTGATAAATAATCCGTTATTTGGATTTAAAACATCGTTCACTACTAATTGAAAATCTTTTTTTAATCATTATTGGAATGAATTATTAATTCTGAATACGCAGAAAAAATCAGAAGAGAGAAGTGGGAGAGGCAAGGCAGACGAATGGGGAGCCTATAAAACCGTAATGGTAGTAGGAGAAGAAATATGAATAAAAAAAAATGAATGAATAATAATTTTGAATAATTGAAATATTGTTATTGAAATTCCCATAAAAATATTATTCAATTAATGAAAGAAATGAAGACTTTTATTCAATTCAACTGCGTCATCTCTCCGGTTGCATTCTGCTCACTTACGCTTGTTCTTTCACAACCCATAGGGATTAAAATTGCGCATTCTCCCGCGACTCACGATAATCAAAGGGGCACCCCCCGTGAGACTAATTCCACAAACTCGTCATTACCGTTCGGAAAAACGCAAAAGCTCGAAACGGTGAAAACTCACTCGCACATAACAGAGGGTATGCCTGAGAGATTAATGCAGCGGGTCTCACAATATGGAAGAACGGTCCCTGGCGGGAAAAGAGTCTTACCGATGTATGTGCACACGTCGGGTGGGAAAAAAGAATACGCGAGGCCGAGTGGATTAAACAGAAAGGAGAAAAAAAGAAAACAACCGGGGCTCGTGATAATAACCGTGTTGTCAGTACCGCACGTAGGGTTCATTCGCGAAAGGGGTCGCGAGAGCCGCTTCGTCGGCTCTTTTTCCGCATTTACGTACATACGTACATGCATCGTGCGCTTTCATTCACACATCGATGAAGTGAATTACTAGTTTTTTTATTTCATTATGTTTTATTCGCTCTGTGAGAGGAGGCCACTTGGAAAATAGGTTTTTCCTCGCCATCGTGTGCTATTTTTTCCCCACTCGAATGGTCACACGTTTGATGGGTCGTGTGAGTTGCGACGAGCGATCGAAAAACTGGTGTCTGAAATTGAGACACTTCTCCGTTTTCGGACGTTTGTGTCTCCAAATTTGAGGAATTTTCAGTGTATCAAATGAAGACATTTTTTTAAATAAATCCTGTATCATAGTAGAGAGGCGAAAAAATCTCGAATGAACACTCGAATGAGAATCGATTGTATGAAAAGTTGATTCGCATATGTCGCGACGCTCGGACGCATGGAGGGGATGAAACAGATGATTGAAGCCGGGCACGCAATGGAAAAATAATAAAGAACAAGGAACGAATATTAGGAATTTTATATAATAAGAGGGAGGCACCAAAATGTCGAATAAGCACTCGAATGAAAATCGATACTCCAAAAGTTGGATTCGGAACTCAAATGGAAACTATAAAGGTCCATTTTCATGACCAATTGGTAGGGAAAAGGGCGGGTATTTCAAAACATTTTCTTGAATTCAAAATAGAAATTCAAGAAAGCAATGAACCTCTCTCTAAGTATTGACTGCAATAAAGGAGGCGAAAATAATTGATAAAAAATCGAGAAATTCTTCGAAATTTTCCTGACAATTCTACAAAATCTTCGAATTTCATAGAAAAAAAAACGAAAAATTACTTATTGAAATAGTGAAATTGAACAGGTGAAGAACTAACATGCATTGG
This sequence comes from Diachasma alloeum, assembly GCF_001412515.2. NCBI lineage: Eukaryota > Metazoa > Arthropoda > Insecta > Hymenoptera > Braconidae > Diachasma > Diachasma alloeum. The sequence continues at coordinate 274,416 of NW_021680366.1, forward strand.
TTCCATCAATCTCAACACAATAAGAATAATGATGAATAATTAATCTTTGGAAAAGAACGAAATGAATGAAAGAAATGGGAAAAAGCATAACGGAAGGGCATCAACGTCGCGGCCGCGGCGGCGCTAGTTAAGACATTAATATGTGGATTCTGAACATTCTAGGTGTCTTACTAGAGGATCTTTCATTTTACACAACCTAGTAGAAATCAAATGTCCGAGCGCCGTCGCCCGGACTTTCCAGTGGCGACTCTCGTATAACATACGTTTGGCTAATGGCGGAAAGTCCCCGCTAGCGCGCCCAATATACGATACCAAATGTCCCGGCGCGCGCGCCCACCGAATATCGCCCTACCGGTCACAATTTCTACTACGTCCAAATACTTCGTGTTGTGTTTCTAAGAATTCTTATTTATCAACAGGTATTCTATTCTTGTTTATCAAGAGGTGTTGATAGTTTTTTCCTCCCCATTGTGTGCCATCATTTTCCCACTCGAATGGTCACACATTTGTTGGTTCGTGTGAATTGCGATGAGCGATCGAAAAACTAGCGTCTGAAATTGAGATATTTTTCTCCTTTTTAGGACGTTTGTGTCTCTAAATTTGAGGAATTTGGAGTACATCAAATGAAGACATTTTTTTTATAAGTTATACTACTTCCTCCTAGTACCATTTCTAATCGATCGGCAGATCGGTTCTTGTCCTTCACCCAAGGACACAAAATGTACTTGGGGCGAGTATTTTTAGAACTTTTCAAAAGTGAACTTCCCCCAAGTACCGGTTTGTACTAGTGAGAAGTAATTTTTTTTTGTGATAAGAAATAAGAAGTAATGAGCCTTTGCTGGGCATTCATCGAAACAGAGGTCTCCGCGGATTACCCTCACACGTCTTCTCCGCAAATTTTTTACAGTGCAGTGCCTTTTTACAAACTTTTTTAACAGTGCAAATTCATCACAATACAGTCTCCCAAACTTCTGACTATCCCTGATAATCGCATTATAGATTCCAATTGTCTCAACAATAATCCCAGTTGAGAAAATCGAGTTCTCCTCGACTTCTGTTCACCGACTGTCAGTACCACCTCAACGAAACTAGAGAGACACCACTAAATTACTGCGATAAACCTCACTTAACCCACTTTCCCCCCTAATTGTTCGCAATAAATCCGAAAACTAGTCAATACGTTGTTTCGGGACAATTTACGTGACATGTGTACTAGAAAATGGCTGCGTACGAATGCGTCGATTAACTCCAAGCGAAAGGGGGATGAACCTCACAATGCACGGATCTACGGATGGTTGAGCCCCGAAACGACGTAATGCATAATGTCCACCGGGCTAAACCCAGCATCGCGCCATTTTTCCATACCCGAACAAAGTGGACATTGCTATTTCGTCATTCGTCGTGAATTGAAAAATCGCAAAAACTTTTTTTCCCTGAAAACAGCGAAGAATGTCACACACACGGAGAGAAATATTCAATAAAAATTACGTATCTTTTCCGTAATTCCGGAGCGAAATGTGGTTGTAGGAAATTTTACGGAACTGTCCCGGAATTTTTCCGGAGCGTTCCGTAATTTTTATCTGAATCTCTTGTGACAAATTACGATACCGTCACTTGAATTTTCTGAGTCGATTCCGTAATCGGTGAGTGAAGTGAGAGTTCCGTAATTTTTACTGAATATTTATCTCCGTGCACCGACAGAAAAAATTCATTCAATTACTTCTTCTTGAAATAAATTTACTTGAATCAATTAAAACAGTCCGTGGCGTCAAGTCACAAGTATTCACCACAAAAGTGGAAAAATTCTATTTTTTTAAAACTAATATAATCTCCACTCGAGAATAATCTCCACCGAAGTTCAAAAGTAACCACGACAAATCTATCGTGAGTAGAACTATAAAATAGTTGCAATGACTACATTCCATTGTAGTAATTACTTCTCCGGCCATAGTTACCGTAACCCATGAAAAATTGTTGAGGACTTTTTGACTATAATTCGATGGTGATGGAATATAGTCAGAAGAATCATATTTTTCTCTCAGTGTAATACAATCTCAAATCTTTTTCCGCGTGACAATATTCATCCTGATTCGACATACGAAACGCTCACTTCAATTATAATTTACTCGGAACAACGTATGATCGGGTTGATTGAGGTAACAACGTATTTAGTCATGAGAGTAATGTCGATTTTTGAGTAAATCCACGAATTTCTGGACCTAGCAAACTTTTGCCTAGAAAGAAATCAAATACACTCATTGATGTCGCAAATAAAAGGAACTTCAATTCTAGAAAAGTTCGATTTCCCCCAATCAAATGTATTTGAAGAAGAGATAACTGGTATTCACTATGAAATCGTGTTTATTTAAACATTAACAACCAAATGATAGTTGGTTCACATTAAATTCTCTTGATAAAACTATTTTTTCATCACACTGTGACGAAAAGTGAACTTTTCGGCACGCTCCGCGTGCCTAAAAGTCCAATTTCCGCCACATTGTGATGAAAAATATTGTTCGTAACTCGTGAAAAAATGTTTTTTAGCTCGTGGGATTATATAAAAAATAACTATTTTGTCATTCATGCCCGTTAAGTGGCGTTTTCGTGGTATGTTTTAGAACCCGTAAGTGGGATTTACCAGGCCATGGGCCGGTAAGTAAAAACTAGCCGCGATTTCACGATTTACGGGCCATGGCCTGTTAAGTAAGACGTGAAGTGAGTCCCTCTTACACTATAGCTCGTGCGGCTGAACTATAGTTTGCCACCAAANGCCTGCGGCCCCTAGACCCCGCTCTTCCCCCCCCCACACCCCCGGGCATTCATGACAAAAAATAGTATGTGCCACTCGGCCCGTAGTGTCGGTTTGCGATTCGTGTGAGTTAGCAGCACTCATCGGAAACCTCCACTTACGGGCCTTGTGACACAAATAACTATTTTGCACTCGTTATGAAATATACTATTTTCTGTCAGTGTACGAAAAGTGAAATTTCATGTATCCGACCGCTGTTTGGCGAACACATTTGTTGAAAAAAAAATATGTCACGTAGAAATGAGCAAACAAAAATAGTGACAACCACGGAATTCCGGTTAACGCGATGTTACCGCGCGAATGAATGCGTCGATTCGCGTGTTTTCGCGTATTCCGACCAGAGATTGTACAGTTATACCTGTATATATTTTCACATGTTACCTGTCACGAGATGAATAGGACAAACGCGATGGGCGGTGTGGGAGGGATATTCGTGATGGAAACGGGATTGTGACAAAGGTATTGTTCGCGGAAGATCAACCGAGGAATGAAAAAATAACATGAAAAAAATTACATGGGGAAGGATTGAAAAATGGTGGTTTTCTGTTTGGAGTAGGGGTTTTCGCACTCGATTCGCAGGCGAAGGGTCGCTGGTTCGAATCCCACACCCAGAAAAACTGTTTATTTGAATCAAATAAAAATCGTTATTTCATTTTTTTCAGTAGTGATGCCGTCACTACTGAACACTAGACTAGGCGAGAATTATATTGGAAAGATCATCACTGTCTAAAAAAAACATCGAAAGTTTAGAAATCGTCGTAATCTCGAAAGACGTTGGATCGGTGCATCTCGTCGCAAACTTGTAAGAATCCATCACGTTTAGGTTTCAGTATTTTCTGTTTCTCTTGATATCTGTCTCGTGTCGTCTCGTGAACTTAAAAAACCAAAAATCTCGAGATCCAAGCAAGACAAATCCTCCCGGAATTGTGACGAGATACACCGATCCAGTGTACTATTTTCATGCAATAAACCGTTTATTTGTTTTTTTTTATTATTCAATAAACCCGTTTATTTTTTTTTCACTGAGAATCCATTTGAAATTCATGGATTATTTATTTCATATATAACTGGAACATTAGCATTGAAACAAATATGTGCGTTTATCAACTTTCAACATAAATATTGTTAAGCATGTAAATAAATAAATGTCACATGTAGAGTTTTATTGGATTCAAATGCGCCGATTCTCTGAGTGGATTCCAGTTTTTTGTGCCATAAAATTTCCAAGGGATTACTCCGCTACAAAATTTAGATTCTGAGAGTTGCAGCCATAGGATTGGTTTGTTTGAGTTAAATAAATTTTATGTTTGAATAAAATAAAGGGGTTTATTTAAATTACTCGTGATGCAGCTTTTATTCCAACTTAAACTTTATTGTTATTTGCCGTGTAATTTAGGTCGAATATATAGTTTTCTAAATATGAACAAATGTTTCCTTGATTCCAATCAAGACTTCATTAGTTGGAAATGAAATAATTGTCTAGTTGACGAAGAGAAGAAATTTATCAAAATGTAACAATGTGCTAATTTCATGGAATAAACCGTTTGTTGGTTTTTTTTTAATTATTCGGTGAACCCATTCATTTGATTTGCAACTGAGAACCCATTTGAAATTCATGGATTATTTATTTCATATATAACTGGAACATTGGCATTGAAACAAGTGCGTTTATCAACTTTCAACAGAAATATTGTTAAGCATGTGAATAAATAAATGTCACATGCAGAGTTTTATTGGATTCAAATGCGCCGAGTCTCTGAGTAGATTCCAGTTTTTGTGGCATCAAATTTCCAAGGTATTATTCTACAACAAAATTTAGATTCTGGGAGCTGCACCCACGGGACCTGCTTGAGTTGAATAAATTTTATGTTTGAATGAAATAAAAGGGTTCATTTAAATAGCTCACGAAGCAGCTGTTATTCAAACTTAAACTTTATTTTCATTTGCAGTTTTAAATAGGTCGAATATATAGTGTCCTCAATATGAACAAATGTTTCCTTGATCCAAATAAAGCCTTCGTAAGTTGGTAATGAAATAATTGTTTAGATGACGAAGAGAATAAATTTGTTAAAATGTAATAATCCTTTACTACATTACCTTTGTAAATATTTTATTTGATTCTAACTGAAGATTTATTTGGGCAGTATGAATCATTTACTCCATAAAATTGCAACTTTTCCATTGAAATAACTACACCACTTTATTAATAAAAAAAAAGTATTGTTCAAATGAATGAAAAAAATTCAAATGAAGAATTCCGTCCGAGAATGAAAAAAATCAGAATATAAAGCCGAAAAAACTAGCCCTATAAAATGAAATTGCCAGGGAAAAAAGCTCCCTCTAGGAAGCGAAAAATCCAATACAAATCAAAAAGAAATACGAATGAAAAACAGATCAACAGTATTTTCCCAGTGCATTGCACCCACCGTTTGATCAATGATTCAGAGTAACCCAATGCATCACGTGATGCAGCCTTTACTACAGTAGTAAAAACACACCGCCACTAAAGAGTTCCCCATACACCCTCTGTAATCGATACGATTTGTTTGTACCCAAGTAACGTAGCAACAAACACAGGAAGTACTTCAGGATGATGAGAATCCCCTAAATTCTGAAAATTTGTATATTACACTGAGAGAAAAACGAACAAGTTCTCAAACAAGTGTTGTTTGGACTAGGGATGTGCAAAAATTTTGTGACAGGTCATATTACCGTCTCGTGACAGATGTCACACGGAGAAAATAAAATAGTAAAAATTACTATGTCAGAATCCGCACATAGTGAACGTTACCCAAGTTTTGTAAGCATTACTATGGGCATGGTCATAGCTTCCACGGAACATCGTAATGGTTACTATGGGGCATAGTAAGCTCCTCAATGGTAATGGGTACTATGGATAATTACTATGTAACATAATTACTATGCAACATAATTACTATGTAACGTAATTACTATGTAACGTAAAGCTTACATAGTGAGCGTTGGCAAACATAAATGTAGTAAATAAATATAGTAATGAACATAGTTAAATATAGTTTAAATAAAGTAAGCATTAATAAACATAGTGAGCGTTACTATGTTAACGTAATAAAGATTACATAGTAAGCGTTACTATGTGACATAGTAGAGTTCCTTATGTTACGTAAAATTTCCTACAACACATAATGAAATTATTCGACATAATTGAATCACCATCAAGGCATGAAACAGGAGTAGATCAATATTAGACACAGAAATATCTATTCAAGAATGAAAATTTTCTTGTAAGAGCCATCGAAAAGAGAAATTATGTTTTTGAATGAAATAATGGATTAATGGAAAGCTACTTTTTTATTATATAGAGACAAAAAAAATTATTTGCTACTGTTTAAGGTACTTCCTCAGTGAGTTATACTTGGTGAAAATTTTGCAATGAACTGAAGACCTAAAATTTGGATCATATGTTTTTGAGGACATGTAAAAACGACTCCCAAAATTTCAACTATTTTTTCCACGCGAATTTTTGAGATATCCATCGTCAAACATTCAATTTTTGTCTTTTTAAAGTTTTTGTCGATGCGTATCTCAAAAATTCGCGTGGAAAAAATACTTGAAATTTTGGGAATCGTTTTCACATGTGCTCAACAACATATGATCCAAATTTTAGGTCTTCAGTTCATCGCAAAATTTTCACCAAGTATAACTCACTGAGGAAGTACCTTAAACTTATTTATTTGAGTTGAATAAATCAATTTTCTGAGTGTATAGAGTAAGATATTTTTTGTTCCCCCAGTGTATAGCTGAAAGCCGCAGTCTCGCATGTCTCCCTATGTATGCACAAGTGCGATTCCAGACAAATAAACATTCTCCCCAAAAGTTTTGAATGAGGAATGCTTTATAGCACTGTGAGTCATTGGTACCAGACGGGTCGATAAGGAAAACCAGCACGTGCGTCCAAACGTAAATAGACACCTGACGCAACATTCACCGGCTGATTGTACGGGTTTTCAAAAATGATGATATTACGTGAAGTTACGTAAATCTTTGATGGCTGCATTGGTAATAAAACTATTTGAAAATTGTGGGTATTTTGTTTTGCTCGAGGGAGCATCGGTAATCGATGAGTTTCAATGGCGAAACTTCAGCTGTAAGAGGGGCGGTTGAGATAGGGGGGGAGGGGGAGGGGAAGAATTACAGCTCACTGGTGAAATCCTCAGTGGGCCAATCCGTACCAATTCTACGTTTAACAATTTTCAACGTTAGTTGTGTGCTCTTGGGCTTGAATAATTACCATCGGACGGGGGTTTTTAATTAAACTGCGTATCAGAGACTGCGCAAGTGGATTCAACTGTGTAGTGGGTAGGGGGTAGCGGAGGGTAATGGGAGTTGGTTAAAAGTTGGGACGGGAAATCAAGGAATGGAGGAGGTATGAGAGGGCTACGGAGACTTGTTGTATTTTGTTGATTATTAATGGGAATAATAAGATGTGGAGGTGGGGATGAACGTGTTAATGAAATGATATACGGAGAAAAAAAGTTGGAGAAAAATTACCGAACAAGTCAAGTAATCGCTGAGCGAACTCGATTTTCAGTAATTTTTCATACTAAATCGGGGAAAAACTACTAGACGAATAGTGAATTTACAGTTTCTATTGATTTTTCCGAGGGGCTGGTCACTCCTCGATTGGATGGCTCGGTTATTTCCGGAATGGGATAATTTCTTGAATTTGTTGAAATTCATTTGGGCCCTATTCAGGTCAGCAGTAATAATTCATTACAAATTTACTAATTCATTTCTATGTTGCAGATTTCAACCGTCAAAGATGAGGAGATGTGTGTGTTTTTTAAAGACAAACGATAAGTTTCATGACTTTTTTAGTGTCCGACGCAGAAATTAATTTTCAATTTGACACATATTATTAAAATATATCATGGTTAGGGTTGTATATTTACATCTCTCTCTGACAGCTCCAAGTGAATTCATGATGGATTTTCTTATTGATTAGTTTTGATGTTTGAGTAAATTATGCACCTGAAGAGGAATGCCTTGAGCATTCGAAATGCAGTGCAATTGAATTAGTTAATTTGTAATGAATTATTGCTGCTGACCTGAATATGGCCCAAATAAATTTCAACAATTTCAAAACAAATGGTCGAGAACAGCAATTTCCTTTATAGGATTTCTTGAATCATCTCTGTGACTTCTCAATAAGTATTGGGACTCATGATTTCTTTTGATTTCTCGTGATTTCCATAATTTATAGTAGATTCTGATGACTTCTTGATTTCAAGGAATCACTCGAAAAATAATTATTTCGGGGCTAAAGTGGGGCAACTGTCGATAATTGCAGTTTTCTATATGACGTTGTGATGCGCAATGTCAAAACAGATCAAAAACCTCATAACGTCACATTTCATCATGAACCGTGAAGCCTTGTGACGGTCGTACATCCCGAGAATTGTACCTCCCGAGGGTCATATCTCGCTAGGGTCAAATGTGGCGAGGGTCGAACATCACGAGTGTTATACCGTCCAAGGGTCATTCCTCACGTACATCGGATCTCGCAAGGGTCATGCCTAACATAAAGAATTGTGTAATTTACCCTACGTAATCCATTTTATGAATATTACAGAGAAATGACTCGGAAAATGATCCACCGGTTAGAATATTATAAACTTCCTATAGTACTCAAATCGCTTGACCACTGCTTTCCTCAATCAGAAGGGTGAGAAGAGTTAGAAGATTCACGAGCGTCATATGGTTGGAATCTTCAGAATGAAATGCTCGAAGAAATGTGCAATGTTATCAAGGGTCACGGGTAAAATTCGGGGAATCAAAGAGTTCAGAAAGGCCTTATGGATGTGATAGTAAGAATCAAATGAGATGTGCATAAGAAGGTCATGAGGGTCAGAGGGGATCGTATAAGTGAGCTCGAATAAAAAATGTGGGGTTCACATTATTTCTGAAATCACTTGATTTCTTTATGATTTCTACTGATTTCCGATTATTTCCAGACGTCATAAGAAATCACTACTGGAAACGGAAATCACTTGATTCCCAATGATTTCTGGTGATTTTTTCCTTAAATTCCTATCAAACGGTCCAGTGATTTTCTAAGTGACCTCTCCCTCGGATTTTTCCATAAAATTTCAAATTTTCAGTGACAAAATCCCTTGAAGTTTCAGGCAAACTATGATGTGATGAAACTTTCCAAGAATTATACCAGAAATTTCATCCAAAAATTTTCAACAGTGAAGTATTAACTCTTCGCACTGTCACTAAATCATCTCCAACAACTCCCGATGATTATCAATCCAACAGATATATCCGATATTTCACTATGCTGTAGGTTGAATTATGGCAACACACTGTACGTGATCGGAATTGAACGACTCCGTGATACCCCCAGTGAGATATATGAAAAGTGGTGGGTAAAAAGTCAGCATTTGGGGGTAGGGGAATTTTTTCAGTGGCCGTCAGCCAAAATCCGCCGGCCTTGAAGCTCCTCACTACCTCCTGGGACACAAAAAAAAGTAATAATTCTTTATCCCTCTTGAACAAAACCTTGAACCAGATAGATTGATAAATACTCTCGTTAACTATAAACCATTCCCATTCTGTGGAAGTAATAGTATTGAGTTGAAACCATTCATTCAAATTAAATGAAATTCATTCGAATAGATTTAAGTTCATTTTCATTTGCATTTTTATTCACGTCAAATTTTTCTTAGATACGAACAAATGGTCCCTCGATTGAAATATTATTTGATTCAAATATTATTTGAGTCAGATTAAAGATCCAAATGAGGGTCACAAGGGTTGTATTAAGGATCACATAGGTCAGACTAAGGGTCCAAGTAAGAGTAATGGGGGTCAAAAACTATGGGTCACAAGGGTCAAAGTAAGGGTCTCAATATCTCTCTTTATTGTAAAAATCCAAATCGACTTTTGTTGATGAACATTTCGTGCTCGAAATTAAGACTCCAAAATTAAGGGTCAGAAATGAAGCATCAAAATAAGGGTCACGAGGGGTATAATGAGGGTGATGAGGGTCAGATTAAGGGTCACAACGGCCAGAATAATGATCATGAGGCGAGAGGAGGGAGATTATAAAGTCACATTCGTCAGGTAATACATTTATCACCTGATGAAATAATATACGATTGTTCACTGTCAAAAAATATTCATTCGTTCACATTCAACTCTACCCCAACAATTCTTATGAATATATGAATGTCCAAAGTTTAACCCCAAAAGTTTTGTTTAAAGCGAATGACAACTCTTTATTCCTTTGACCAAAAGCTTGAACTAGATAGATTGATAAATACTCCCATTAACTATTACCTCCCTATTCCATGGAGATAACTTGTACCATCGTGTTCAGAATGCAGGACGTATCCTTCGGGTTTAAACATCCATATATTCATCATGGTCCCCCAAAACTTACGTTGTACGAAATGGGGGAAGTGGCGGGGAATTGGGGGAAGTGTGCAAAGTCTGAGACTCCGGGAACATTCGCATTGGGGACAAGGTACCGGCTACCTCTAGCACTTGGGGCTTCACACACACATTGGAGAGCCGAATCAAGGTCCCCCGGATCCTCTGTTTCCTATCCCCCTTGTGAGGGAGGAGGATCGTGACTCACCAGTTCGTACTCATGAAGTTCTCAATGGCGATGCGCCCTTTTACGACTTCGTGAGTTGCGGATAAATTGTTTCAACGACGTTTTATGTACTGTGTCTCATTTGAGAGATAAAAAGACGGCCTGGCTTGATGTTTAAGCCGATTTATTGATGTTTCACTGGTGAATCGAGCTCGGGTATGATACGTGCCACTTGGTGGGGCTCAGACCGGGTGAATACGACTTTTTAATACATTCTTTTGAGGGAGGCAAGTGGGGTTGGGACTCCCTAAGTCCTCTGCTAACTTCAGAAACTAATTCATTAATGTAGACCAACTAGTGATGCCGCGAGAGAAACGAGATGAGACGAGACAAACGAGACGAGATGAGAAGAGTCATTCGAGACAATGACAGAATCTAGCCCCCCAAAATGGCGATTATGCCAAAATTATCTGCTTTTTATCTGCTGTAATTCTGCGCAAACCAAAAAAAAATCTGCTTCTTTTTTTTGCGAAAAAAAATAGATTCTTCAGAAATTGGCCGTCAAGCTAGGCGGCCAACTTGCATAAATGAGGTCGATGAGTAGAAAAAGTAATATTTGATTTTTCAGCTCCATTTCTGCGCAAAAACAAATCTAATGTAATGATTTTTTCAAAAAAATAGAAATTTAGTAGGTGAGGTCAAAACCGAATGACCCGAAAGTTCATTGAAAATAGTAATAGGACATGCGAGAATTATCTGCTTATTATCTGCGTCATTTCTGTGCAAACAAGGAAAATTCGGCTCCTGTAGTTCCGCGGGAAAAAAACTTTTTTAAATTGGTCGTTAAGCTAGGTGGTCAAATGGCACAATCGAAATCGATAAGTGGTAAAAAGTAACGGTCTATTAATCTGCTCAATTTCTGCGAGAACCAAAATCGAGAGAGCCTCCCCCTCTTTGCCCCTCTGTGTATTTTTTCCATGCAAATTGGATTATAGAGACGAGATAATGCGCGACGAGACGAGAGAAGAAATTGCTCTCGTATTTCGATACGAGATGAGACGAGAGTGGTTTCATGACAACGAGACGAGAAACTGCGTCTTCTCGTCTCGTCTCGCGCCATCACAGAGACCAACAAAAATTAATTCCAATTCCCAATTTTCAAACCTCATATTGAGTTTTCCGTAACCCATGTTTTATGAAAATTGCTAGCCCTTCTCCAAAAAATTGAAGAGAATCTGCCGAACAATTCAATCAAACTCATGGGGAGCCTCACAAACACTTCATCATAAACGTTCCATAACCCATGTTCTCTGGAAATTGACAGCCCTTCTCAACGAAATTGAAAAAATCTCTCGAATAATTGAATCACTCATGAGAAATCTTATAGATACCCCATCATAAGTGCTCCATAACTCATGTTTTTTATAAATTGACAGCCCCAATTACCGACTCTCTCCAGCACTCCTCAAAAACCCAATTAGATCAGACATCTCGCTCCTTATTTTTCGATTGCCTTTGAGGTTAAGATAAAGCGGATTGAGTTGATCAGGCTCATGTAGCTCTCAGTAGTATGCACGTAGCGTACGTGAGGTCTACGATGGCCTATCTACTAAGGGTATTAAGTCCCTCGGGCGATAACATCAGACGTCGAGATGAAACCCGGCCAATCGTGCACTTCTCCCGGATAAACATTATATCCTCCAAGTACAATTACATCAATTTTTCCAAAACCCTCATTAGAATACTTTACAACGTATCTCAGCCCACGAAAATAGTAAATTTCCCACCATAAATGGTGAACAATAATGAAGTAAGTGCGTGAACAAACAGCCTTCAGCAGCGCATAAAGGAGAGGAATTTAAATATTACGAGATTCCACTGTTGATTTTTTTTTTCATTCAGCATTTCCTCGTTGGAAATTCAATGTACGTAATGCTGCACAGTGTCCTCTTGAATTTATTCTCATTTTTTCTGGACTTGCACATTCCAACCGACAATTGTCGGTGATGATACTTTTTTAATGAGAAATATAAGCTATTCACGGAGAGGAGGTCCTTGGTGAGACACACTGCGAAATCACTCCGACTCATTCCCAATTTATATGCGCATAAATTAATGTTATAATTAAACGAGTCAGGAATGTGAAAAAATATTGTTCACTTTTCGGGACAATTTTTTTAGCTCGTGTTGTTCAACTCTGTCAATTAACGAGTTTTAAGAAAAATTGTTGATTACATTTTGTATTAATTGCTTCAGGCCATACGATGAAAAAACCTCGAGAATTTTCGTGATTTTTTTTTCTTTTTGTCAATTATTAATTGATAATTAAGTGTAATATTATTTTAATTAATCAAGTTTATTGTGAGTAATGAACATCGAAGAAAATTAGAAAAATATTCCGTCTTAAATCAACATACGAAGACGTCAATTAAGACTCTTTTGTCCTCTATTTACAGACTTTTTTATACAAATGTTTTGAAAAATCGGAGCAAAGTGTCTTATATTTCCAATAGTTTTCTATGAACAAATCATTCGTGTTAATTGTTTAGACTTCAAGAATTTCAATACGTCAAAAATTCTATAACTTTATCATTTCGGTTATTTAATAAAAATCGTTACAGGGGATAATGACGTCACAATGGGTCTGATAAAATCCTTACACTCCGAAGCTGACTCACTACGAGACGCTACTGCCGCTCCAGGATCAGCAATAAAGTGAGGTTACCCTAGTAGAAATTTCATTGCGCAGAAACGTCGCGGCGTAAGTTGGCGCGCAACATTGCCTTTCGTGGCGATGTACCTCAGAAAGGTACGCAGCAGGGTCGCTGAGATAGGGCTGCGCGGAGTTTATGCGGGATGGACCTAGCTGTGTCCGCCCCACCTCAAATCCCGTCAATTAAGAATTCACAATTTTCAGATTATGCGTATTAATTCAAATCAATTATTGAAGGATTAACGATTTGTTAGTGAACAATAATCTCTCGCAACTAACTGATGATTATTACTAGCGATAAAATGAAAAAATGGCAGCCAATGTCGCAGAGCCTCTGACAATTTCCACTAGGGGGTGGCAGTAACCATCTAAAATTTCTGCTGCTAGTTAATGTTGTGAAGCTATAAGCTTTTGTAATATTTCAGACCACTCGGAAGCCCGTCATCAATGTTTTGATGGCGAAAAAAAATGAGACATCACTCAGTGATATGCTAACTGTCAGATGGCGCACTGTCATATGCTCGATGTCCCCTGCTTGTTTAATTCAGTAGCAAAGTGGTAAAACGGCTCAAATCGATTTTCACTATTGGCCATTTTTCAGTGAATATTTCAGAATCTAAGGGAGATAGCAAAATTTTTGGTAGGACCTTTTTTGTAGCACTCAATTTGCTCTAGTAAAAAGGTTATTACGAAAATTTCGTTATTTCCTTGAGATTCGGAGATATTCTTCAAAAACTCAACTAAGAGATAAGTCGACTTAAACCGGTTTACCACTTCACTACTGAATTATACCTTCTAAACAATTCTCCCAGGCTACTTGAATTATTTTTGTTTCTCTATGAAAGCTCCACACAAGTACGAAATTTCAGGCAAGTGTCGCCTTTTTGTTTATTTTTAATATTTTTGTCCGAATTCCCATAAGAGCCCGTGTTAAAATTCATTTGTGACTAAAATTCCTGTGTTTCACCAATTCTCCTAGGCTACCTGGCATTTTGTACAGTGGTTTTGAAAAAATCAAAGAATGTATAAAAAAATCAATTTCTAGACTTTTTTTCAACCCCCTGACTACGCTATAAATATCTTAATTTCTCAAGACGTAAATTCTACGAGAGATGGCGCTGACGTCATTCAAGACCATCTCAACGTTTCAAAATTATCATTTTTCAAAAATTATTCATAAAAAACAAAAAACAATTTGCAAAGTTTCACTTGGAATGCAGATATACTTTGATATAAACAATCGAATAAAAGCGAACAAGATGTAGCTGTATTTTTCTCTCTGAGCATTACCCTCATCATGTCAACTCCCTCGAAAAGATCGGAAAAACTTTTTAATTAAATTATTCTCCCTCCTTTCAAAACTCGAACGTTATTAATACTCCTTTGACTCGAAAAGTGAGGGAGGCAATCAAATAATGTGTGCCTGGGTCGCCTCGCCCGATGCATTCCTGCGGTGAAGTCCACCACCCTAATCGGCTTTTCCCCAGAGGTACACACAACCCCGTGGCATTTGCTGAGAGATGCCAGTATTGAGCATCGTTATATCCTGCCTCAGACATTCGTAATTCCATTGCTCTTGACTGAGGGGATGCTCGCCCCTCATGAAATAAAAATGTCTACCTGACCGGCTTTTGAGGGAGAATGCATTCTCAAAGCCCTTTCTCAACGATACAACCGAGATCCTTTGTGTTGGCCATACCAACATCTACCTATTTCACGAAAAAGAAGGAAAAAAAATCCACACTAAAATATTTGCCTCGTACCATTTTTCCCCCCTTCGCCCTGCTGTACTAACTCCGTTTTATCACTTTTCTTAGCGTCTTCTGGACTCATAAAAATTCATACAATTTAACACACCACCGGGAGGCCCTCCACCACCCCTTTCTTTTTCCACTGCGAGTAGAATTTTTCCTTCAAAAATGAAGTAGCTGTGTGACTGAATACCTGAGATAATTAATTCACAGGAATTCTTCCTCATGTTCGAGGACTGAAACTGAATGAAATCGAAGAAGAAAAAAAATTGAAATGAAAAGGGTACGAGAATTAAAGTAAATTGAGATTCAATGTTGGGTAAGTAAAGCTACTCTGTTAGAAAAAAAATAAAATTTCATGAACAGTTGGCTACCATTTTTGAGGACAGTGACACTGCATGCAATTTTGGGGGAAAAATCATGAAATTTTAGGTTTCACTGAAATTTCAATAAAATTCCAGAATTTTAAGCGACATAAAAACGAAAGTTCCTTAATTTATTTGAATTTTCAGTCTAATACGAATATTCAGTGTCAAATTACATTGAATTTTCAGTGAAATCTGAAATTTCATGATTTTTTCCCCCTAAATCGCATTCAAGTGTCGTCACCGTCCTGAAAATTCAAAAATATATTTACCAGAATTTTCTGGTTTTCGATTCATTTTCAGGGCAGAATGGAACGAAAATTTGCAGTTCTGTTCGATTTCTCCGCGAAATTCTGAATGTTCAATCGCAAGATTTACTGAAATCCTAGTGGAACGTGAACATAATAAAAATTTCCGAAACTTGACACGGAAAATTTATACGAAAATTTTTAACAGTGTAGAATGGATGTTTGGGTTCTCCCTAAACAGCAAGTGGAATAGTAGTGGGGAATTTTTGGTCCTTTAAATTTTAATTATGTCCTCGCCGTGTAGCCAAAGGGGCGTAAGTGTCAAAAACCTCTTTTTTGAGAGCCAAAAGGACGTATATTCCGTTTCAATGGTTTTGCAACTTTTCGTCCAGTTCCTGAATAAAAATGTATTAACAAAAAAAATCGTTACCAAAAGGGTGTACTTACTAATTTTTAACGACAAACGGGCGTGACTCCATACTTACGCGTTTTTGCCATTGTCAGTTATACACCTCAAAAAACATGATAAAAAATATTTTCCATCACGCTGCGCGGAAAACAAACTTCCCTTTTCCACACATTATGATGAAAAATATCGTTCGATACTCATGGGAAAAGTGTTTTTTGGCTTATGGGAGGTTTACAGTACGAGCCGAAGGCGCGAAATAGAATATTGAGTATTGTGCATCAAGGGCGGAAAGCCAAGATTTTCCGCCCGAGGTGCACATGCGATTTTTTAACACGCCTCCAAAGAGGCCTAAAAGGCTCCGCGTGCCTAAAAGTNTCGTCTTTAACGTGTGTGGGGTTTACAGCATGAGCCGAAGGCGAGTGATGTAACCACACACGTTAAGGACGAAATTTCCCAACAAGTACTGAACAAAATTTTATGTCACGAAGCCTGAAACCGGCTGAATTAGACACGAGACGCGAAGCGTCGAGTGTGTAATCCAGCCGGGTTCAGGCATGAGTGGCATAAAAAATATTATTCGACACATGAGAGACGGGACTTTCCACGAGTGTAAAGTTGGCGGCCTGAGGCGAAGCCGAGGGCTGCCAATCATACGAGCTGAAAATTCCGTCTCACTAGTATCGAAATATACTAATTCGACACACGGTCTAAAAAAAATTTTGCCAACTCATATGATTGCTATATTCGCCAGAAAATAGGAAAAGTCGGTAAATTCAATTTCGCGATTAAAAAGAAAACAGATGCCCCTTTGGCTTTGAAGAAAAAAAAATCGAAATGATGGCTCTTACGGTCCTCTCTATTATTATTCATGTTAATTTCCCCAATATCATGAAAAAAAATTGGAACATAAGATTTCTTTCCCCATAAACTGTAGTTACTTCTTTATTCATTCATCTATTTTTTATTTAAGGTCTCCCAACCCTTCACCTGTTTTCTGCACTCAGAAAATACAAAGTGAATACATTATTCCAACATGTAGGGGAGAGTGTGCTTGTACCGCTCGCCTAAGGGGAAATGCCAGTTTTATATTTTATATTTCAACTTGAGTGTAAAAAACGTATTTGTGAGACTTCTTTAACTATTGAACTCGTTATTGTTGAAGTGTAGACGCCTAATTCTCCTTAAAATCCACAAAATTGATTGAAAATAAAAGAGAGAGCCTATTGAGCGGTACTACCCGCCGACGGGTAATACCGCTCGGCACGATTCCAATGCCGCTCATAGAATTTTGCGTGTCTCGCTCGAGCCGCAACCTAACCTGTACTCAAGTGCTGTCGAGCAACTACGTGGCCGATCCTATGAGCGGTATTACCGGCTCCGCTCGGCGTCAACAAAATTGTTGATAATTATTGACATGAGTGGAGTTTTGAGTTCGAATTGGTCTCAAATTACGCGTGAAAGTACCACGAATCGAATAACCACAGTTTAATATGAGAATTCAGCGTTTGAAACTATCAAAAACCTTAATTAAAAGTCCACAAATTTTGCACTGTAAAGACCTCAAAACTTCGTTACGTATTTTTTCATATTTAAAGTGGTAAATAAAGTGAAATTTTTCCGACAATCACATCCTATCATCAAATTCTTCATGATCAGGAACAGAAAGAAATTTTCAAGTTGATGGTTGTGGAGAAAATCGGGTGAGCGGTATTACCCGCTGAGCGGTACAGGCACACCCTCCCCTACACTGGCACAAAAAAATGGAATTTCACATACAGTTGACTGGTAATTTGCGTGAAAGTGATATTTAATTTTATTTAGAGAGGAAAAATATCATGGAATTTCATATTTGACTTGATGTTTCTTAATAGTGTGATAAATTTCAAAATCAAGAAAGAATTCAACAACAACTCGTTGAAAAACAAAGAGCCACAAACAGTGCAGCCCACCGGCTCTCCAAGTTTACTTCAGCAATAGCAATATAACCGCAAGAGCTGAGTAATACGCGCCCATTAGAAGAAACGATCGTTTAAGGTCCAAAGCATTTATGACGACATGAATGATTTTTTGGGGGAAAACGCCATTTGGCTCTTCCCTCCGGCCCGTCCGTGAAGTTTCAGTACAGAGTATTAATGTACGTTATGAAAGTCCCGGGAGTGATCGCAAGCGTTAATGGAATGTCGGCTAATTGCCCCGTCCACGAACGATTATTAGGTATTATACGTTGGTGGGGGTTTAGTGAGCCATTACATGTCGACCACATAACTATAACGACTCGTGTCATTTCGTACATTCCACTTTAAAGCCACAATGCTCATAATTCACCATCAAACTACTCTCCGATGTCAAAATAATAGGAAATATCGGGGTATGGAAGGGGTAAGGTATTCGCGAGACTTCCGCTAGGTTTGAATGCGTAATCAGAGAGCTTGGGAGTTCTTTCGAATCAACTTTACGAATTTAATTCGACAGGAAGTGATATGAAAGTGTTTGAGGAAATTTGAGTCTATCATTGAGACGAGTCTCCGTAACTTCGTAATGATGCGGCTATTGATTTTCCGAAAATGAGTTAGAGAGATTGTGCTGTCACGACTTTCATCTGGACTTTTCAAGCTGGGAAAGAATCTTTCTTCAAACGTATAACAGTCTCACCAACTCCAGGGGACTGGGGCTGTCGATTTCGAGAAACAGAAATTAGGGAGCTCTCGAAAAGTCGCTGAGGAGTTATGGAGATAGAAGTTAAAGAGACTCTAATTTCATCATCCAGATATTTCGAATGAAAAAAGGTCGTATGAGAACAGTAAAGTCTTTTTAAGTCCCACAGCTGACCTGTCAACCTTTAGAAATAGAAATTAGGGAGACTCTACACTGATAGACTGATTCATTTATTCCAAACGAGATTCGTTAACTATTAACGAATGGTAGAGTTGAATATGACCAAATGAATATTCGTTAATAGTTAACGAATGGTTCACTTGAATGGCGAAAGTCAAGTCAAACAAGGCTCCTCAAATATACATTCGTTAACTATTAACGAATGAACATTTGGTGGGACCGAATAGACCCTAACCTCCAACCAAAATCCATTCGTTAACAATAACTAATCCGTTCTATCAGTGTACTATTTTTTTTGGTGACTCTACTGTTGAGAACGTCAATTTTTCAAGTTGTGAGGAGGCCAAGTTTGCAGGTGAGTCTCCGTAACTTCATCACAATGAAGCTATTAATTCTCCGAAAATTAATTAGAGAGACTGTGTTGGAATCTGGATTTCTCAAGCTGGGAAAAATTTTTCTTTAAATGTGTAACAGAGTCCCTCTCCTTGTCCCAGAGTCCTTGAATTTTCAGTAGAACATAAATATTCAGAAACAAAATAACACGAATTTTCAATTTTTCCCTGAATTTTCCTAATTTTTCTGAATTTTCACAGAATAATTGAACTGAAAAATCAAGTATTTTATTGATTTCTAGATCATTTGAACAGAAAATCAATGGAATATTTGATTTTTCAGTCACAAGATTTCCTGAAATTTCAGTGGAACTTGGACACGATAAAAAGTTCCGGAATTTGGCACAGAAAATTCATACGAAAATTTTTGCCAGTGCATGTGAGACAGGAAATTTTATCTCCGCGAAATTTGCCTCTTCACCCGAAACTACAGAGACTCCTTCCGACCCACCTCACGCAATATACAATCAGAGTGCTGAAGGAATTGAGAGTCTGCACGTATCCACGCGAAATATAATGAAAACGGTTGTGAATTCCGCAGGCGAGCGTTCTGTCCTCCCCTCAATTGCTTTGAAAAAGGAAAAACGAGAAGAAAGTCGCGCGCTGAATCGTCTGTCTAGCGCCCGAGCTTCCGAGCGTGTAATAAATTCGATCAGACCTCCTCGACCGATCCCCCCGGATATAACTGAATCATACCCCGGGGTTTCCATCCCCAAACTCACCGAAAACTTCCCGCCCCGGAATCATCGATTCGCCGTAAAAAAAATTTTTCCTCTCCATTTTTCCAGCGTGAAAAATACATTTTCCACTCCATTAAGGTATCAAGGTGTCGAAATGTTTACCTTCGGAGAGAATACATAATATTTTTCATTTTATTCCTTAGCCCCTGAATATTTCTATTTTTAGAGGCCGTTGGGTACCGAAGGTCCCACGTTGTCGTGTGACTCGTCGAATACATTTCAATTGGCTAGGTTTATACCGAGTTTATACACCATATATGCAAGAATCAGCTGGGAATAGCAATGATAGGGGAAATTAGTAGCACTCACGCGTTCGATCTGTATCACCCGCGTTATAATTGATATGGAATGGCTTCTCCTCACCCCGCTCTTTGCTTCATCTGTTCTCTGCATACATTATTTGGAAAACAAGCGGCGTTGATACCCTTTTATTACGCCCTTCCTCCTATCAGATTTTCTATTCCTTTTTTGAATGGATCATCATTCTCATTGCAAAAAGCAGTATTCAATGAGAATCATATGTCCCAATTTATCGGCTGTTAAATTTTCATATTGCAATAAATTTGCTCATATTCCTATCCTCATTGAATGAGATTTTAATCATAATTACAATTGAATTCCTTCTAGAACACACTTTAGAGTGTAAATTTCTGGAATTCAATGTTTCACTGTTCAAAATTTACGTTTCAATTTTCTGGGTGAAATTCCGGAAATTTTTATCATGTTCAAGTTTCACGGAAATTTCAAGACATCTTCTCATCGAAAATTCCGCATTTCGTGAAAAAATCAAACAGAACATTTAATATATGTTCCATTTTTACCTGAAAATGAATAGAGAACCAGGACATTCTGGTAAATATATTCTTTCATTTTCAGGAGAGCGACACTGAATGCAATTTAGGGGGAAAGAAATTATGAAATTTCAGATTTCATTGAAAATTCCATGTAATTTGGCTCTGAATATTCATATTAGATTGGAAATTGAAATAAATTGAGGAATTCTCGTCTTTGCGCCGTTAAANAATTCGGCTGCGTGAAACACAAACTTCACGCATGCGTGGAGTGTATGGAGTGTACGGGAGTGATTCACGCAATGGTGCGAATAGTCACGGCCGTTAAAAATTCTGGAATTTTACTGAATTTTCAGTAAAACCATAAATTTGATGATGATTTTTTGCCCCTTAAATCGCATTCAGTGTCACTCCTGAAAATTGTTAGTCAATTGTCCATAATTTTTTTTTTTTTCACACAGTGCTGTTGAAACTGATAAAAGTGCGTACCCACACTATTATCAATTTTTAATTAGTTAACACGGTAATTCAATTAATCTGTTGTTCATCTCATCAATATAATTCCGTGCTTAAAATATGGTCATATCGTGTTTTAAGCATCGAATTAAAAATTAAAAACTTATATGGAATATTGAGTCACAGTTTTTTTTACCCATATCAGAAATTTTATATTTGGCTATTAATATTATTTGTTCAAAGTAAAAAAATCGATCATCATTTTCACTATATTGCCTTCAGATTCTCCTGTCCTTAACATAGAAAATGTGAGATAAACTCATAATTCTAGCTATTAATTCTAATCATCTTTATTCGAAGAAAATCTTAGTAAACGTAATATTAAGGTGTTTCATGTAAAGAGTCAAAGTAATGAAAAAAAATGGAAAAGTCATGGGAGAAATGTCTGAGTATGCTACAATGGATCAATGCCATATCGATACCATCAATGCCAGGCAGCTGATGGCAATGATGTAGCAGCTACATCATTGAGAATTCTTGCACATCGATTTCAGATCACAGTCTCAAGAAAAAAAAAATGAAATTCGGATGTTTTTGTAACCCGTCCAGCTATAGCCTCCGAGGTTACCCCATTCTCAATTAGACTGAGAAAAAAAATTTTCTAATATCTGAAACATATTTTCTGGAGACAAGTAAATTTTCTTCAATTGCTTAATTCTCTCAGGCATCTCAATTCATGTGAGACGAGAAAGGCCTCATGCTTTAAAATATTCTTGTACTCAAGAATGATTTTATCCCAAATGAACTTACTTAAATCGCGTAGAAGAATCGTCAATCTTCTAGTCTTTATTGTTTTCATGATTTTTTTGTTATGCACTTCCAATATTGCAATATGTAAAATATTCATGGCGTAACGCGGAACGATAGTGATGAATGAAAATTTATTCGAGTTCCGTGAAGTGCACACATTCTGAGATTTAAGCCATTGAAAATAATTTACTTCTCTCTAGAAAATATGTTTCCGATATTAGAAATTTTTTTTCTCAGTGTAGGGAAATTTCCATGGCGCCCAAAAAAAAGAACTATTGAGGAAAAACTAAATTATTTTTTTTGTACTCTCTGCTATATAATTTATTTTTCTACCAGCAATTAAGATTGCTATTCCACACCACAAACGGTTTATTAAATTTGAAATGTGAAATTGTTAACGCAAAATTTGTCATAAATTAATCTTCTCTAATAAAGATAATACCTAGTTGTTGTATGTCACACTGCATTGAATTTATATCGAGATTTTATTATGATGTTGTCTCTGCCCAGCAATTACCTCATTTCATGACTGCGGGGCATCCATTCGTAATCCATTTGTTTGCCTGAGGAGGCTAAAATAATTTAGCGAAACATCGCGTCCTTTGAGAGTTTAATCAACGTTGTTATCATTTCCCCAGCATCCCTCCAATACGATAATTTAATTCATCAGGACAGAGATGATATCAATTATTTATTTCCTTTGATCTTCAATAACTCGGTCATCAGCGGAATGAATTTAATGAGTTTTTCGTCATCTCAAAGCCCTCATTAAAATCTGCAAAATGAAACGACATTCATCCAAATCATGTCATTTTCCGGACAGAAATAAAATTTTAAAAGAATTTCAAACCAATTTTTTTTACATCTAATCATTGTTTATGTAAATTAAATAGATTGTTCATTTCATTCTAAGAATGAATTTATTTGAAATTGATGAATTATTCATTGTATAGAATTATATTGAGTTCGTTAATTAAAAGAAAATCTAGTTGAAATTAATAATATCGTGTTAAATCCCAAATGAATTAATTAATTAATTGATGAATAAATTAATTATTTCTCTCTATATTATAAAAATCCGAATCGACTTTTGGTGATAAAAATTTGGTACTCGAAATTAAGATTCCGAATTTCAAGGTCACAAAGGTCATGAAGATCAGCATAAGGATTATGAGAGTCAGAATAAGGGTCACGACCGTAATGGACCGTATGAGACAGAATAAGGGTTAGCTTAAGGGTCTAAGTAAGGGTAACGAGGGTTAGATTAAGGGTCCAAATAAGGAATATGGGGGTTCGAAACTAAGGGTCACAAGGGTCAAAATAAGGATTATTTTAATATTCCTTATTTTAAATTGAAATAAGGAATATTAATTAATAAATTATTTCTCTCTATATTATAAAAATTGGAATCGACTTCTGGTGATAAAAATTTGGTACTCAAAATTAAGATTCCGAATTTCAAGGTCACAAAGGTCATGAGGATCAGCATAAGGATTATGAGAGTTAGAATAAGGGTCACAAGGGTCAAAATAAGGGCCTCAATATCTCTCTATATTGTTAATATCCGAATCGAGTTTTAGTGATGGAAATTTGGTGTTCGAAATTAACACTCCAAAATTAAGGGTCAAAATAAGGATCACGAGGGGTATAATGAGAATCACGAGGGTCAGAGTAAGGTTCAAGGGGGTCATATGGGTTTTGGCAAGCGGAGCAAGCAGGGAGCGTAGCCCCCTAATATCCCATAAAATCAAATGATTCTCATTGGAATAAATATACCAGTTTATTACTTTAAAAAAATCACGGTGCAATAAATAAATAAATCCCAAATAAATAGTTTTATTGGATGAAATTGCGTAATTTCTCTCAAATTAATGTAATTGAACTGTAATGAGTTAATCACCAATTGAAATATTCCCACCAAATCAGTGTAAATGAATTACCCATTAGCCTCATCAATTTGATGATATTCAATGACGTTAAAATTCCCCCCCCCCCCCAAAAAAAGGGAAACGGATAGAGGTATTGCGGATGACTGAGTGCGAAATAGCCAGCGGCATCTCATTAAAACTCGCCCCCATTTTGCGGCGTCATCCAAACTGGTGTGTGCAAGTACATCTCTGTGAGTATGACGCCACAAACCTCAACCAAGAGGAGGTCTCAATGTCACTAGACAAGCGGAGAGGAGAGAGTTAACGCTGGTATGCCCTCCACATGCACACAACGTATTAAACCAACGACATTAATTTTGCATCGATGAGCGCGTTAATTGTTCCATAATTGATCGGGAATATGAAACCCTGTGGTTGATGTCATTGCTCTAGTTTTCATTTTTAGTCAGGATTTGCGCACGAGACTCGGGTCGATATAGGGGGAAAATACGTGGGGGAGGTGTTACTCAAGCACCAGCGAAAATTACTCATTAATTATTGATAATTTAATCAACTCCGGGCGAATAATCCATGGGATTTTTTTTATTTCATTGACGGGAGGTGTAGAGGCATTCTCAGTGGTGTTCAGTTTAAATTCGAATTGTGATAGAATAGTTTATTATGGAAATTGACATTCAGTGATACCATGATTAGAGTGTGATGTCATTGCGTTCATTATCACCTGTAATTATCAAATTTTTTCATTACGGATATTTCTTGAGTTGTTTTGTATTTTATTTTTATTTTTGAAAATGGAATAGAATAGAATACTTTATTTTCTGGATGCTACTATTGCAATTTTACATGCTTTTTTGTATTGTTGTTAAATTACGCCTAAATTCACGGTAAGACTTTGGAAATTGTTTTTTTTATAATGACAAAATTTATCTTTTCAAAACGATCAGATGACCTTGAATGACGTCACATCTCCGGACCGTCAACGCCATCTCTCGGAAAATTTATGTATTGATAAATTAAACAGTGCGGAGGAAAGAAATATTCTTAGGAAAAAATTGTAGATAATATCCCAATTATGGGAAATTTTTTAAAATTATTATGCAATTATTGAAATTACAAAAGATTTGTGGACAGGTAAAATGCACTCTTGATTCAGAAGCAGGATTCTCAGGGTCATGAGGGTTAAATCAAGGTGATAAAAAGTGTCATGGAGGTCAGATAACGGTCGTAAGAACAGCTTAAGAGTCATGAAGATAAAATAAGGGTTATATCAAGTCGGAAATTGCGTTTGTCACAACATAGTCAATATATTTTTGCTAATAAATTAGCAATTTGCTTGGAATTTCTATAGCGATGTATTTTAAATTCAATTCGATGATTCATTGAACCCAACATTGCCTCAACGTTGGCAGCGAACATTGCCCCAACTTTGATTTTTTTTACCTTTCACTGAATATTGGTTTAAAAATAAACTTTTTCAACAACAGATGATGCAATCAATCTCATGATCGAGCCCGGTCAAGGTAGCATTTAAAGAATACTTTAAATCATAATTGGATTCATTTGTGTACGTCCACGTGAAAAGGGCCCACTTTTTCGCATCTAGTTTCCGAGATATTCACGTTTTTCTCTCCACATCTCCCATTTAAACCAATGTTAAATTGTATTTTTGATCGTCTATACTGACGTCAGTTTTCATTCTATCGAGTTGATTTTGGACTCAAAATGTGAGAAATCTGATCAAGATTATCGGAACATACATAACTCCAATACCGTCAAAGTGGGCCCTTTTCATGTGGACGCCCACATTTAAACAATTATTTTTTAAATGTAAAAATAACAGACTCGAACTCTTGAGGCCAAAATTAGTTATCCTGACACAAAAAATTGGAAATTTCGGAGTTGATAAGTATAATGCTTTCATTCGGAAGCACAAACAGACATAAGAGTAAAATAAGAGTCAAACGTCATGAGATCTATATCAAGAGAAGTGAATCCATGAACTTTTCGTTCCCCATAATTCCCTCAATTTTAAATAATGATAATAATTCCATTAATTACCAATGAATTTTCCTGATTTCACTGCAACTGCACTGCAACAAAGTCCAATTTTTTAATTAATTTAAGAAAATTGTCAGTTTTTTAATTAACCAACTTTGCAAGCCATTCGAAACTCCTCAAACAACCCACAAACTCTCCAAAACCCTCGATATTTCCATCCCTGCAACAAAGAACCATCTTTCAAATCACCACTAATTTCTCAATTCCATGTCAGAAATTCAATTGGACCCCCAACAGATGAATCATCTCACCAAACACCATCTCTCCGACCTTCACAAAAGTGTCAGGAACTGACATACATTAAATACCCCAACCATTGTCCCTCGGGAAGGTCATATCAACATCTGTACATCCCCCTCCCCACCCGCCCGTCACTCACCCACACATTCATCTCTTATCATTAAAACTCCGTCGGAAACGTCCGAAATATTTGTACCTGACACATTAAAAAGATTGCATCCCCACATATTAAACCACCCCTCACCTCTCTGTTTTGTTTTCCCATTCCTCTCTATCACCCTTTCCCACCACCCCTTTCTCGGCAAACCAACGGACGTCAGAGCCATTCATATTTCTCAGTGCCCCGGGCTTGTGCTCCACACACATACAGACGAAAATGTCATCCTTCCCTTTCCATCGACCCCCTTCGACCCCAAAAACACTCTCACACGTCCCCATGTGAAAATTAACGTTTGAATAGAAAAGAAAGAAGAAAAAAAAATAGATCCAATTTCTTCCTTTATCCGCGAAATTCATATGAATTTCGATTGTTGAGGCATTAAATGAGCGAGGTTGCCCGAAGATAGGGATAATGTCTGTTTTTTTTATATTCGATTATTCATCTTATAATTTATCTGATGATTTTCTTTTTTTTTAAATTTTTTTTCGTCTCATCACCAAATCCTAAAAATTGTTGTTTTCTGTTATTGAACGGTGTAATCATCTCACGTAATTAGAATTTCGTGACCAAAAAACGATGATACAATTTTTGAGGAATAAACATCATTTGATTCAAACAGTTATTGTTGCCTACATCTACGACACATAAGAATAGAAAAACACAATAATTTATGAGAATGCAATAAATAAAGTTATTGAGAATTTTTTCTGGAAATCCATAGGAACTAACTTTTCGGTCCGATTGTCTTGAGATACACTGGGAAAAAAAATTACTTTTGCCAAGGAATCATTTTCTTCGGACAAGAATTTATTTTTTTAGGAGCTTATTTCTCTAGGCCAGTCATTCCCAGGTGGTCCATGTCCATCTCCAAATATTACACTTATGTTGAATAATGAGATAATTATGCTACATATGACCTTGAATGAACACGCTTCATTATTTTTCAATTTTTTCAAATTCGAGGTTTTCTAACGTATAATAATTTGAAATAATTTTAAAGGTTAATAATTGTCAATGGAGTTCATTCAAGGTCATATGTAATATAATCATTTCATAATTGAACATAATTGTAATATTTAGAGATGGACTTGGATTCCTTGACAATGACTGGCCTGGAGAAATACGCTCCGCAAAAAATAAATTCTTCTCCCAAGAAAATGATTCCTTGGCAAAAGTAATTTTTTTTCTCAGTGTATACCTTAACCCTCGATTACTCTCTTAATGACCGAGTGAAAATGGCGGCGCCTCCCGTTTTCGTTTTTGCATACTTCAGCGTGTTTCTGGGCGCTTAAAAATTCTAAAAACCTTAGTTTCTAGTTCAATCCTTTTATTAAGTGTTGGCGCTGTCCGTTCCTTTCTCAGAAAATTTGTTTAGCTATTTGTGTAGCTATTTTAGCTAGAAACATCGAACGGACAGAAATGCGGCGCGGCGCCGCCCGGTGCGAGTGAGTCCCCGTCTACCACTCGAGCGACAGTGTTGTTACATTCACTGCCACACTTGAAATACGCACATAGCCGTAAGCGCCAACGTGGCAACAGCGCGCTCGGCTTAACCCAACGAACCTGCGCTGACCGTACGACGAATGATGGCTGGCAGCCGAGCGCGAGTGATCGAGGATTAAAGCATAAAATATAACAATCTCGAGAATAAATGAGGAAAAAAAGAACTTCACTTTACCCTTGACACCCGAGCGGAAGTAGCGCCTCCTAGTGCATTAATTACGAAGTTTAGGGAAGTGTGACGTCATTATCTCCTCTCTAAGAAAATTTTTATTTATGTCGTCGCGCCGTGCAATAAGTCGAGTTCTGCGCGACTTGACATAAAATATTATAGAGCACTCGGTAATAAATTTCGTTTTCAACGAATGTGTGTACAGACCTCGCCTTCGGCTCGGCCTGTAAACTACACATTCGTTGAAAACGAAATTTGTGCCCTTGTACTCTAATGTACTATTAATAAACGAAAAGATAAAATTGAAATGTCTCACATCTTGAAACGCCCGAAGTCTAAACAATCCATTTTAATCATTTCTTCGTAAACAAAATCTAAAACATTCCTATTTTTCCAGTGGATGTCCTCGAATGCTTCTCAAAACCCCCGCGACATAAATTAGAATAAGTTTTTTCTCCTGTCCCAAATAAAGATGACGAGTGAAGATTGATGAGATAAGTGAAAGACTGACAAGTAAAAATGATTCAGACCAATGATAATGTCGGCTTGGTACGAGGGTGGTGGGTTTATCCTTGTGTGTTTCGACTGAGTTTACATGGAAATCCCTCGGAATCCCTCCCCCTCACACCTAGAATCCAACCCCCACCCCTGCAAACCCCTTTTGACGTTAGAGTGACCCAATTCTAAAGCGGAGCACGTCGGACGGACTCCGCAGGGTAGTTTGGGGGGAAGAGGGTGGGTGAGAGACGCCGAGACGCATCGGCGACGTTTTTGCAAGCCAAAGATACCGAAACCCCTGATCTCCACATCCTCCCTCTAACTAACAACAAACTTTCTTTTTATCAGGAGAGAAATTCGACAAATTTCGTCTTTTGACGGCAGATTAGAATTCTCCAACTTCAGTGTCCAATAACTCTGGAATAATAGGGTGAAATTTAAAAAAACGACGCCATTTTAGAGATATTTTCACCAACTTTGAAATGATAACAAAATCAGCAGAATCGAATCGTTTGATTCAGAGGTATTTAATATTTACGAAAAAAAATTCATTAGGTAATATCTTCATTAAAGTTCATTAGGTTCATACGGTAATCTTTCGATATCTCTTTCATTTGTTCACAATTTCCGACGTTTTAAGATATTTTCAGATATTATATACTTTCAAGATATTTTCACAAATTTTAAAATGAAAAAGAAATCAGCAGAATCGAATTGTTTATTCCTGAAATATTTAACATTGACGGAAGAAAGTTAATTTCATCCTATCCTCCTTCATCTCCTTCATTTGTTAAAATTCCCTGTTATAACCTTCAACTATTTGGCGTCATTTTTTACATGTTCACAAATTTAAAAATGAATAACAAATATCGGCAGAGTCGCATCATTTTTCCCCAGATATTTACCATTTACGGAAGAAAGTGCATTTCACTCAGTCTTCCTCCATCTCCTTCGTTTTCAGAAACTATTTCTGTGTCAATTTTTAATAATTCGAAAACGGCAGAGTGAAATTTGACAAATTTCCCGACACTTTCACGATGTTTTCACAAACTTTAAAATGAAAAAAAAAATGAGCAGAATAGTATCATTTATTCCGCAAATAATCAATCATTTACGAAAGAAAGTTCATGTCACTCTGCCGTCCTCCATCTCCTTCATTTTCAAAAACTGTTTCTGTCTCAATTTTCAATAACTCGAAAACGGCAGAGTGAAATTTGACAAATTTGCCGACATTTACAAGATATTTTCACAAACTTTAAAATGAAAAAAAAATGAGCAGAATAGTATTATTTATTCCGCAAATAATCAAACATTTACGAAAGAAAGTTGATGTCACTCTGTCTTCCTCCATCTCCTTCATTTTCAAAAACTGTTTCTGTCTCAATTTTCAATAACTCGAAAACGGCAGAGTGAAATTTGACAAATTTGCCGACACTTTCACAATGTTTTCACAAACTTTAAAATGAAAAAAAAATTAGCAGAATAGTATCATTTATTCCGCAAATAATCAAACATTTACGAAAGAAAGTTCATGTCACTCTGCCGTCCTCCATCTCCTTCATTTTCAAAAACTGTTTCTGTCTCAATTTTCAATAACTCGAAAACGGCAGAGTGAAATTTGACAAATTTGCCGATATTTACAAGATATTTTCACAAACTTTAAAATGAAAAAAAAAATGAGCAGAATAGTATTATTTATTCCGCAAATAATCAAACATTTACGAAAGAAAGTTCATGTCACTCTGTCTTCCTTCATCTCCTTTATTTTCAAAAACTGTTTCTGTCCAATTTTTAATAACTCAAAAACGCCCGCGTGAAATCCGAATTTTCTGCTATTCAAAGCCTTACGAAAAGGCTTCAAATCGAAAAAAAAACCCTCGAATCGCACGATCCGCTCCCGAACCATCCAACATTTACAAAATTCCATTTAACCCCCCTCCTGTACATCCTTCTCTCATATGCGGTACTTACTCGATATACGTAGACAGCCCCGATGACAAGAGAAATATCTCCAGGCCCCTCCCTCCAGGCTCCACACGTGGCGATGTTTCCACCCTCCCCTTCACCCGCAATCACTTCTTCCGCAAAACTCAAAAAAAAATAGCGAAACACAAAAAATGAGAATAAAAGGCACTCGATCCAATTCCACAACAGTCGGCAATAAAACCGAGAGACTCTCTTCCCCAGGTTACACCCGTCAAGGTCGCCTCACTGGCGCACACAAAAACACTCGTCTGCACACGTATATCAAGCACGAATGAAGAATAAAAACCCTGTCAACACTTCAGATAAATATTCCACGCGTCATAAGTTAAAATTTCGTCAAAAAATCGCAATTGAATGAATAAATAAAATTCACTGTCACTGATTGCTCACAAGATCAATCACCCCGGAATAATCCGCAGTTTGGCAATTCATGATGCGAATGCACAGGTGCGTGTCATCTCATGTGGACAAATGTCAGTGAAGTTTCGACATTTTCAAGAATAAATACATAAACGGGAGCTTTAAATGTCGTAATCAGTCGCCACTGGATGGCATTGAATTTGTTTGAATGAGTGGAGCACACGTAGACATGTGATAAATTGTGGGAAAAGGTCAGTTATTTGACGGTTAAAACGATGCGTCACAGGACGCGGCTCGCGACGAACTGAGGGCCCCGCGCCGTCATCGAGTCTCATCGTGACGTACTCTCCCGCCCCGTCCCAACGGCACGGTGGCGCCACAGCCGTTACCCCATCCTGCCCCCGCCCCTTCGCGACCTTTCCCTACATGTACTCGGGAAACCTAGGCGTTTGGATAATCCACACTTCTCGCAACTCCTGCACGTTGTATCAATGTTGTTACCGAATGCCCCTGGAAGAAAACGACGCATTGGCCAACCCCCGAGGAGCGCCAGGTGGATTATATCGGCGGGGGTGGGGGTGAGTCGGTTACCTACGTCAAAGCCGGGATGCTTGGGGGATAGAACACGGCGGTAGGGGCTTGTGACCTTTCAAAGGGATTTGTTTTGGGGGAGAGTGTAGAAAATTTTGGGGTCAAATTTCCGTCGGACTTCCTCAGAATTTCAATTAATACACGGAGAGAAAAATTCAATAAAAATTACCAGAAAAAAAAAATTACGTTTCGAAACGCAATCCGCGGGCGAAGTAAAATTCAATAAAAAGTGGAGTCGGAACTGAAATTGTACGAATCGCCACGCAAATTCTACGATTTGTTTCGTAAAAATTTACCACCCGTTTGATGACTCACCGCTGTGGGGACAACAAGTCGTTCCGTAATTTTTTAATAACTCACCAGCTTCATAAAAATTGTTAAACGTTCAAGAATTTTTGATTTTGGAGGCACAATAAGTCGGCAAGTTTCTGTAAGATTTTACTTCTAGGGGAAAAATTACGTGACAATTTCGTACTTTGTTCGGTGATGA
Source organism: Diachasma alloeum (assembly GCF_001412515.2). Taxonomy (NCBI): domain Eukaryota; kingdom Metazoa; phylum Arthropoda; class Insecta; order Hymenoptera; family Braconidae; genus Diachasma; species Diachasma alloeum. The sequence continues at coordinate 306,261 of NW_021680366.1, forward strand.
ACCTGAAAATTCACTGAACGTTTCAGATTTCTTCTCTTCCATTCCTATAAAAATTGCCGGAAAACGATTCCCCCTTACGGATTACGTGAATTGTTCCGTAATTTTTACTGAATATTTCTCTCCGTGTAGTTCTACCCTTACGGTAAATTCAAAGATTATTGAAAACTGCAAAAAATTGCAGAAAACTCGATTAGATTCGTAATTCTAATTTGTTTTCTCAATTTAATTATTGTTTTGGTTTTGCAAAGAAATGTTTAAAAATCGGGATTTAACCCAGTGTCTTATGTGAAAATCAACATTTCCATTGTAATCAAAGATTACAATCGGAATTTTTTTCATTAGATGTGAGGAAAACAAGAATTTGTTTGACACCTCATAAAAAATTTATTAGTTATTTATAAGAGGGAAATGTTTGAAAAAATATCAATTATTCACCATCAATCGAAAAATTTAGCTAATAGATTCTATAATATTTTTAATTTGTTAATTATAGTTAAACATTGAACAATATAAGGAGATAATCCCGTTTTAATATTATCAAAATCTAATACTATTGCCTATCTCTGATGGTCTCTCATTTTTCGGAAAATGTCACTAATTTTTAAGTAGCCATCTCTAATTTTTAGGAATCGATCACTAAGTCTCAGATATAGAAATCACTGATAATGAGGGTTACTCTAGTCAGTGTTTAGTATCACCAAGAGTTCATAATATGGTGAACAGGTCAATTGCTGGACGGTTAAGGGAAATTCGAGTTTCGTGGTACAATCCAATTTACTAAAGATGAAAGAAACGTGAAGTTGTTTTATATCGAAATATCTCGAAACTGCCTGACCGCTAATCCTCAATTCTGATTGGTTAATGAGTCACGTGAAGTAGTCGCTGAAAAAAAACCCCGATATTTTCAAATTCTTCAAATGCCAAAAAATTTTTCTGCGTCATATTTTTCATTTTTTCATGTGTGAAGTTTGTCTTTATATCAAAACATATCTAAATTGCCTAATTGTTGATCATGAGAAAAAAAAACATAGTATTTCTAAATTTTTTCAACTCACAAATTACTCTTCACTTCCCAAATTTTAATTTTTTTATATTTATCACGCGCCAAAATGATCAATTCTTGCTTCTCAGATTTTCATACATAAATTCTAAACTCTACAAAATTCATGAAAATTCTTCGGTTTCCCAAATAATTCGAGAAAAATCTTTGAAGATTTACGGTTATCTAGAAAATTGTGAAATTTTCCGAAGAATTCAAGAACTTTTTTCAGTTTTCTAGGAAATCAATTTATAACCCTCCCCTCATTTTTCAACCATTACAGATTTCAATCAGATTATTTTAAAACGTAAAAAAAGGAATTGATCGAAGATTAAAAATTATTCATTGATGTTTCACTCTTCCTTCTCTTAATTCTCTTTAAGTCATTATCAATATTTATAAAACATCTATGAGTACATGAAGTTTAATAAATTCGATTTCTTCATTTTCACAACAAACAGATAAGCGCGCGCGAAAGCGCGCGAACAGATCTAGTCTAAAATAAAAGAATCACGTAAAGGGGGATATGATGGCTTCCATACCTTCAAGAATGTTTTAATTAACAGAAAAAAATTATTTGAAGTGAAAATAACAAAACCAAGAATAATAAAATTTAGAAATAGTTAAATGTAGCCGAAACCCCTAATTTCTAGACGACTGGGCCATATTTTTTTAATTATTAAATGGCGATTAATAGAAAAATTAATCGATCACATGATTATACAAGAGTAATATTATTGAAAGGTGAAATAACCACGACAATATTCATTTCATTTATGAAATATTCAATGCACACTGTTAGAAAATTACTCTTGAAATTTCAAATAAAAAATCTTGAAATTTTTAACAACAAATAATTTACATAGAATTTTCATTGGTCTTGTTATTGATAAATCAATCAATGTTCTTGAATATTCAATGAAATTTGGTTTCTCACGGTCATACGACAATGAAAATTACTGAAAATCATGAAAATTCAGGCAACTTTTCTTCTGAATTTTCAATCTGCTGCTTAATTTTCGCGATAGGTTTGAAAATTCGATTTGTCATTGAAAATTCAATGATCTTTCACAATGAATAACTTAATTCTATTGAATTTCCAAGATGAATCAGGAATTTAGTCTGCAATTGAATTCAAGTTCAGAATATTGAAAATTCAAATGCATCTGTTAACTTAAATTTAAATTCAACTTATTATTAATTTAATTATTAATTTCAACTTGAATTTAAATAAATTTCTAACAGTGCAAGTTGAAATCGTCCAGAAACTAACTCCCGTTCAGAAATTAACCTATTTACCCTAGATTCCTGAAAATCAGTGACATGTCCCTGAAAATAAAGAGTATTTTTTAGTGTTTTAAATAATTCTCAATGAATTCAGACAAACGAAGGAACAAAAGCTCTCTGTTTACCCCAAACGAATAGTCCCTACATTCCCCAAGGAAATTTGAATAATTTCTCACACGACGCAAACACTTTCCTCAATTCGTCACATTGAAATATTCAAGCAGAACGAGGGCTGTGAGTCTCCCATACTTCAAAAAAGTATGCAATCACTCCTGAGTAGGGATGTGAGTGACAAAAATGATCGGTCAAATGACGGTCAATTACCGCGGTCATGTCCATAAATCTGACGATTCGGTCAGGAAGTCAAAAAATGACCAATTCAATTCTGACGGTCAATTCTCATCTATATAGATGAAACAGAAATTTTTATTCGGTTACTCGGTGTCGGCAAGGTTACTGGCGGTCATAGAGACCCTTACGTCGCCACTAGGGGTCTATGCGACACTAGATAACCAAATTCGTTCAGCAAGCAATTCAGGTGAAAAGCTGAGTCAACTAGATGAGGGAGCCGGTAGCAATTATGAGAATTAAGGAGAGAAGGACTGAAGACGAGCCTCATCCAGCATCCTTCTAATTTAATATGAAGTTTTTGATCAAAAACATAATATATACAGAGATATATATCTAATTAATTTTGTTGACGTTTAATAAGTTCATGAGTTTATCATGAGTGATCTCGAGTATCGAACTTATGATTGTTTTGTAATTCGTTCCAATAAACATTAATTTTAAATTATGAAATGCGATTCAATTCCTAACTAATGAAATAAAATAACCAAAAATCTGACCGAAAAAATTACCAAAAATAAAATGACCGTCATTTTGCATCTATATAAAGGAATTTTAGTCATTTTCTCAAATTTTTGACGCTGGATGTTCATGACAGTCATTTTTTGCATGGGGAATTATCTCGGTGTCAGAAAATGGTCAGAAAATGGTCAGAAAACGGTCAATTTTGCCTGACCTGACCGAATTGAAAAATGACGGTCATTTCACATCCCTACTCCTGAGATATGCGTGTCGAATGGCTGCTGCTGTAGTCATCAAAAGATTCCCCTGCCCCTACCTGTGCCCTGGAATCCGTGACAGGTCTCGACCTGCAACCCTCAACTCTCCAATACCCAGATTAAGAAAAACATTTCGGTATCTCGTGCCCCCCGCACCTGCACTAAATACCAGTCCTTCCTGACCACCGGATCCTCTAAAAATTTCCTAATGGAATTTCCACCCATAAAAATTCGACTGGTCGGGAAAATCCCGGCTTAGCCGAGCTAATTCTCACCGATCTGTTCCCCAGAATCCGTCACTTTTTTCAAATAATAAAACCCGGGATCCTCGAGAACTTTTCTACGACCGAAAAAAAAACCTTCATCTCCGACCGCTACAGAAAAAAACTTTAGGGAAACTTTTTCCCGGAAAAATAAATGGAGGCGATGGACTGGAAGAATCCATTCGAATTTTGAAGCTTATAATAATAAAATTTATTGTGGAAGAAATAACTTTTCAGGGAAATAATTTTTATGATTGTTAGTGGAACTAGCGAACGGGCGCTTGACGCCCGTCGCTAGATTATGTTATATTATACTAATTTATTTTATTGTTTTCTTTCCAATTTTTCTTTGCGCTTAGATTAACTCTCCTGAACTGGCGTGTAGAGCGGCGCGCCGCCGCCAACTACTCAACCTATAGGGCGCCACTGCAGTGCAAGTGAGACGTAAGAGATCTAGTCAGTTCAGGAGGGTTAAATTAAATTTATTGGATTCTATTCCCATTGTAGTATACAAAGTGTGGGAACAGTTTCTCTCATTTTCAAATGAAGAGATATTTATGATAAATAATAAGGAGGGTATTGATATTTTTTGCTGGGACGATGATCGATTCGCAAGAAAATAAAAATTTCGATTTTTCAATGTCTCCGCAAAATTTTAAAATAAATAGAATTTTTCAAATAATGAAAGAATACCCATCAATTCAATTTCTATCCTCACATTTTGATAGAATACATGGAAAAATGGCAAAAAATAAAAATCGGAGATGAAAAATTTTATCGGATTAATATAATGTAATAGTTGTCTTCCTGCTGTTTAAAAATCTGAAATTCCACAGAATTTTTTAGAAAATTTAAATTTTGAGGCGTAACTAGAATTTCACGGATTTTTGTGATTAAAAATTCGCAATTTGTTAGGGAAAAATCAATGAAAATTGTGGAATTTTCGTCTTTCTGCCGCTTAAGGATATCCAAGTATTTCTTACAGTTTGGTATAGACCACACTGCAGATTCAACAATTTTCAGTCATCAAATTTGTCAATTAAATTGTGTGAGATAAATTTGAAAAAAAATCATGAATATTTAGCGTCATGCAAATTACATTTTGCACAGAAGTATTATTTTTTTCAGCATTCGTTGTTTGTAAATAAATGATTGAAATTGTTCAAACTCAATAATTCAAGTTGTTCCGAAACCTTATTTCTTTAGGCATGAAATTGATTTCTAATAAAATTCTGAATATAAATAAATTTGTTACGATTTTGAACAAATGATTTTTATGGTGGAAAATTCAGTAGCGAAGTGGTCGAACGGTTTAAGTCAATTCAGTCTTTAGTTGAGTTTTCCAGAAATATTTCCGAACTTAAGGGAGATAGTGAAATTGTCATAATAACCTTTTTTCTAAAGCGAATTGAGTGCTACTAAAAAGATTATGAGAAAAATTTGGCTATTTCCCTTACATTTCGAGATATTCATTGAAAATTGGCCAATAGCCAAAATCGACTGAAACCGTTTGACCACTTCGCTACTGAATTAATTGTTTATAAATGATTTATAGAAAATGCTTATAATTTTCAAAAATTGCAACTTTTTAATTATTTCATCAATCTTCCCCCAAGAGTAAACTGTCTATTTTTTTCAGATTTTTTGAATATTCTCTAACGATACAATGTCGAGATTCAAATTCAAACCTGCAAAGGTTAAATAATAAAATCATTGTAAAATGTCCGCAACCTTAGGGTCAAATGAGGTTCAAATAAAAGCTCTGATGTTCATCTACAAAAGTAGAAACGCTTTTCACTGGAGAAAGCGTAGTTAAAGTCCTTGGATATCCTTAGAAAATTTGGGATTCCACTGAAGTATCAATAGAATTTTAATTTCCAGGCGCCAATCACTAGAATTTCAAGGAATTTTGTCATTGAAAATCCCCAATTTGATGAAAAATCAATGAAAATTTTCAAAATGTCGTCTTTCTGCTTCTCACAAATTTCCAATTCCCCTTGGGTTTTCAAATTTAAAGCCTTTACGACAATGAAACTGATTAAAAATACTGAAAAACCCCTATCGTTTAGAATTTTCAATCTATCCAAAATTCAGCAGAATGCGATATTCTATTTTTCAATTAATTCCCATCTCTCATTTTTAGGAATCTATCACTAAATTTGATAATTCAATTTGTCATTGAAATATCAATGCCGAAGATGAAGAATAAAAAAAAATAAGTAAAGAAATAGATAAATAATGAATCAATTTTGTTGGATTTCCAGGATGAATATACAGTTCCCTGAACATCTAGATCGTTAACAGAATTCAAATCCACAGTATTGAAGTTTCAAAAGCAATTATTACTCGAACTTCAACAAATTTCTAATTGTGTATTTTCTCTGAGTGTGAATTAATCATCTTCGGGGTGGTACTTGTGGCCTGAAATTACCCACGAAGACTATGTTCATTCCAGGAATTGGAATCTCTTGTTTATACAGAATGGAAATAAGAGAGAAGTCGCAGGTGTTTATCGTAGCTGGCAAGCTATTAAATTTCACCTTACTGTGCGTTTGTGTCGTTGGCACAACGACGTGATTGCCAACCCCTCCACCGAGAAAAGACACAGCACTTTGTATTTTTTTCCTCACCTTCCCTTTTGTATCTATTTTTTGTCACTCGCAGACATCGTCTGTGAAGTTTCTTTTATTGCTGAACATTGCCTTGGATAGGATTTTTTATTTGCTCGCTTTCGGGTCGACTCTTCGGGCGGAAGGAAATGGAGATGTGGAAAATGTCCGACAGTTTTGTCTTGAGGATTTGGACGGTTCGGGTGGGGGATTTTGGTGAGAGTTTTGTTCGGGTTGAAATCGTCAAGTTAAGGCTGATGATTGACTTTAGGGCTAATAACTATGATTGTTACTGATGACGGCCTTAATTTTTATGTTGACTTCGACGTTCCTCTAGAAATGTCAAGTAGATGAAATCAAAGTCATCCGAGACATTTTCCACTTCCGATTTAAGATTCTTTGAACTTGACTCAAGTATTTTGAATTATTCAAAAATTGTGAAACTTGATAGAAAATTATTTTAAACACCCAATGAGACTTGATCAAACTGTCATTTATTTAATTAAATTTAAACGGGTGCAAAGCTTCTATTCGGGAATAAAAAAAAGCCATTTGCAAAGTTTTACTTTGAATATAGACATAATTTAACATAAATCATCTAATGAAAGAAGAGAAAAAATTCAGGAAATGTTCTCTTTAACTCAAATGTAGAATTTGAATCAACATTTTACCAGACTTGCACCCAGATTAGTGATGCCGGGAGACATTTCACGAGACATCACGAGACAAAACTTTTGAGAGACGATCTCAGTCTCAATGAACATGAAAATCTTCGCTCTCATCTCAGTCTCGAAATACGCAGTATCGACTCCTCTTGTGATGACTTTGAGTCAATTTTACTCATCTCGGTTTTCAGTTTTTCGGGTTTTTCATATGAAAAAAGTCGAGGCGAGACAAACCGAGACAAAAAACCGAGATTTTACATTAAACAAGTGGGAAATTGCTCCTAGTATAGTTACCTTTGCTAATAAATTAGCAATATGCTTCCGAATGGTCATTTTGCTTATTTTTTCCATTGTATATTATTCATAGTCTACTTCATTTTCTTGAATTGAATTACTTTCTTTTCAACTAATTGTTTTAGATTTTCCACTTAATGAAAGTATAAAAATTTCGGAAAATTTCGATACATAATTGAATGCATTCGAAACATCACATTTAAAGGAACCACCAGAAAGCTAACTTTCAGGGAAATTCATGAGAAACTCGAAATTTCAAAAAATTATCCTAAAAATCAAATTAACCGAGACAGTTATTGTAACCATCTTTTAACTTCGTCATAGCCGCATTGAAATAAACATATTAAGCTATGATTGAATTCATTTGAAGCGCAATATCCAAAGATATCTGCGAAATTCTGATTTTCGAAGAATACGAAATTTCGGAAAAACTTCACATAAATCGAAATAATGATTATTGAATCATGATTATTATTCTTTAAACTCAGTCAAAAGGACATCCCAACGAATTTTTTAAACCGTCATTCAATGAATTTTAAACATTTTTTTACTTATCGTGTTACAACTGAATTTTGAAAAAATTCGAAATTTAAACAAATTAGTCAATGAATTAAATTTTAATCAGTGGCGATGGATAGGGCTTAGCAATACCTTCATTTAAGAAAAAAAAAGTGATTCAATTCCATCTATTCATTAGCGAGAAATTGACGAAAAACTTTGTCGCATACATACATACATACACATATACACGGTCTAAAAAAATGCATTTTCGGACTTTTTGGATCATAGCGGGTCGATATAACACAAAAAATAGAAAACTTAAATTTTCACGATTACAATGTTTCCATTCGGAAGCAAAAACACGAAAAATTTGAGACCGATATGAGATAAATGGACTCGGAGTCATCATGAGAGGAGTCGATACTACGTATTTCGAGGCTAAGACGAAAGCAATGATTTCCATGTTCATTGAGGCCGAGATCTCTCCAAAGTTTTGTCTCGTAAAGTGTCTCGCGACATGACTAATCGAGATAATCTCAGATTTGGATCGAATTTATTGTGCTTCGATAAGTGAATCCTTCCGATTGGTGACAATAATCTGATAAACCTTGAGATGAATTATTTCGTCATTGAATCAAGTCTCAACGACTCGATCCCGATGGCTTCCTCATTCTTCTCTGCAAAGGGGAGGAGGAAAATATCTTGGGGAGTTGTCTCTGTCAAAACAGGACGACCATTAATTTTTTCATCAAGATCTTAACGCATACGAATTAATCACGGTTAGGGGGTAGATGAGAAGGAGAGATTGATAGACCCAATGGCTAATGCGGAGTGAATAGATACCGTCTCCTTCATTACAGGGCTACACTCCATGATTCCAGTTGAGCACAGCCACCCCTGTAGCTTCTCAACGCCATCCTAGATGGATCAGGAAGGACTAGGGTTGAGTTCATTATCTCCGTCCAGCCACTTAATTTCAGAGGGTTACGATCGACTTGAATTTTCATTAAAAATTTAAGTGAAATTGAATTAGTCTTGAATAATTCTCGTTCGAAACAGATGAATGAATTTTTGAGAACGAAATTTAAACAGAAAAATTTAATTCATCCACATAAAAACAGGGAGTAATTAAAAAAAACTTTTAAACAAAAATTCTCAATATTTTCCTAAAATCGAAAATATTTTAAACAATTTTTTCAATTAACTTAAAGAAATTAAAATTCATTGTTTTAATGGAAAAAATATTTTTTATCATCAAAAAATTAACCAAGGAGATAATTAAAAAAAAATTAATTAAAAAAAACAAATTCGAAAGAAAAAATCTAAATATTTTTCTCAAATGGCAAATATCTAAAAAAAATTTTTTAATTAGCTTAAAAAAATCAAAAATTAATTTTCCAAATTAAAATGATTTTTTATGATCAGAAAATGAACCAAGAAGATAATTAAAAAGAGATTAATTGAAAAAAAAAAATTAACAAAAAATCTCAATATTTTTCTCAAATCGAAAATATTTTAAAAAGTTTTTTGAATTAACTCAAAAAAATTAAAATTAATTTTTTTAATTAAAAAATTATTTTTTATCATAAAAAAATTATCCACAGAGATAATTAATGAAGAACAATAAAAATCTCGACTTATTTCAATCAAATATCCCTTAGAAAATCGCACCATGAAGTAACATTATTTTCAAAAGAATTTATGGGAGAAAGCGCCCGGTTTTTCTATTAAATTTTTCCACACTTGAACCCCCAGTCCTCGCGCGTCTGTCGAGATTTTTTCTCCGCAGCAAAGTCCCCCTCTTTTCTACGATTACGACAAGAGAGCTTGTGTACCCAAGTAAGCCAGACAAGTATTCAGGTAGGAATAACGTGCGTGAAACAGTTTTCCCCGCTCATACCCAGATGCAGAAGTGCATTTAATCCGGCGCTCAAGAGACATTGCTAGGAAAATATAGAACTGGTAACATCACCTACTAGGGGCTCCACCTCGCAGTGTGAAAATGTACCCAACGTACACCTTTAAACCCCACAATTTCCCCCCCTTCACTCACTCAAGAGAGAAAGAGAGAGATAAAAGGGAAAATACAGTTGAAGTTTCATCCCCCATTTTCCCTATTCCGCTTTTCTCATTTCCATGAGTATCTCCCTGAATGTCCAACGGCCGAGAGAATACGAATAATACGAAGTGAACAACCCAGGCGTGTACCACCTGTCTCACCACCTGACTTTTCTCACTTGAATTACGTATGCATGCGCCCATCACTTCGTCAATAAATTCATGAGCATTTATGTGACACTTTTGATAAAGCATCCGCATGTGTTTTATCCGGAATACATCATCACTTGAATGTATTTTTTCACAACGAAGTGAAGAAGAATATTGATGGGGCCGAGAAAAACAGGCGGAGAGAAAAAATCAACATAAAGCTCTGAGAGGAATTTTTCAACTGTTGATGCACGGAGAGAAATGTTCAGTAAAAATTGCGGAACTCACAATTCGCTTACCGATTACGGAATCGACTCAGAAAATTTTAGAGACGGTATCGTAATTTTTCACAGGAGATTCAGATAAAAATTACGGAACGCTCCGTGAAAAATTCCGTGCCTATAATCACATTCGTCAGAAAATACTTTGTGGACCTTGCGATGAAAATAACTATTTACGCACGAGTGAGGAAATATCCTACTGCGAAATTTTTATCAGCATTTAAACATGATTCCTCTTAAATAATTGAATGAAACGAGAACAACAATCAGGGAATATCCTTATTTACCATTTTTTTTTTTATATTCCGGCCCTTGCTGCCCTCTGATTGGCTAATCGGCCCTATCCGACCGTATGCATGCCGCTGTGGATTCTACACTGCACCGCATTCGCACTCCTATGGAACATAGGAGTAGCATGGGAAACCACAGAAAACCCATGCCGGTACAGGCGGTCACTATATTAGCGACCTCCCGCTCGCCGGAGCCTCCGGTTGAAAAACTCGGTTCCACGGAGAATCGAACTTACAACCTTTCACACACTAGGCTCGCACCTAGCCGCTTCGGCCACCGACGTCGGTCTTATTTACCATTTACCCCACATTTTTATTTTAAGTTCAAATCGGAATTCCTGAAATACTATTTCGCTCTCCAATTACCTACATTGTGCATTTATTTTTCGCGTGTTCTTTTTTTTTGTTTGCAGACAACTCTTCGACGCCATTCTGTTTCATGAATATTCAGTGGGTTTTTTCGAAATTTTTCCCATTTTCTACTTTTTTCATCGGCATGATTGAGATGATTATGTAACGAGTACATGTTCTCGAGTCGTTTACCACTGAGAATGCATTATCGCAGCGGCTCATGAATCTCGGATACACGGGAAAACGCGAGCTGGGGGAGATTAACGATCCTGGGGAATTGGCAGTAGAGAGGAGACGTGAAAAGACGAAGAAAGTATTCTCGGGTTTATTTTGATAATAAAAAAATGGAGGATACTGAAAGGTGGGTGAGTCAGAGGAAATTTTATTATTGGAGGGAGCACTCCGGGCTGAATCATAATGGTGTGAGGATAATCCAGGGACATGTTTATTTGGATGGTATATTTTTGGGTGAGGAATTCTTCGATTCGGACCGAGAATCGCGAATGTTCTCAGACGTTGGCGTTTTCATTGGTAACAATTGATTGTTTACGAGATGTTGATGACCATTTTCGTCGCAGAAGTATTGGGTTACTGTACACCGAGAGAAATAAAGCATTCGAATCGAATAGAATTCTTGGTTTGAAATTTTTATAATCATTCCAAATTAATCAACTCATATATTTATTTATGTACTATTCATTCTGAATAAATTGTGCTTCGGGATCAAATGAAGTAAATTTAATACAAATAAAACATTTCTCGGGATGTAAAGGAAATGAAAAATTGAAGACAAATTATTGCAAAAAGTACAGAAACAAAATAAATGCTTAAAATTTAATAGTTCACGTGAAGGAAAAAAATTAAGTTGCATTGAGTTGAAAAATTAGTCCTGTGGAGCCAAAAATTATTCCTCCTTGATTGCGAAATTATTGAAAACTAGAGGACTTCGCCCCCTGCTCGTTTCACTCGCCAACACCGGGGGAGCTTCGCCCCTCCTCGCTCACTTCGCTCGCTCCCCCCCCTCCTCTCCAATCTTTTTGGGTATGTTTAGGTGTCCGTATTGCATAGAAAAAAAATTGATTGAATGATTTACCTCCCTTAGAAAATTGAAGTTTTCATTATTTGCAAAAGACTTCAACCAACGTCTTTAGTCGTGAGCCTCAATCATCCATTATTCCATTTATTTAGATAGAATAGTATGAGGTATACTCATATTATTATCTTATTAAGGATTTGACCCCCATAGATTTTGTCCCTTATGTCATGATTGTTGATGGTCAAAAGTAACTTAAGCAGTCTTCAGCAATTTTAGGATAGTTGAAGTTCAAGAAGAATTTTTCAAAGTCTAAATTATCTTAATCATGAAATACATGAGCGGTCAAAAAAATATTTAAAAAAAAGAATTTGTCCTCTGTATTTCCCCCATATGACCCCCTATGAACATATTGGAGAGATAGCGATGATTCATTCTCAATGGCATCATCAGGGTCACAGTAAGGGCAAGAATCAGAGGCATCTCCTGAATTCCTAAACCTCCTCATTTGTTTATTATGTAGAGACATTATTTTATTATATAGAGACGTGATTAAAATTCATAAAATTATTGTTTCAAATTCCCAATCTGTTCAAAATTCAATTCAATTCAGTCGATTTTTCGACTTTCAATTCCGGGCATTAACGCAGGGAAAGAAAAACTCAATAAAAATTACCAGAATAAAACGTAAAAATTACGTTTCGAAGCGTAATCCGCGAGCGAAGTAAAATTCAATAAAAAGTGTGAATTTGTTCCGTAAAAATTAACCCCCCGTCTGATGACTCACCGCTGTGGGGACAACAAGTCGTTCCGTAATTTTTCCCTAACGATTGAGAAATTTTACGGAACGGCACGTATAAATAAATAACTCACCAGCTCCATAAAAACTGTTGAACGTTGAAGAATTTTTGATTTTGGAGGCAATAATAAGATAATAAGTCGGCAAATTTCTGTAAGATTTTACTTCTTCGGGAAAAATTACGGGAGAATTTCGTACTCTGTTCGGTGAGGAACCTGAAAATTCACTGAACGTTTCAATTTCTTCTCTTCCATTCCTATAAAAATTTCCGGAAAATAATTCCCCATTGCGGATTACATGAATTGTTCCGTAATTTTTACCGAATATTTCTCTCCGTGTGGAGCATTTCATGAACAATTTGATTCCCAACACGGAGAGAAATAATCAATAAAAATTACGTATCTTTTCCGTAATTCTTATTCAAATTTCTTATTCAATTTGACGGAACTGTCACGGAATTTTTTCCGGAGCGTTCTGTAATTTTTATCTGAATCTCCTGCGAAAAATTACGATACGTCACTTAAATTTTCTGAGTCGATTTCGTAATCGGTGAGTGAATTGTGAGTTCTGTATTTTTTACTGAACATTTCTCTCCGTGAATAAAATTTGAATCTAAAATCTCAAGAATAATGTTGAATGGAGAGATTCCCCGAAAAATTCCCAAATTCAAAAACAAACAAAAGCCCGATAAAAACCAATCATTCGCGACTGTCTGACTCTGGCACGTGATTCAGCCCAGTTGCGTGATCAAGAATGCTTCCACTGATGTCGTGTTAGGTCTCCCAGTAACATTAATCTGTTTGGCCGAGCGCCCAACCCCAGCTGCAATCCCAACAATCCTCTTGCATAAAATACACGTGTACTCATAACAAACCAGTTAAAAACTTTCCATCTAGAATAATTCCCCCAATATTGAACTCCAATCCTTTGAACTCTTTCCCCTCGGCTTCACAACACTCTGGCAACACCACTTCATCCTCATAAAACCGAAATTTTCCTTATTCACCCTAGGAACGTTTTAATATTCTTAAAATGCGTTGAAAAGTTTTATGTTGCCCATAAATATCAGGTGAAGTCGAGGGTGCGAAAGTTTGGTATTAAAACCAAGTGGGGAATATTCATAACTTTAATGCTGAGTAAAAGTTGGTGGATATTTTTTGAAGATGACAACATTGATTGATGACTCTTGTTTAAAGTTTTAGGCGTCGAACGGACGAGTCTCCATCTCAATCAATTGAGCATTCAATTTTCCTGTGAATTTTTCAGCGATTGAAGACATTTTTTAGGAACTGCTACGGATGATTTCATCGAGGGGCTATTCAAATTCTCAATTGAAGGGTAGTTTGGCCTTTATGACCTTAAAACTCTTATGACCCTTGCCTGTATCAGCCGTCTTTCCGCGCGGCCCACTTTCCCCAAACCTACACTAATCACTTTAATAATAACAAACACTTGAAAATTATTAACTGTAATAACCTGACAGATCTTTAACTTCACATAACCCATGGAATTTCATCATCGTCATCCTCATAATCATCCTTGCATTCACATCAACAAACACCCCCTAAAAAACGGCCTTTTGACGTTTTTTGTGATACTTATAACTCAGAAACAAATCCATTAATTGAGATCAATCTAGGCTCATTCTAAAGGGGAAGAAGTATAGTTTCCATGGAAAAAAATTATTCCATTTAATTTAAAATTGAATGAGCCGTTAACATTTTTGAAAAAATCAAAAGGGGCCGTTTTACCCCACTCTACCCTACAATAAAATTTTACAAAAAATTCACCGGATTCGGGATTTTTCAATCTACCACGGATTCATTTTTTAAGAATATCCTAACAACCGTTTTCTCATGAGATGACAAAATCGAGTTCAGGGGGATTCATAAACTGTGTAACACAGCTACACTGTTAGAAAATAAATTAAATTTCATGGATAGTTGACTACAAATTTTCAGGGCAGTGAAACTGAATGCGATTTAGGGGAAAAAATCATGAAATTTCAGGTTTCACTGACAATTCAGTAAAATTCCAAAATTTTAAGTAGCATAAAGACGAGAATTTCTTAATTAATTTGAATTTCCAATCTAACATGAATATTCAGTGCCAAATTACATTGAATTGTCAGTAAAATGTGAACTTTCATTATTTTTATCAGTAGTAATACCACGAGACCTGCAAAATTATCGGATATTTCCCGATTGTTTTGTTGCGCAGCAACGAGAGGGAGAAGTTTTGCAGATTAAAATTTTTGTGCAAAACTTATCCCGATCGTTGATACGGAGGAAAACATGAGGGAAATGTCCGATTAATTTTGAAGGTCGAGTGGTATTCGACGGATTATTTTTGGTAATCGGATCCTTCCCAAACCGACTCATTTTGACTTTCTTCATGACTTTCTTTCACTCCACAGGATAATATTTGACAGTTATTTGGTTAGAGAAACAATTGCAGAGCTAGAGGGAAGTTATCAAAAGCTACAGGGAAATTATCAAAAGCTAGGGGTAAATAACCGCTGTAATTTTAATGGGGAAGTACTTCATGTTATTGAATACTGAACTCTGATTGGCTCAGGGAAGACCAGATCCGATTACCAAGAATAATCAGTAGTAATACCGCACGAGCATCAAAATTATCGGGTATTTCCCGATATCTTCGTTGCAAACAAATGAGGGTGTCAAGTTTTGCAGGTTAAAAAATCCCAAGCGCTAGTGCGAGGGATTTTTCTGCAAAACTTGGCACGATGGTTTGTTTCCAGAGGAGCTTGAGGGAAATCCTCGATTAATTTTGAATCTCGAGAGGTATTTGTCGAATGATGTTTCCTAATCGGATTTTGGCCAAGTAGAGTGCAGTGCCCAACATCAGGAGGTAAATTTGGGAAGATTTGAACAAATTATGTTAATAGAATAACCCCATTTCCATAGACTGTCAAATATAAGATTCTATCGTAAAAAAATGAAGAACTATTGCGAAATATTCAAAAGCTAGGAGGAAATATCTGAAATAAAACTGTCGGGTACCCTCAAATACTGCGCTCTGATTGGTTGAAATCCGGTTGGGAAAAACAATCCCTCTAAATCGCATTCAGTGCTACTGTCCTGAAAATTCAGAATATATTTACCGGAATTTTCTGGCTTTCTATTTATTTTCAGAGAAAACTTGAACTGAAATTTCCAGTTCTCTTTAATTTTTCCACAAAATTCTGAATTTTCAATGACGAAATTCCACGAAATTTCAGTAGTAATTTAATTCGATAAAAATTTCCGAAAAGTGTACCGTAAATTTCGGACAAAAATTTTTAACATGTAGTTGGATTTTTTTGCAATAGCTAAGAAATATTATCAACATTATCTATGAAAAACATGGAGACAATCGTAAGAAAAACCTGTTTTCTAGGAATATACCGTAACCCCCTACGCACGGGGTTGATACCATGTATCGATCCATGAAAATGTGAACGACTCGCTTCATAATTGGATATTTCCAAAACTATGAAAAGCAACTCAACCAAACAAATAACAACGGGAAAAGGAATACTGTAGCTTCAATTACGTATCGGTTTCATAATTTTCCGTTGATTAGAACTCATCGTTGTCTAGCTGTATCGAGCATAAGCACGCTTGGAAACAAAAGGGTCCCGTCTGTTCGGGGTTAATCCCAAATAATCGCTTGAATCTCATCCTCGCAATCACCCTCATGACGATCCTCACATTCACATCAACAAACAACCCCCTCCCCTAATAAAAAAACAAAACTCTAATCCTCACCTCTCCCCCAATCTCGCCTCTTCCGTCTCCGCCGCCTCCTTCCCCTCACCTCAACGATGTCCGAGGACGAGGACTCCCCAGATCTCCAGGGATCACAACTTTTATCCTCACTCCGTCTCCCAACTTGACGACACTTCAGTAGATCGTAAACACGTCTGAAGTAATCCCCAGCCATGTCCCTCCCCGGCCCCTGAGATCCATTGACAATCCCCATTCCCCATCCGTCACCATTATCATCATCACCAGCGTCAACGGCATTCTCATCCCCACCGTCCACAATCCTGAAGGTATTCGACTTCTTGACATTGGAATTCACCCCGAAATCCATCCACCCACGAGCCATGACGCCACCCATACCCTTGGGTATCGAGTTGTACCCAATGTCCTCAAGCTTGGGTTCAACAATCAGATAATTCTCCTGAAGAATCGTCTCGGCTTCGGTGGACGCGTCCTCCTCATCCCGGGATAGATCCCTCACGCGTTCAGCAAATCCATCAGCATCATCATCATCGCTGCTCTCAGCTAGACTCTCGTGGATCCTAGCTGTCCTGGGGATCCACTCCCTCGCAGGACAAGAGATGCTCCTCCCAACCGTCGGAGAACGCTTTTCATCAGGACAGAAACCATTTCTATCAGAATTGATTGAACCCGGGGACAAGTCACTCCTCGTCCGCCTGTAGGACGTCTTCTCCTTTCTCACTTTGTCTGATGACGACAAGGTATTCAACCGAATGTTGGCGTCACTCCGGACCTTCCTCGGCCGGTAGTTCCCCCTCGCACTCCTCCGATTATCCGAATACCGTCTCCTGATCCGCCTCGGTTTATCACTAGGTATATCCGAGTCATTATCATCACTCGGATGTGAATTAGTCCATCTTCTCGGATTATGATCCAAATAAGCGCGCACCCGGTGATATCTGTCGAAGGCGATCTGCTCGTCACTCTTGGCGAGAATTTCCGGGGAGCTCAGGTCCTCCAGGATTTGATGCCTCAGATAATCACCGATTGAGTATCTCCTCTTTTTTTCTGAGCACATACCAGATTTCTGGCGCCGCGGGGCCATCTCCGGAATTAGGGACGTGGAACTGCGACTCTTCCGTTGGGGATTCAATTTCATCTCGGGGGTGGGTTCCAACGGGTCACGGGGGGTGGAATGCAGCGGGAATTTCTCGTAATTGATCAGGATGTGCGGCTCGCAGTGAGATACGTCTTTGAGGCTGTTTGTCAGGGGGTAGATGTGGTCAGCTATTTTCAGCCTCATTATTGTGCCCGGGGGTGAGTCCGTGAAGTACGAAAAATTGCGCTCGGTATTCATCATGCGATTGATTTTTTAATTATTTTTTAGAGTTTTAATATTCACTTCACTGCGGGCAAATTCTTTATTCCCCTGGATTAGTCTGTGAAACTAGTTATTCGCTGGATTTTGTAGAAAAAAGATGTTAAATCAGTCTCATCGTCGGTTAAACTCTCGGTTCTACGTACAGTAATCAGAGGATAAAAAATCAAATGGATTGGGGGAGAAATAATAAGTTTCTTTTGGGAAAATCCTTCTATTGACTCGCAGTTGCCTCTATATGGATAAATATATACTGTTGCGAATTCAATTTACGATTCGCTTTTGCTCTTTCTCTTTGACGAAAGACTGCTTTTGCCATTTTGACGTTCGTATCTTCGGTTTCTTCTGATATTATCCTTTATTCTTTTATTATTTTCATTAAACGTCTTTTCTTTGATCTAACAGTATGGGTCTCTTCGTTTGAACTTCGACAATTATTAGGATGTCAAATAGGGAAATGCCATATACAGGGTGATGTCAGCACGTTGTTTAACCCTAGCTTGGTCACCATAGGAGGGAAACGCCGCAGAAGGTCGATTTATTTTCTTACCATTGACTGGCTGCACGGAAAAAAATAAATCGGTAAAAGTCTTGGGATCGCAAGGAATTTCCCGAAGATTCCAAAAAGCTTCATTGTTCTTCGTGCATGAAAAATGGGGATCTTCGGGAAACTCCTTGCGATCGCAAGACTTTTACCGATTTATTTTTCTCCGTGTGAGCGGAAAAATACTAAAAAATTGGAATGCGTCAATTCAAGTGTCTAGAAAATTATAATATTTTTCAAAATTATTTATATCCACAATTTATGAAGAAAAAAAATTATTTCTAACAGACGGGCAATTTTTTCCCATGTTAAATGAAATTGCCCGTTGTGCGACGTTGCCGAAGTCTCGCTAAACGCGCCCGGGCAGTATAGAGTGAATTCGGCAACGCTCGAGCCTAAATAACACGGCGGCGATTCCCTGCGGAGGTGACCAAAATCGCAAGTTCTCATATGGTGACCAACTAGGGTTAAGAAATTGTGAGAAAATATAGAATGGAGAATCGGTAATTCAATGCCATAAATATTATGAAATTACGATAATAAATTTTTGAATAGCAAGCGTTAGAATTTTCTGCCTAAAATTTGTAAACAATGTGTTGACGTCACCCTGTATTACTATAGGAGTTCTGTTTGAATTCTATTACTAAAAAGAGAAAAGAAAGCGGATGAAAAATGAAATAGATTGCGACATAACAAGTTTTTGTCCGAGCAAAGCGAGATTAGAATCGCGGTTTTCGGGCCCAATAACGTAAAATATTGTATGTCATACGGCCTTGAAAGCATTATGTGACTCATGGGATCATAATCCTCGCCGTCGGCTCGTATTATAAAGTCACATTCGTCAGATAATACTTCATCTCGCCTGACATATAATATACTATTTTTGTAAAGTCCTTCTACTAACTCGCAGTTGCCTCTGTGGAAAAATATATACTGTAGCAAATTCAGTTTACGGTTCTCTTTTTCGTCTTTCTCTTTGATAAAACCCTGCTTCTACCATTTTAACTTTAATACCGTCGATTTCTCCTGCGATTATCCTTAAATCGTTTATTAATTTTATTAAACGTCTTCTTTCATGTAACATCATCGATATCTTCTTTTGAATCGCGACAATTATTAGGATGTCATATAGTGCAATGTCATATATTTCTACTGGAGTTCTGTTTGAATTCAATTACTAGAAAAAAAAGAGAAGTCGAAAAGAAAGAGGGGATGAAAAACGAAATAGATTACGAGACAAATGACAATTTTTTTTGTGAAATCGTTCTATTAACTCGCAGTTACCTCTATGGAAAAATATATACTGATGCGAATTCAATTTACGATTCTCTTTTTTCTCTTTCTCTTTGGCGGAAGACGGATTCTGCCATTTTGACGTTAGTATCTTCGGTTTCTTCTGCCATTATCCTTTTTTCTATTATTATTTTCATTGAACGTCGTTTCTTTCATCTTTCATCTCTTTCATCTAACATTATCGATCTCTTCTTTTGAACTGCGACAGTTATTAGGATGTCACATAGTGCAATGTCGTATATTTCTATTGGAGTTCTGTTTGAATTCTATTACGAAAAAGAAAGAGAAAAAGAAAAGAAAAAGAGGATAAAAATGGTGCATTTCGTCATTAGGTGGAACAAAACTTTTCTGGCGAATATGAGTTTACCTGAGCCGAAGGCGAGGATTTTTGTCATAACGGACGCTGCGTGAATCATTACATATGGACGGAATGACAAAAATGAAACAGATTGCGAGACAAATAGCAAGTTTTTTTTACCAACTCGAAGTAGTTTCTATGGAAAAATATCTATAGTTGCAAATTCGATTGATGATTTTCTTTTTTCTATTTCTCTTTGACGAAAGACTGCTTCTTCCGCTTTTACGTTTGTATTTTTGGTTTCTCCTGAGAGGATGAAAAATGAAATGGATGGCGAAAGATATAATAAGGTCCTCTTGGGAAAATCCTCATATTAACTCGCAGTTGCCTCTATAGAAAAACATATACAGTTGCAAATTCGATTTACGATTCTCTTTTTATTTTTTTCTCCATTTCTCTTTGACGATAGACTACTTCTTCCATTCTTACGTTAGTATCTTCGTCTACTCTTATAAGAGTACAAAATAATATATTATTTGGAATTATTTAATAGTATTTCATCATGTTTTTATATTAAATTTGCTCATACGTGCACTGAGTCTCGTAGGGCTACGTCTTTGAAGAACAGTTTCGATTCCCGGCTGGGTGAAGCGGAAATTTTTTCTCTCTAAATTCTAATTCTCTTAGAATTTTTTTAGTTACCAATGATGAATAATAAATTAATAAGTAAGCGATGAAGTAAATTCCGAAATCCTTCGGTTTTCAAACAGACCTGACGTGTCTTTAACGCTTTTGGGTATTAATTTTACCAAAAATCTATTTAAAAAATTACACAATAAAGTTGTGTAATCTGCAGTAGAGTTGGCGCAAACAACAATGGAATTAGTAGTAGTATGCTTTCATTCCGAATCCCCTGACATAAAAGGACTTTCGTTCCATTATACAGAAAATGAAAAAAACTACGAGTTCATAAAACGAAGAGTTAACGTAAAAGAAGATAAAGATAAAAAGAATAAAAACGATAAAAGAAATATTTATTTAATAGAGTTTCAACAGAACTACGATGAAATTTCTTGGTAGGAACGAAAAAAAAAATGCCAATAATGAATAATAAATAAGTACCTAAACAATGAAGTAAAGGCCCAAATCCTTCTGCTTTCAAACAGACCCGACATGCCTTTAACGCTTTTGGATATTCATTTTACCGAAAATTTACTAAAAAATGTCACAGTAAAGTTGCATACTCTGCAATAGAATTGGCGCGAAGAACCGATGGAATTAATAGTATTAGTATGTTTTTATTCCGATTCCCTAGATACAAAAGACTTTTCGTTCGTTTATCCATACAATAAATTTTTAAAAACTATGGGTCCATAAAACAAAGAGTCAAACTAAACAACAACAAAAATAATAATAGAATTATTTAATAGAATTTCAACAGAGCTCCGATAAAATTTCTTGAAAGGGCCGGAAAAACAATTACTAATAATTAATAATAAATAAGTACCTAAACAATGAAGAAAATGCCGAAATCCTTTTGTTTTCAAACATATCTGACATGCTTTTACCACTTTTCAATATGCATTTTGCTAAAATCCTATCGAAAAATTACATTTCATCACGCTGTGGCAAAAAGTGAACTTTTCGGCACGCTCCGCGTGCCTAAAAGTCCAATTTCCGCCACATTGTGATGAAAAATATTGTTCGTAACTCGTGAAAAAATGTTTTTTAGCTCGTGGGATTATATCACTCGCCTTCGGCTCGTGATATAAACCTCCCATTCGCCAAAAAACACTTTTTTGCACTCGTTACGAAATATACTACAGTAAAGTCGCATAATCTGCAATAGAATTGGCGCGAAGAACTAATGGAAATGATAGTATTAGTATGTTTTCATTCCGATTCCCTAGATACAAAAGAACTTTCGTTCCATTATCCATACAATAAATTTAAAACAACTATGGGTCCATAAAACGAAGAGTCAAACTAAAAAAAAAATAAACATAATAATAGAATTATTTACTTGAATTTCAACAGAACTCCGGTAGAATTACTTGAAAGGGCCGTTTTTTCTATCAAATTTTTCCATACGTACATTCACTGTCACAGGGCTACGTCTCAGCGTACGTTCAGTATCGCCAGTTGCCGATAATGAATAATAAATGAATAAGTAAATAATGAAGTGAATCCCGAAATTCTTCTGTTCCCGAACTCTTCCGACATGCCTTTAACGCTTTTAGATATTAATTTCACCATTTACAATCTCACTATAATTCATTAGAAGGATCTTCCCAAAAAAAAAAAAATTTTCCCACCGTCTTTATCACTTTTATTGTCTTGTTGGGCGTACACTTGCACTCGGAACGTAGCACTTTAGGACTGACTTGTCGAGTTTACGTAAACTGGGGATTGTAAACTTGGCAGAATTTCATGAAGAATGTTGAGGGGCAGAGGGGGCAACATTGGACAAACGGTTGAGAATTTTCAGTGGTATGCGAGACCCGGATTTTTTACTGAGATGCTAAGGGGCTTCCGAAGAATGGGGAATATGATTCAAGATGCTTGAGACGAGTTTGAAATTTTTGGGATTTAAGGGGAATTGTTGTGCTGGTCGTATTGTTCGGGGGGGAAAAGCTCAACTGTCAGTGATTGTGGGGAGCGTCGGGAGAGAGACTCGTCGGCGGCGTCCGTCTGCGGACCCTGGGTGACATCATACCGTGGACCAAAATAGATTTTTGGGGGCGGGGGGAGGACTGAGGTATTCCGGCATGTGGGATGCATTACACATCGGAGTGTCCCATATCTTGAGGAGAGAAGAAAAAGGAGATTTAAATGCTTAATTGGGTGCAAATTTTTTCGCACAGTTTTTAATCATTTTTTAAATTTTTGGGTTCGAATTTGTCTTTTTTTTGTGTTTGTTTCGGGCTAATTTCGATGATAAATGTAGACTTTGTAGAATTTTGAAATTTCTGTTTTTTAAAGATTTTTATTTCCAATCTCTCAGCAAAACCCACGGGATTTAGTGTATTTATTTCTGTAAATTAGTGTCTTCGACGTCTGAATGCTCTTGAAAATCATCGGGAACTCGTGCCAAGTAAACACGTACGCATTCGAATTGAAATACAGCGTCACAAGGTCGTTGATTCAGAAGAAACTTGATCCAATTAGATGCCCCCGCAAACCCCCTAATTACGTCGATCGAGCTACCTTCATTAATGTCATCCAATCTTGTTAATTTATAATTGACCTTAACTCCATCACCGATAATGAACCACTTAGTTTTTACACATCATGGAAACCCACTCCTCAATTATATTCAATGTAAAAAAATATCGGTATTAAATTGGCAGAAGAGGAGATGAATATGAATATTGAATCCACATTATTTCGAGAATATTTAAAAAAACTGATCGATTTATAACGAATGCAATTTCAACTGATTAATTTTAACGATGTTTGCTTCCGAATGAAAGCATTGTCTTTGTGAAATTCGAAATTTCTGATTTTCTGTATCAGGATGATTAATTTTGGATTCAGGAGTTTGAATATGATTTTTATGTCATAGGTGCCCAGAATCACGGGATTCTGGGCCCTATGACATAAAATAGTATACGAAACTCGTGCGTAATGGTGTTTTTTGACTCGTGGGATTGTAAAACTCGCCTTCGGCTCATTTTACAACTTCCCACGAGCCAAACAACCCATTACGCATTTGTTGCGTAATATACTATTTTAGACCATGTCTGCTGTATGTATAAAGAATGTGTGTGTATATGATCAATCGTTTTTCGACGATAACTGAAAATAGTATATTTCGTAACGAGTGCAAAAAACATTTTTTCCCGAGTTACGAACAATATTTTCCGTCACAATGTGGCGGAAATTGGACTTTTAGGCACGTGGAGCGTGCCGAAAAGTTCACTTTTCGTCACAGCGTGATGAAAAATAATTGTTTCAATGAATCCAGATGTGATTTGAAATATTCTTCCCAATGCCATTTTCACCAAGTCTGATCATGAGATTGATTGCCTCATCTGTTGTTGAACAAAATTTATTTTTATGGCACTTCCCTAAAAAGTGCCCTTTTCAAAACGGTTTAGTGTGCGTAAAGCGGTTATTTTCCGCACGGTGTGCCTAAGGCGATGAATCCTCATTCAATTTTTACGACAATTATAAATTTTGTGAACCTTCTGACCCTTGAGACCATCATGAACCTGATGATCCATATTCCCTCGATCGCAGCTAAAGATGACTAAATAATTGTTACGAATATTCCCTCTAAAAACGCCAAAATCACCTGATTAAATCTCCACCATCGATAACGAGCCACTTACTTTTTACACATCTTGGAAACCGATTTATCAATTCTGTATCAATGTAAGAAAATCTGTATTAAATTGGCAGAAGAGGCGATGAATATGACGAATTTAATGCATATTATTTCGGGAATATCTCAAAAACTGATCGATTTAGAACAAATATAATTGTAACTCAGGAATTTAAACGTGATTTTATCATTTATAAACTACAAAATTAATTTTGATGTTTGCAGAAATGATGTTTATGGTGTTTCCACGGGTTTATAATGTTTAGAAGGGTCATAAGGGCCAGATGGGAATTACAGAGGCAAATGCAAGTTAAACATCATGAGATAAACATGTTCATGATATTTGACCCTTATTTAATTCTTACGACACTTATAAATATTATGAACGTTCTCACCCGTAACCATCATGACTCTCATTCGATTAATCACAGCCGAAGTTTATCATATATTCATTACAAATATTCCCCCCCCCCCTTCCAAAAAAACATTAAAAACCACTTGTTTACGGTAGCATATAAAACCATAATTTATTCAGCAGATGAAATTCAATCAATTATAAATGTACAGCAACATCTCCCGCATCCTCATATTCTGAATCAATAAATGAGGAAGAAAAAAAATGAATGAAGAAACAAGAGTTGATCAGCTTACAACAGTGAATAACAAATTCTTATTTTTGTCCAGCAACATACGTAATTATTGTAACATCATTCGATATACAATTCGTCCTAGAAATAATCTAACTCGCAGGAACTCAATTCAAGCATTAGTCCTCATAGCGTCAATTGATAATCATTATTCAATTATCCTATCTAATTTTTGTATAATATAAAATTGCCATTTTCAATGTTTACCACTCCATGGTTACCTCATCTATCATGTAATAATACTTATCACCTCGTTTTAAACATTTTCCATTTCACATTGGAACATAGAACGATTACATTCTGCCTAATTCTCCATAAACAATGATTTTTATATAATATATGGAATCGATACAATAACACTCTGCTCTTACGTCATATAAAAATTGCACGTTCGAAGGCTTCATTGCAATAGAGGGGGGTAAATAAAGAGAAATCTTTTTTTCCAACTATCTACTGGAAACGGTGATATACATCTGCTAAATTACTGTATCCATGGGTCCCAATGTAACAAATACTCAACAAAATACCATTCATCTCGCTCTTTAGGATGAATCTAAAGTTTCTCTAACTTTCCATTTCAACTATTGTGCTCTTCCAACGCTCCTCAATAACGGTATAATTTTTCTTTTTCATCTAGAAGACAGTAAATATTCGTCGGAAGGATAAAGTGAATGCTTTATCCTATTATTCGACGCAAGAACAGCCTTCAAAGTTTAGTTTTAGGCCCAAGAGTTTATACTCTTTAAATTTATTGATATTTTTCGAACTTGAGGCACATTGATCTTCATCATCACCTCCAGGAGATTAATGTGCTTTGCTATGTAAAAATATCCATAACTTTCGGCGGGAAATTGTTTCAAAAATTTGGAAAATTGGCGGCATTCTGTTACGCCCTCAATAGGAAATTTGCATGAATTTTTTTTCAATTTCTCAAGTTTGGGACTTGAATAATTCACTTTTCATTCACAAACGTTTGAAATATTGCTCGTTAATTAATAATTAATTGTTAAAAGTTGAAGATTTCAAACGCTTTGAAATTGCTAATGACGTTACACAGACGGTCGAGCGCTGAACTAATGACAGAATAGCTTGAGCAGACTTAACTCAATTCTGAGGTGCGCCTCGGCCAATAGAGGACGATAAGGCCCCACTCTCTTCTTTTTCGGCCAATGAAACGTTACCTGACCGTCTTTGTGACGTCATAACCGAAAAATTGATCTCGAAAACGATTGATTTTCAATTAATTATCACAAGACATCGAGCAATAGTTCTCCATAGTTTTAGCCGTTTAGTTGTCCATATGTTACGAGGAATGTGTGAATCGGGGAATTAGAAAGAATTGTGCTTCATGTAAGGTCCCTATTGAGAAATCTATATCAATGCTTGGTAGAAACATAGGTGATTCATTGAAGCGAGAATTCAAAGAAATCATTGAATGAAGCTTCGAGTTTTTCTGATACAAACGTAGTACGAAGTCTAAGAGGCATTAACGAATGAAAAAGGGGAGGGAAGAATCAGAAATATAACTTAAGGGAGACACTATTGAGATTTGAAAGTTTTACAATAAAAAAATGGCCTCTGTGAGATTTTTCTCACATATGTAGTCACTAAAAAAATATATTTTGACCCAGCTACGCCCACTCAATCTGGCAGGGCATTTAAAAAAACGGAATAACCCGATTTTGCCCTTTGAAGGTTAATCGGATCAAAGCAAGTTGACTAACTCGAATTTTTCGTATTTCGTTATTTTTTCGATTTCCGGGTGATTAAAATCAGAAATTTTTAGATTAAAATCTAAAAATCATCCGATTCGAATTTCCATCTATAGCTTTGTTTATTCCAGTGTTCTGAACATTGTGTATCGATTTCAAGACAATCGGAATACTTTTCCTCACTTTGTAGACTTTCAAAGGGCAAAATCGTTTTTATTTTTTTTTAATTCGCCGCCATAGTGGACGGGTGTAGATGGGTCAAAATATATTTTTTTAGGGACTACACATGTGAGAAAAATCTCACAAAGGTCATTTTGTTATTTCAGGACTTTCAAATTTCAGTAGTGTAACCCCTTAAGAAATGGTTATTTGTAAAGGGGCTGGATGGAACGAATCGAAAGTGATCTGAAGAGGACAAATAATTTCAATCAACATTCAAAAATTACGAAGAGATAGTAAATGTGGGTGCCGCCATCTTGCGCCTTTTGTCAGAAGAGGTTTTAAAAAAAATGGCGGCGCCCCCATCTTGTATTTTCAAATATTCCTTAAAATTATTTATCCTCTTCAGATCACCCTCTACTAATTTCATCTGGTTCCTGTAAAAAGAACAATTTTTTACGCTACTTCGCCTGTTTTTTCGTCCCCTTTTGGCTGAGAATTTATGACGCTAAATTTTCGT
Organism: Diachasma alloeum; assembly: GCF_001412515.2. Lineage (NCBI taxonomy): Eukaryota > Metazoa > Arthropoda > Insecta > Hymenoptera > Braconidae > Diachasma > Diachasma alloeum. The sequence continues at coordinate 333,554 of NW_021680366.1, forward strand.
CGTATTTCGGTAGTTTTTTTCACTTCTCAGGTTTCTAAAAGAAGATTTGAATCTTGGAAACATAAAACACTTTAGTAAATATAAAGACGTGTTCCATCGCTTGTTTATTTCAGACAGAAGCAAATTTTTTTGAATTGATTCAAAGTAGAAAAAAATTTCGACTGTCTGCTAGATGAATACGCAGTCTTGAAAAATATTTGTTTTTCTCTTCGATATTGTGGATATCATAAATATATCATACGTTAGAAGGTATATAAATATATGAATCCTCAAAACTCGACCAGAAACACATAACATATTTTGCCGATGGACTTTAAACCTCAGGAACACGTCAAAATGATTGAGTTAAAAAAAACGCCCGGTTGAGTCTCCAAATAGACACGCGAAAAACAAGGCTATTAGCATTTAGTCAAGACTTCACCATGAACTTCATAAATAATACATTTTGAGGTGAAAATAATTCACAAGGTTGATATGAATTTCACAATAGTACGAATGGAAGTTAAGGTGCCACTTATCCACCTCCTTCGCCAATTTTAATGCGTTCAACCCCCAAATGAGTTACAAATAACTAACAAAAAAACATATTTTTTAAAAAATTAAGTTAATTTTGTGATTTTAGAAAAGAAGAATTTTAGAGAATTCTTTATCTCGATAAAGAATTTTCTCAAATCAGGTGCCCAATTAAAGGAATTATTCTCAACTCAATATCCAAAATATTCGATCTAATTTGATATTTTTAAAGCCTTTAAAAAAAAGAAAAAAAAAGTAATTTGTGGAAATGTTGAAATTTCAATGTTTTTTGAATGGAAAAATGTTCGTGTTGAAAGCAGGGCTTGTACTTTAGATTATGAGTTGAGATTTTATACAGATATTTTTAGTTATTTGAATCTCATCTAGGAGTTGAACGCATTAAAATTAACCGAAGAAGCGGTCAAGTGATACTTTAATGGAAATATGTAACTTTTATCAATAATATCGAAATAATTTCGACGATTTTGTTGAGTTACCTCTGTTCCTTCAGGACCTTTCGAGTTATGCACCACCAGTCATCCACCTTTAATTACATCTTTATGTAGTTTATGGAGTACTAAGTATCTTGTCCAATAACTATCGTGCCCACGTTTGCTTTTATATCAATCGATAACTAAAACTAATGTCTCAGAGAGCAGTTTTCTCGAAGGGAAAATCATAACAGAGGTAGATAATGATATTTATGTCCTTAGTCCGTGTCTGGATTCGTCTCTAAGTAACAATTGTTCTCATTTTGTTGGGTAGGGGTTGAATTCTGAAAAACACGGGGTTTACGAAATGAGCCTAGTGTGCATGATAACTACACTTTAAGGTAAAATACGTAGGGGGGCTTGAGGAAGGGAGGCGGAGTGATTTTAGACGTTGATGTACCTGGTGTCGATTTCAAAGGGCTCGTGTGAACTTGAGACTCCTGAAACAGAGGAAAGAGGGACAAATGTTATTTCTTAAAGTAGTATAAACGTAAATAAATTTTATAGTACATTTCAGGACGAGTGCGATGAGGTTTTCACTCGCGTTGCAGTTGGCGTTCAAGCCGAAGGCGATTTACTATATTAGCAAAAATAACTATACTCTATGCAATATAAGAGCAATTTTTTACTCGTTTTCTTTCAGGATTTCGAATTTGTTTATCTACGTTACACTTAACGGCTCACGTGGAGTTTGGATATTCTACTTTAAAAGGCTGAGCTCTCGCGCACCTCTATGACGTGAGAATAGACAAATGATGCGACAGGTTTCCGAGGAATTACGTCATGGCATGTGTGCGGCTTTTAAATAAGGATAGATGACCGAAGGGAGAGAATTATTAAAAAAATTTCCGACAAATTATTTTAGAAAGATTTATGGGACGAAGGGATTTAAGAAATTTTCGAAAATGCTTCCTTTGTGAAGAGTTTTATAAATCTTCATGACGAAAATGACCTTTGGGAACTTTCGAACTCATTCTTCTTTATCAAATCATCTTATCGATTGTCGATGAGTCTGCGATAATATCGATGAGTCTTAAATAAGTTATGAGAAGACCTTTTTCACGAAAAAATTGATCAGTTTCAAGATTACAAGCTTAAAAAGTTTTAGAGAGTTTCAAAATGTTGAAAGACAATTTTTTCAATACCTTTTTTGAGAAGAATTTCATAAATTATCGAAAGAGATTCTCTGATGTGTTTAGAATACATCCTCATAAACTTAGTAGTTTTGTAGATCTTTGTGAAACATAAGCGTTCAAAACTCATTCTCCTTTGTGAAATCATCTAAAAAATGAGTTCCTCTTGACATTTTCTCTGTTAAACACTCCTCAAGACTGTCAATTAACTAGAGATTTTGAAACCCGATGAGAAATTTCTCATTATCATAAACATCATCAAAACAATCCGCAATTTTTCTTTTACAAATTATTTTGCAAATATCTCTCGAACAAAGAAAAGGAACCAATTCCATAGGTTGTGAAGGAAGGTCTCTGATATATTTCTATAAACTTAGTATTCCCTCATGGCATAATGAAAAAAGTATTTAAAACTGTCAGTCATCCTTTCTTCCAAAATCAACTCGACAATGACTTCGAAAAAGTTATAAAACAATTTTTCTCCGAAAAATGTCTTCAGTTCTTAAACAAATTCTCTTGAAATTCTCTCCTGGAGCCAATCATTATGATAAATCAACTATAAACAATATTCCTAACAATGTTCTCATAAACTCCATTAAAAACTCTCAATATTATCACACGGTTTCAGCGGCAACAATAAAATAACAAAAAAAAACAAACCTTTTTCCCCTTCTTGCAGTCCTCATTCCGTTCCCCGAAGCTCTCCTTCCTCTTCACCTCCTCATAAACATCAACAATCCCCCCTCCACCCCCGTCACTCCCCCCAGGTCTGCCAGGCGCCCTCCTCTTGACCTTCACGCCTCCGCCCCCCTGGATCACCGTGTGCCCCCCATCAAACTTGACAGACTTCTTCTTTCTCCCACTCCTCACCCCCACATCACTCCCCAATTGTTCACCAATCTCCTTCCTCAAAATAACAGTACAGCCCATCTCCTCACTGCTCCCCCCAACCCTAAACCTCGGTGAATTGCCCCTCCCCCCAACCCCCTCCCAATTCATTCCCCCAACCCCATCACAATCCCGACATTTAGAATAATCACTGGTCACATTAACACTAATCTCATAATTCCTGACAAAGCTCCTAACCCTCCCCGGAGTTATTCCATCCATGAAATCCTCCCGACTCCTTAAATCTACATCTGTCATGTCATCATTATTGTCGTTAACATAAACTCCATTAGATCTATCTATGGCACACTTATCATTAAATTTATCATCAATAGTTACATTGTTACCCTCAATATGACTAATATCATTTCCATCATTTTGGCAATTAACGTTAGACACTAAACTACAGTCATCAGTCTTTTTATCTACCCTACAGGCACTGTTCACCAGTGATTCATCACCGTTTCTAACATCATCGTACGTAACATCACCCTCAACTCGTTGATCTCTATCTGCTCTGTCGACAGCCTTAACCGTTTTTAATTTGATAGAATGAAAATTACTGAGAAGCTCATTCATCACCTCACACTTGATCGTTCCAGCATTCTTACCCATCACCAGTGGATTTTTCAGCCTCAATGTTGGCTCGTTGCCCGCGATACTTTCACCAACATTCTCGGTCTTATCGATTTTAACGAGTGCACCGATGCATTCATCAGACAATTCTAAATCACTGGCTTTTGACTTTGGATGAGTAGCGATTATCGAACACGTTGTGTCATCGTCAATGCTACCGGGGTAACTCTCCTCACTCAGCATCTTATCGAGGAATGAATTTCTGAGGAGATGCGACACTTGATCCAGATTCTGAGGGGATGGGATGGGGTTTGGAATCGATTCGTTGAGCTCATCAGGTTTTATAGGATCAGGTGGTGATGCTGATTCGATTATTTCGTGAGACGTAGGATGATAGATTGATTGATCAATTGGTGGATCGATTAATGCATCAATTGATGGATCTTCGGTCGACTTCCCAGTTTCTGATGTCATCTCGTCATCATGAGGATCATTTTTCCTGGAAGGAGAGTCTATTATCTCCTCGATCTTTAATGGAGAACGACGACCAGACACCCACCAATCCTCCGACTCAACTCCCAGGAATGATTCAGAGTTGTTTACAATGTTCAGGATCTCGAGGTCCTCTTCTTCCTGCGTTGGTACCTCTGGAGGGTCCGCGGGTTCGATGATGAAACGAACTTTGGGAGGGGTTCTGAGGGGGAGAGCATTGGTTAAATCTTCTTCGAAGGAGAATGACCTTGATGTTTCTCGTCTTTTACTCCGATCTAGGTAATCATCGAAGGCGAATTGATCTGGGGCTTCCGAGTCGAATGTCAAGCTGAAGGTGTCACTGAATTTTTCGAAGGGAGAGTCTGTTGTTGTCACCCTGAACAAGACGTCATCGAAGTTGTCGTCGAAGTTGCTGTTTGAGTCATCGAAGGTGATTGGCGAGGATTTCTTAAAGGCAGGGGATTCCCCGCCGGTCGATGCTGACATCACGTTCTCGAAGTCCTTCAGGGTGAAGAGTAACGGGGGGTATCGGCTCTTTGCATTCTCAGCCAGTTCTTCCCGTCCTGAGGTTAATTTATCCCGAGGGCTCTTGTCGTTATTACCATTGTGGGGTGGCGATTCAATGGCGACGATTGAAATTGAGGTCGCTGTACGTGAGGAGGGAGGCACTGACGTGTTGTTATTGGATTTCGGTGAATCGAATGGTTGGTGCATTGCCGGTGCTGGGGATTTTCTTATGCGTGATAAATTTACTGGTGATGGGGGGGTTGGGGCTGTGGCACCCTGGGGTAATGGCCGACGACGTTTTCGGCGAGGCGGCACTGGAGGTGGGTTTTCTGGGTCGACTGGAACAGATAAAAATTCAATTTTGGAAGAATTTTCGTTTGATATTCATGGGGACATTCGGAATTGATGAACGTGGGAATTGTTATTGATGGGAAAACATCTAAAAATGTCTATTCATATTCGACTTCTTGAAGGATTTCTGTAATCATTCGGGAATGAGCAATGATGACATTAATCCTTTCTAAAAAAAAAGCATGGGCAATATCTCAAATCGAAAATGAGAACTCGAACATGGCGGATATCTCGAACTAATGGAGAAAGTAAGCCAGTTTTCATGAGTGCAGGCGTCTTGCGTAGAATTTTCATGAAGCCCGCGTAACAAACAAAAGAGAACTGAATACCATTCCATTAAATATGAATAAAATTTGATTTAATAGTGTAAATAAATCTCATAGATTTACGAACTTTGAGCAATAAAATAATATTTTGAAAAGTCATCAACAATCATATACGCTTCTTACGAATTCATACATAATCTAACAACTACAATGAATATTCAATAACAATTTCGAATCAATGTCATAATTTGCTTCGTATTTTGATGAATATCGAATTATCTAGTAAGTAATTGAGGATTTCTAAAGGAAAATGTTGAAAGTTATTTCCGATGTATTCTAAGAAAATCATATTACCAATAATGAAAATACAATTAAGAAGAATATGAAATTCAACTGATCACTAGATCCGCCAAAAATCTCTTCATATTTATTCCAAAGAAGTCCAGTAAATGACACGCATGGACGGAAATTGCTGGAGTTATCACCCTTCCATTCGTGGTTAACAATTATAAGCTCTAGACTAATGAGAGAAGGAAAGAAATGTCGAAATTTAATTTAACATTCAGAGAATATAATGAATAGCGAAAAAAAACTTGTAGATTTACGAGCTTTGAGCAATAAAATAATATTGTGAAAAGTCATCAACAATCATACCCGCTCCTTACGAATTCATACATAATCTAACAACTACAATGAATGTGCGATAACAACTTTGAATCAATGTTATAATTTGCTTCATATTTTAATGAATATCGAATTATCTAGTAAATAATTGAGGATTTCTAAACGAAAATGTTGAAAATGTTATTTCCGACGTATTTTTAGAAAATCGTATTACCAAAATGAAAACACTATAAATGAAAACACAATAAAAAGAATGCGAAATTCAACTGATCACTAGATCCGCCAAAAGTTTCTACATCAATTTCCACAACCCAGAATTTATAGAAAAAAATCTTTTCATATTTATTCCAAAGAAGTCCAGTAAATTACACGCATAGACGGAAATTGCTGGAGTTATCACACTTCCATTCGTGGTTCAAAATTATACACTCTAGACAAAAAATAAAAAAATGCAAATGTCAAAATTTAGTTTAACATCAACATAACTAGATCCGTTAAAAATTTCTTCATTAATATCCATAACTCAGGATTTACAGAAATAAATCTCTCCCTATTTATTCCAAAGAATTCGAGTAAATTTCACGAATAGAGGGAAATTGGTAGATTTATCTTACTTTTATTCATGGCTATAAATCGAGGTGAAATGAAAATTCTTTTCAACCCCGGAAATCGCGATAACCTGGAGGTAGTGGCCAGGTGAGTTTGAACGCTCGGCAACGACTGGAGGATGATTCCTTAGGAGTGAAAGATTACTTTCGAGTTTACCCTCCCCTCTCGCCCCTCTTTCCACTACTTCTGTAATACTCGTTCAATAACAATGTCACACGGATTGTATTGTACAAATGTGGAACTGCTGAAGTTGAGGGCATTCGTCAATACATGTATTTACCATTTTATGTGAAAGACTGACGAATAATCAATTTAAAGAAAAAGTCACAGTGTCAAACGTCAAAATACTGCAATTGCGTTTACGCCTCGATTAGTTCAATCATCACTTGAATTTATTTCGTCAATATTTGATTTAATATCGACTATCAATAATGTTAATTAATGAACTGTCAATGTCCCAATCTTTTTTGTTATCCTAAATTATCAATTGATGGACTTCATTATCAAACTGGAGTGCCTCATAAATATTGAATGACTGTCAATATTGAAGAAGCGGTTGGAGAATTGGCACTTGCGCAGAGCTGTACTTTTTCCATGGCTTCGTTAACGAGATAGACTGTAATTTAATTAGGGAGGTAACTTATACCATCAAGTTCATTGATTCCACTTTCGAAATGACGGAACTTAGATCCTCAAGAAAAGGATTTGTCGTTTCAAGGGGAAATAATAGTGGATTGACTGTTGGAGGGCAGGGATGCGAAATTACGTCACGTGTGACGTCAATTTTTCACACGTCATAGTTTCGGTCATACTTTCCGTTGCTATTTCAATCCAACTAGCTAGATGTAAACTGACAGCATTGATCGGCATCAATCATTAGTTCGAAGGGCTACTCACTCCATAACGGCGTGACAATATGATTTCGAAATGAAGTCGATTTCGGGTGATTCCAGCGATGATTTCAGTGATTTCGGAAAAAATTAATTCGGTGATTTCGAGCGTCACGGGAGCTGATTTCATGATTTCGAATAATTTCATTAACCCTAGATTGGTCACCATTTGAAGGAACCCCGCCCCGCCTCGTTTTTCTTCAATTAGAATTGACTGCCTAATCGGAAAAATTAAAAAAAAAATTGACTTTGTCAATTGAAGTGTCTAAAGAATTATAGTAGTTTTTAGAACAACATATTTCCCGGAATTCCTAAAGAAAACAAATTATTTCGAACAGATGCATTATTTTTTCCCATGTTAAATGAAATTGCCCATCACGCGACGTTGCCGGAAGCTCGCTAAACGCGCCCGGGCAGTGTAGAATGAATTCGGCAACGCTATAGCCTAAATAACACGGCGGGGAACCCCCGGGGTAGGTGACCACAGTCACAGAGTCGCGTTTGGTTACCAGGCTAGGGGGTAATTCGAAATCAGTGATTTCAGAAACATTGAAGTCATTGAAATCACGATGAATAAAGTTAATAAGTAATAGAGGTGAGGCAAAAAGGGTAGTGTCAAATTATAAAATTCAAAGGTGGCAAATAATAACGAATTCGTTTGATTCCAATACGCCAATCCTGAGCTAATGACGATGAAAAGCGGTCCATTTCACCCCAGTCTCCACTAATAATTCGCAAATAACAATCCATTTCAGAACTTTATATTAGAAAACAAAAGCTAAATGAATGATTTCACACATAGATCGTTATGTCATTAACTCATTTAAAAATATTTTTTAACTTCATCAAAAATTCTCTCAGGGAGCCTTAGATCTCCACTCTCAGTGATCAGAGGAGGAGAAATTGTTGTTCGATACCGGCTTATATTAATGTAGCCGTGAAAACTCATTGGCTCCGACTTTAACTATTCAGACTTTTATCCACAATATATCAATGGCAAAGAACAGCTACATTCTCGTTATTACCACTGACACAAGCATATTCGCTCGAACACTCCCTGCTTCGCAGAGTTTTCTCCTCTGAATAAGGGAAATTCAGCACATACCCTAATAAACGAATAGGATACTTTTCCTCCTGAAATAAACACCAATCACCGATATCGATTTTATGGCACGCCGTGCAATAAGTCGAGTTTATCGCACGCTGCGCTTCGCGCAGCGTTATTGAAAAATAATAAAATAATTGATAATTTACATTATGAATTGACTATGAATTAAATAACTGACAATATGGAACTGTCACTAAAAAAAAAGGATGGGAAATATCGAAAATCGTAAATGAGAACTCGTATTTTTGCCGCATATCTCAAACGAATGGATCAAGTAAGGCGGTTTTCATGAGTACCATCGTCTTGCGTAGAATGTTTATGAAGCCCGTCTAACAAATAAAAAAGAATTGAATACCATTCTATGAAGCATGAATAAACTAATCATAATTGCCCAAATAATTTAGGTCAGAGAAAAATAGAATAATTCCACTTTCTTAATATTTTATCATCTGCAGTCAGCGTGATGTAATAGAAAATGAAACAAGCACCCTAAAAACATCATTTCTTCACGTTTCTTAAAATTCCGGACCATTTGCAATCAAAATAAAAGAATCGAAAAATTGGTTAAATACAAGCAAAAATCTCACCTTTTTAAATAAAAACTTGACGACTCGTTCTGCTAACGTCAAAGTCCTCGATGCTCAGCAACATACTGGCTGAATTGAGTGCAAAGCCATCCTCAATCTGATACACGTTGATATTGTGATTACCCATTGCACTCGAGGCAGCACTGCTATATGCACTGGACGTATTCTGCACTGAAGCAACATCCCCGCACTTATGGGATAGCCACTTGCTAGTCATCCCGGACACGTCGGCCTCCGACGAGATATCAAATCTCAAATTTTGGAGATAATTATTAACAATTGGCTCCTGGTGATGTTGCCTCAGTGCATCAGCTCTGTTAGATGTGAACTGAGATAAAACGAGCTCAACAGTTTCCGATGAACTCTGCAGCAACTTCAGGGCATCCTCGTAACGGAGATTAAGTAAACTCTGCCCGTTTATTGCGACAATTCTGTCACCTGGAATAATTACCCAATTTGAGTTCTATTCTACTATTCTTACCACTAATGAAAACTTTCGATGATGAAAATTGAGATTTATATACATTGACAATATTATGACATAGTCAGAGACGATAAAAAAAATATATATAAATTGATGATTTTTTTAAAATACATTCTTTGATATATTAAGAAACCATGTGCAAAGTTTCCGATTGCCTAGGAGTTTCACAATAACAAAAATAATTTTCGAAGTTGCTACTTATGCATGAGGTTAAGTGGGATATCAATAACTTTAGCATTTTCCCTGCATTATCGATCAGTCGGCAATATGGAAAAAATGCTGAACTTATCGGTGCTTATTCAACCCCGTATGGACGTCGCCATCTTGCCTCCACCTCGTATTTTTAAACATTCCTTAACATTATTTATCCCCTTCATATTATCCCCAACTCGTTTCATCTGGTTCCTGAGAAAGGAACAAATTTTAAAGCCATTTTTCAGATTTTTTCATCCCCTTTTAGCTGAGAATTCATGGCGCAAAGTTCAGATTACTGTCATTAATTTCTTCTCAAGTCATGAATCAAGTTATTTATGGTTCGAATTGAAATAGCATAAAAACGTAGGTAGTTTTCCGTAAACTTAAGATTCACTGGAAAATTACGACGAATAAAAAGGAATTGTACCTTTATTGACATTTCCAGCCATATCGGCGGATCCTCCAACGGAAACTGCCTGGACATATACTCCTCCGTCGTTACCCTCGGTAACCTGCAGCCCTATACTCCCCCCGTGACCCCTTTCCAGCTTTATCGTATGGAGAATTCTCTCCTCGGTGAATGACAACTCCTCGAGTCTCGCCACCAGCGATGCTGACATGCTCTCGTCGTTGGCTATTCTAAATGTCTCATCGTCAGTTCTGATATCTGCGTCTGATATAAAATGTTGTCGTTACCATCCACTTTTTATCACTAAATTCATAGCCTTTTACAAGAAGGCTAGAAGAGTTTCTATTGATACAAGTGGTTTTTTCCTTGAAAAATGGGAAATAGCTGTATGCAGCTACTTACCATGGAAAGTTGTGACACGAATTGTCATAGGAATTTTTTGGTGTGGGAAAAATTTAGACTCGAGTTTTCGAGAAATTTTGAAAAAATTATTTTTGAGGGATTTATGTATGTGGAGTCATCTCATTTGATTTGCGTCACAAAATTATATGACTTGTCTGTTGTTAGTGAATATTCACACAATTATGTGATACTCCAATAAAATTACTACAACTATAAATATTATGACATCAATCCGTACTCTTCTTAACAATTCGTCATAAATCAAAATTACTATTCTTTGCATTCTATAATATTTTCAGTCATCCCCACTCAAATTTCGTGAAACGAAAATTTCCACAATAGCAAATATGCTCTCATTCAAACAGAAAATGTATCTGATACTTGCTCCTGACCGAGAAAATAATTCAGTAGCGAAGCGGTAAAATTTAAGCCATCTTAGCTATCCGCTGAGTTTTTAAGAAATATCTACAAATCGAGAGATAGAGAACTTTCCCTAATTGCCTTGTTTGAAACGCAACTAAAATTCCAAAACATTCTGGTCGACTAGCTCGGCCACCTTCGAAAATCTCCGGGACCCTTCGGGTCATCAATCATAAGGGTCAATCAAGGGTCACGGGTAAAATTCGGGGAATCAAAGAGTTCAGAAAGCCCTTATGGATGTGATAGTAAGAATCAAATGACATGTGCATAAGAAGGTCATGAGGGTCAGAGGGGATCGTATAAGTGAGCTCGAATAAAAAATTTGGGGTTCGCATTCATCGATGATTTCTAATTATTTCAGAAATCACCTGATTACTTTATGATTTCTGCTGATTTTCGATGATTGCCAGACGTCATAAGAAATCACTACTAAAAATGGAAATCACTTGATTCCCAGTGACTTTTTGTGATTTCTTCCTTGATTTCCAATCAAACGGTCCAGTGATTTTCTAAGTGACCTGCCCCTAGGCTCTACCGCTTCGCTACTGAATTATCTCTCAAAAAACTTTCTCCATGTGAATTTCGCAAAGTCAAAGAGAAGAGGAATTAAGTAAAAATGTATCAAAGACAGTTGAAAATAAAATCCTCTATGATTTTATTTTGCAAAAAAATCCTCAGAAATGGCGGGCTCGTAAAGAGGATATAGACTCTGAAGGGATTATAAATGGATCTCTCGCAGGTAAAATAAAAATGAAAATGAAAATCCCAACTTGGCAGGAAAATACCGCTAATGATTTAAAAATTTTCACATTTACGGGAAGTAGAGGAAATGTACAGGAGTAATACGATCAAGAGAAATGCTGAAAAAGGTATCAGTAAACTTGAAAAATCTCTTTCAACTCACTGAGTACATAAGCCTCGGGCATCGGAGACTCTGTGGAATGTACAGATGCCGATTGAATCGAGGAGGCGGTGTCTGATTTCAGCGAGAGGGATTCTAGGTCGTCGGCAAGGCTGGGATCTCGTTGAACCAGACTGCTGTATATCGCCCGAGTTCCCATTTTTACCCCCAGCCGCCGTGGAAGACTCGGTGTCCGGAAACCAGTGCTCTGACGTGGAGTTCCGTAGTTCGGGAGGCTCGATGTTTTTACCTGCATTTAGTAAAACAATTTTTTAAGTAAAAAGAAATCGTATAAACTGAAAACTATCGATATTCCACTAATATAAGGGTGAATGTAGTGCAATCCATTGATTGCAGTTAAATCTCTGTATATAAGATACTTTAAAAATTATATGAATTTAATTTTGTTGTTCATTCTCATGATTTTCAACTCCGTGGATTAAATTTGAGAAATTTTGAAGAGATTATAAAATAAAAAATGCAATATTTTGACATGAATTTCTAGTAAAATATCGCGAAACTCAATCAAGACATCGAAATTTTCATAGATGTCTTCACGGAAAAAAAAGTTGGAGAAAAATAACCAACAACTCATGTAATCGAGAGTAAAATGCATTTCTAGATCTTTTTCACCGTAGGGTAAACAGTTCAATTTCGGGAAGGGGATTAGTTTCTGGACGATTTCAACTTGCATTCAATATTCCATAAATAAAATGAAAATTGTACTGATTATTTCACCTTTCAATAATATTACTCGTGTATAATCATGTGATAACTCATTTTTTCTATTGATCGGCATCAAATAAATAAAAAAAAATACGGCCCAGTCGTCCAGAAATTGTGGGTTTTGGCTGCATTCAACTATTTCTTAATTTAATTAGTCTTTGTTTTATTATTCTCACTTGAAATAATTTTGTTCTGCTAATTAAAACATTGTTGAAGGTATGGAAGCCATCATATCCCCATTTAGGTGATTCTTTTATTTTAGATCTTACCGTGAAACTCGAATTTCCCTTAACCGTCCGGTAATTACTCTGTTCACCCTATATCAGGGCAAAAAATGCGAGAAGAATAGTGAACTTTACTTCGCTGACTTGGAAAAATTGAGTAAACGCGAGGGTAATTTGTTTAAATTATCCCGTGAATGCGAAAGATTGTTCAATATTGCATAACCATTCACATGTGTGGAGAAATTTTTCTGTGCCAGAGAACAATATTTTTTATCAAACGCAATGTAGTAAAATTTTACTTTCGTCCGTCCCACACTGAGAGAAAAACAGCAGAGTTCTCAAACAAGTTTTACTTGTACCAAATGAGTCGTTTGTTAAAAATGAATAAAAAAGGATTTTTTTGTGCCAAACATGCGAAGCATGCGCCGAGATTGAAAACTTATTCCAAAAAAAGATTTAGTCTTTTCAAAAAAATTGTATTCTCTGTGCAAGCAAGAAATGTCATTTTTAGCACTACTTCCTCGTTATTAGATGCCCCCGGCCAATGCTCGTTTTATATGAAACGAGGAATAGTAGTCTGTCGTTTCGGTTATGCAATAATTATAGAAAAGAAATGAATTCTTCAATGAAATAATAATAAGATGACAGCAATTTTATAACTTAGGGACAAAATATTAGGTGGGCTAGGCATATTATGGTGTGATTCGATAAATATTATCATAAAGAATATTTTAACGCCAAAAAAAGTTCATTTTTTTAGTAGTTTTCAAGATATTGAGAAAAGAAAAGGTTTTTGGAATAACTGTATCTTAAAAACAACAGTACCGATTGAACTGAAATTTCGAGCCAAAATTTCAGATTTTTATCTATCATTTTAATCCTTTTTCTGTAAAAATGTATAAAAAAAATTCCCAGAATTTTGTACGCATATTCGGACGTACAGACATTCTTTAAGAACATCATATCTCGACGTTTCATGCCATTCTAAATAATTTCCAATTAAACTTAGAGAATCAAAAATCGACCGATTACAAGACTTCCGTCCGGAAGCAAAAAGAATTGCAATCATACCTTCGCAAGATTCTTCGTCGCCCCATTCTTTCCCGACACATCCCAGACCTCCTCTGGCGTGGGATAGCCATTCTTTTTGCTCAAAGACTTATTGATCGCTGCATAAAGTTCCTCTGGATGTTTAACTTCCACCCTCTCCTCACTCGACCCCTGCTTAACCCCCCCATAAGTCCCCCCAATATTCGAGTAACTGTAGTCGCCATCAGCCCCCTTATCCCTGGCCTCCCCCTCGGCTTCCTCAATCCTCATCTGCCTCTCCGCTCTCTCCCCCTCATCCTCAGTGTCCCTGGACGCCCCCTCAGGCTCAAGCCTCGCATTAACCTGTGCATAAAGTGCATCCTCCTCAGGAGTATAACAAACTGGCTCATCATCATCGCACTTTCCCTGCCCCACATCCCTCTGAGGATTCTCATTCTCCTTATTCTGCAACTCCTCCAAGGGAATAGCTTTCTGATCACCACCCTTACCCCCCTCAGCAATAGATATCTTCGATGATGAAGTTTTCCCACCACTCTTTACCTTCGGCGAGTTACTCTCAGTCGTCAATGCCACCCCAAAGTCCTTATGCAAACCCTGGAGCGAAGTAAGCTCAGACTTGAGTTTGAGGAAGAATTGATGATGCAGTGATGTGAGTTTAAACGCATAGTAACTCTTCTTATGATCCATTCGAAGTTTGAATTTCGCCCTTTTTCCCCCAAACTTTGTGTAAACAACTAGGCAATTCTTACTGTAACTCAGTGTCTGAATATCTCGCCACTGAACGCGAATTAATTCGGTCCTTTCTCTAGGTCTACCAGCCCGCTCAAACAACTTCAACCCCTGGCCGTGTATGGCGAGCCACACATTGGTCTCCGATTTTTTAGATCGAGACTTATTGTGACTGTTGTTACTGATGTTATTGTTGTTCTTTTCAGCAACACTCACGCCGGAGGGTTTCTTCGGAACCGAGTAAATGTCGTCTTTATGATTTTTCATCATCTCTGTGGGTTCAATATTTCCGTAAGTCGCCGGCCTCGAATATTCAATTTTACCGTACAGTGAGTAGTCGGCGCCATCAATTTGATATATGTTATCAGTGTCAGGATATAATGCACGATCAGCGGGGCCGCTTGGTGGGTGATTTGCCTCGATTTTTTTAATTCTATCGGCAATTTTTTCCAACTCCCTGGTGTCCACTGTGGCGATGTAAAAGTGTGAGCCGTAATCGTGAAGGCCTTGTGCATGAGTTATGAACATTTCTTCAGCGCTATTCGCGTCAAGACCACGACGATCGCGATGGGCTTGATGCAAGCGGGATTTCAGGGCCTCTGTGGTCAAATGGGAATTCTGATGGTCCGGATTGAGAATAAGCGACTC
The DNA here is from genome assembly GCF_001412515.2 of Diachasma alloeum. Taxonomy (NCBI): domain Eukaryota; kingdom Metazoa; phylum Arthropoda; class Insecta; order Hymenoptera; family Braconidae; genus Diachasma; species Diachasma alloeum. The sequence continues at coordinate 348,777 of NW_021680366.1, forward strand.
GGGGATGTAGTGTTCTAACAGGAAATAATCACCTCGTCCGTGCTCCTGATGGGAAAAACAATCCCTTAGAATTGCATTCTTGAGGGACAAGTGCAGGGGAATTTTATCCAGATACTCACGTTTACACTGTAGTTACCAAACTCCGCCTGCAGGGCTAGACCCGTTAGGTTAACGAGTTGGGTCAAAGGGCAAACTAATTGCTGCTCCAGTATGCATCTTCTTATTTGGAGATAGAGCAAGTGCTTGGATATCCAACTTCTGAAATGAGGGGGAAAGAAATTTTAGTGGAGAAGTTGGTAAATGCATGTTCTCTTGATAATGAGATTTTTATTTGTATTGGAGAAGGATTTTTTTACTGGAAATTTTCTTGGACAAACTTTATTTGCACGACTTCAACCTCTTTGGGGTATCCCATTTCTTTAGAGGATGCTTATGTACGTGGCAATATTGAATTTTCATATTTTGAAAATTAAGGAATTCGATAATTCAAAAAATTAACGAAGTTATAGTGATTTAGTATAACCATTTCTCCTTTTAAAAAAGGAGAATCCCCTACCTACCCTTATAACTATTTATAACTATGGGTGTCTATAACTATAGTTATGGCTATAGTAATACTTATGAATTAGAGTTAAATTATGGCTGAATAGATCGGTGACAGAAAACATTACATAGACGTTTTTTAAGGGACTAGAAGAGGACGCGCGCTTCGCGCGCGTATTTTTTCCATGGGTAAATACGCGATATGGTTTTACTACTTTTCAGAGTAGTAAAACCTTACCGTTCCTCACTTTCGTTAATTTATATCTCAATAATATGCAGGAAAAAAAATGGTTTCAACAAAGTTTTTCACAATGGAAAATTAATTGTTGAATAATTTACTCGGAATCGTCATAATCATCTTCACCTTCTTTTTCCTTTCTCTGTTGCTTTTTGTGTTCTTTTTTTTAGGGATGTACTATGTACTATATACATATATACTATCTTATATATATTTTTTTTTACATAACTGTATTAATTTTTTTACGGTTAAACAAAATTACAGTATAAAACATATCAGTAGTGAAGTGGTAAAACGGTAGAAGTCAATTTTGACTATTGACAAGTTTTCAATGAATATCTCGGAATCTAAGGGAGATGGCAACATTTCTGTTATAACCTTTTTGGTAGAGCCGACTGATAGCTACAACAAATGTAATGACGAAAATTTCGCTATCTCCCTTAGATTCGGAAATATTCCCCAAAAACTCAATTGGGAGATGAGTCGACTTAAACCGTGTTACCACTTTGCTAGTGTATATAGTATGTATTATATAATATATACATATATACTATGTTATATATGTATTTCTTTTTTACAATGAATTTCATTTTTTTACTATCACTGTAAACAAAAGATTACAGTACATAAAAAAATATATACAGACATCATCTTACATCACTTGATAAGCGGAATAGAGGCTTCAAAAATCGTTACACTTGATTTTTCAAAAGTGAATAATTCGTCGCAGTAATTATGATAAAAGGTGATTTACCTGATTCCTCTCAAGGAGGGAAGGAAGAATCGCAGACGTAGATAAAGCATAAAGCTGGTCGGCAGACCCAGGGGACCCTTACTTTTGCCACTATTTAACCAGCCTGGAGGCGCTACCTTATTTAGCTTAGTCTCCGGTGGTAACATAGCAAAATCCCCGGCCAATAATGCCGCCAGACCAAGGGTAAAGTTCTCGTCGAGTGATTCCGCTTGAACGATTGCCTGTAATAGAAGCAGCCGAGTTGATATCTTCGATTTCTATTATTATTCCCAATCTCTGCTACAAAAGGAAAAAAGGGGGATAAAATATCTATTCTGAATTTTTCATTATTTGCATGCAATCTTTTCTATCATGGATGCTAGCACCTTTTGAATATTTTTTTTTCATTTTCACACTGTGAATTCGCAATCGTGATTCGAAGGCTCCAGCAATATGGAATCGAGTGAGAAAGGCTGAATATAACAATATCTGGAAGTTTTTAATGAGAAATGTCCTATCGGATAAAACTCAAAGTGAAGGAGAATTTCGGGGCTGAAACTTTATTAAAAAGTTGAACCTTAAACTTCCGATTACGTATACGTAGCTACGGTCTCGACTCATTAAAATTTCCACAGATGATCTTCTTTTAGGAACGGATGATGGATCAGTGTGAGAAGTGGATTATTTGTAGAGTTGGAAGAATAGTGAAAAGCGGATAAACTCTAGCTTTTCGGAGATTTACACTGTGTGGTTTTTGAAGTACGTGAGAAGTTACGAGATCACAGGTAGCATGGAAGTGAGGGAGAAATGGTTTCTGGCAAATTGCCCAGTTTTGCCTTTAGCCTGAGGATGTTGGAATTTGCTAGATCAAGGGGTTAAACCCTCTTGACGAGCTTCAGATGGTTTTGGTTACGAATAGCTTTCAAACTATTGGATTTACGCTGTTATGAATGGGTATTTTATCAGTCAATATGATTGGATAAATTTATCACTGTAACACTTATCGCTCAGCCGCCATTATTGGCTCTTGTGGATGAGAGAGGGGTCAATGAATTACAGCATATGACTGCTCTCCATCGAGGTGGCGTTTTGCATGAATGCCATCAATCAATCTTTGGTTATCGTTCCATCGGGGTGAAATTGATTTTAGATTTTTTGCTTTATGTTTTCAGTGGGTTTTAATTGAATTACCTGAAAGAGCTCGCCGGCTGTTATCTTTTGGGGATCACAGGTCACGTCAATCCGTTGTCCAGTGAGTAATATCACAACTATTCTTCCGCCACAGCCGTTCTGAAGTCAAGATTTAAAGATAATTATTAAATAAGTGTAAAAATAAAATTGTTTTGTGCCCGGTGGCCTGGCGTAGTGGTTAAGGCCGTTGCCTCACAACGGATAGGTTCCAGGTTCGATTCCTGGCCGGGTAGAATGGTGAGATCTAACCATTTTTAAAGTCTTGATCAATCGCCATATAGTCTCATCAGACTCGAAGCGATATAAAATAAGCATAAAAAAAAAAAAAAAAATTGTCAGAAGTGGGATTCGAACCCACGCCCACAGAAGTGGACTGCGACCTGAACGCAGCGCCTTAGACCGCTCGGCCATCCTGACTTGTGGCGGCGATTACCACCCAAGGGCACTTGGGAAACGAAAATATATTTTTAGTCTTTGAGGAATACTTTCGATGGTGAAGAACCACTTTTGTATGAACACATTTCAACTAATCCGGTATGGTCTAGTGGTTAGGATTTCTGGCTTTCACCCAGGCGGCTCGGGTTCGATTCCCGGTACCGGAAATTTTTTTATTTTTTTTTACGTTTTTTATTTAAAATATCATTCTAAACAATTTTCCATAACTTTTTTTTACATTTTTATAGTTTTTCATGAAGTAATTTATTGTTTAGTGATGAACTTTCGATCAGCTGTACAGTTACGTATACTGAGTCATTTTTGATAATTATAAAAAATTGTTATGTAATTTTTGGAGAATTTTCAAGGTTTTATGACGTAATGAAAATGGTGAGCTTCTTCACGCGAGAAAGTTATCTGACTTGATAAGAGGTATGCGGCGTACTCCTCAGAGCCGGTGTGTTACTAAAGATAGGCCTGCAGAGCTACGGACAGTTAACCAGTGCAGAGTGTGAATATTAAATGGATAGGTAGCCACACAAAAAAATCAACTTAAGGCCCGTGTGTACCATCTTTCGAATGTTATCTGGATTTTTTTTATCTTTCGTAATCCAAAATTGTCAATTGGGTAGCACATCATGTAGAAATTCCCAAAAATTATGATAGAATGATAAAAAAAATAGAAAAAATTCTGAACATTTTCAAAGAGCGTTTTTAATTGAGATTCAGAATGATTTGAAAAAAGTGGAAATCACAAATTTCTGATTCGCTGTGCCAAATTATCTATTAGCTGTCATTTTCCATGGTGGATGGCAAAACACTAACTCGTCATGGAAAGTGACAGCTAAGTATCTCAATTTTCAAAACAGTGGTATGTAGTCATCTGCCATTTTTATGTGATAAAAGTGATTAAAAAATTTTCCAAAATATTACAACTTTTTCCAAGAGCCTTTTCCGTAATAAATGTCTTTGTGCAGTGTAGGAAAAGATTTACGAAATCAGTCTTCCCTCTGCATGATATTGGGTGACAGACCGTCATTTGTTACCGTACATCAGATAAATTTTTCAATTTCTTGTTATTCAACTTATTCTGTATTAGTATATTAGAGTACAAGGGCACAAATTTCGTTTTCAACGAATGTGTAGTTTACAGGCCGAGCCGAAGGCGAGGTCTGTACACACATTCGTTGAAAACGAAATTTATTACCGAGTGCTCTATAATATTTTATGTCAAGTCGTGCAGAAGTCGAGTTTTGAGCAAGCTGCGCGAAGCGCAGCGTGCGATAAACTCGACTTATTGCACGGCGCGACATAAACAAATTAAAAATGCTCTTTGAAAAAATTAAGAATTTCTTCCACTTTTTTTTGATTATTCATTCATAAGTTTTCAAAACTTGTGCATGATGCAGGACTCAATTGACAATTTCATATGACGAAAGATGAAAAAAAACATCGAAATAACGTTCGAAAGGTAGTACACCCGGACCTTAAGTGTGAGCTTTGTCTTTCGACAATAGCTGTGCTCTTCACTCTTTAGGTCGCCATAACCTCCAAACGGAACGACTTTCTGTTGTGGAATACTATATTAAACACCAAACTATAACTGAGCTTTGTTCTAGCTATTTATTAGCAATTAATTTCCCTACTCGGGCGTGGTGCCTAATCCACCTGCCCCAATTGTTCCCACGGACGTGTCCTATAGTAGAAAATGGTAATCATATCATCAGATTTGGGGCCTAAATTTCTACAAACTGACGTAAAATAACGAGTTCATCTTTCCTTTGCGCATAACAAAGTCACTTTTTGAAAAATTCTTGTAACGCCTTTTTGAAACCGGATACAAAAAATATTTTTGACAAGCATTATGTTTAAGGATTTTTAAGTATGTTTTAAAGTTTGATATGGACCACATCATAAATTTAACAATTTTCAATCATCAAATTTGTCAATTAAATTGCGTGAGAAAAATTGAAAAAAAAAATCATGAATATTATATTAATATTTAGCACAGAATTCTCATTTTTTTCAAAATTCGTTGTTTGTAAATAAATATCAAAAATTGCTTAAACTTTCGGGAACCTTATTTTTTTAGGCATTAAATCGATTTCTGGTCTAATCTTGAATGTGAATAAATTTGATTGTTGGAATTTGTTAATGTGGAAAAATGATGGTTTATAATTTATTTGTACAAAATGGTTGTAATTTTCAAAAATTGAAATTTTTAAATTATTTTAGCAATCTTCCTTTAAAAGTGAGCTTTCTAATTTTTTTCCGATTTTTAAAATGCTTTATAACGCTTTAATATCGAGATTCAAATTCAGACCTGTAAAGTTTAAATGATAAAATCATTGTAAAACTTCGGGAAACTAAGGGTCAAATGATGATGTTCAACTACAATAGAAGAAAAGCAAAAAATTGTCAAAGTCCTTAGATAGCTTTAATATTTAAAGCTCGTGTTTTTCGGCATGAGTTCAATGTATTTTTTTTTCATTTCTATAATGAACAAATTAATACTAAAAAAACCTCAACACTCAATAATTCTTTCACATTCTGCCGTTAATTAATTGATCAATTATTGAAAGAATAATGTAACAATTATTCAATGAATCGAAACGCAATGAGTGCATGACTGCTCATCGTATGATAAAATGCCAATTGATAATCAATGAACTACCAAGAGCAAATATTCTGCTAACATTTGATAGATAATTCAAACATACCTTTACATCCCCCACAGTGAGTAATTTCGATGGTTGATTGGCGCGAACGACAAACTCCGGTCCAACACACTGTGTTTTATTGAGACATCTGGTGGGTCCAGTAATAGCTCGATATAATCTTGACGGAGCCCTTTGGACCGGCTTACCGCGTCTTGCCCTTGGTCCATTGCGGATAGCGTTCCTGAATCGGATGAACGAACAATTGGCATAAATAACACGGTTCAATAAAATTCGGACGTCGTCGACCACAAAAACGAGTTTTGATACTGATTTTAAATTTCTTTTGGAAAATTTTTCTAGCACGTCTAGTTTTCATAAACAACGTTGAAGTGTTGAAAAGTGGCTGGAATAAGCAATTAAAAAATTTATAACAAATTAATTTGGACGTAGTTTTTCCAGAGAAGATACAATGCATTAATGAAAATGCATTTTGTTCAGTGCATTTGGGTTCATCCCCATTGGTTGAGTCGAAGTGAGTGAAAAAATCTTGAAAAAGTCAGAATTTCATGATTTTTCTTGTAGAATTAAATGATCGGAAGTTGGATGCGCACACTTTGATGCATGCCAATCTCAAATTTATCTACACATGTGTGTTAACCTTGTGCGTTAATCTCCTTATTTTCCAACTTTATTTCGCCGAAGCCGAGTGCTACCCTCCCAAGCGTCAAAGAACACTTTATCCTCGAGTATCGAACCCTGTTTTTCATCACGATGTGTGGAAAGTGTAAAATTGTTACTTTACGCACAAGTGATGAAAACAATATTTAATGAATAAATAAACTACCTTGGTGGTTTGGGTGGTGGCTCGCCATTAGTATCAGGCAGAGGTGCTGCTGGTCGATTGACACTCGTAATTATCCTCGGTGGCTTCGGTGGAACTGGGCCATGTACACCCTTAACAGATGCCTCAACATTCCGCTGCACGTGATCCTGTTGATCCGAATTACCCGTGAAAACCCTGAGTCTACTCCCTACTCCTTGATTAGACACATGATTTCTCAATCCCCCATTGCCATCAGTTGAATTCCTACTCGGCAACTGAGGATTGGAATACTGTCGATGCAGCAATGCTGGTGGACAATTTCTACCAGTACCATAAACAACCTCATCACCGGCCATTCTACCGAGATGAGCAATGTTAGGTTGCGATGATCCACCATTACGTACACGCCGAACTCTCACTGGTTGTGCATAAACGTCTGTCCGTTGTACCGTTGATTTCGCTGACAGTCCATTCACCCGTACATCCTGAGAGCTGAGAAACGGCTTGACTGGTAATGCATAAATGGGATCGCTGTACACATTGTTACTAGGTTGAATCTGTTCACCATTTATCGCTAAATTGTGATTACTTCTAGTTTGCGTGATACCAATTGTACGTTCAGTTGTAACTGGTTGTGAATTTGTTCGTCCATGATGTACATCAACACTGTTACCCGGTGGATTTATTGACTCAATGTTCATTTGCGATTGAAATTGGGGTTTTGGGCTGGATAATGTTGGCTCATGACCAGAAAGACTCTGAAGATTTGGATGAGACCGAGAATTACGAGACTGTGACTTGAACAGATTCCCTTTGGCTTGATGTTTTAAGTAGTGCGATGGTGCTGGCGGTGGGGGTGGTTGAGGATGATTCGGAGGGTGTCGCTGGGGTTTCATATTTATCATGCGAGACTGCATCGCAAGACGTCTACGAGCTGCATACTGCGAAGATCTTACCACCTCTCTATACATATCCATGACGATGTGAGTGAAAGGCTTCGACTGAAGGCGCGTACGACAGTACTCCGAAATTACCTGTCAACATGCAAAATTTTTTACAAGATTAGTTCAATGAATTCAATGGATCTATCGTAAATCTGATAGTAGGAACTACCCGCGTCATTATTGAAAAGCGCAATAGAGTGGTAGATTGGTCATTAGTCAGATCACATGGCTCAATGGTTATTGCCTCAAATGTATTCCGTCTGTTTCACTGGACACCAGAATCAATGTCCCATACAATATGTGGGTATTGAACCAGCTGGGTCGAAAAACGATTAAATCAGTACAGCAATTAGTGGCTGGATCCCTTGATTGGCATTTACATTGAGTATCATCAATCTATCATCGCTTATCCTCGAACGCACACTGACGTTTGGAGTTATTCATCTTACCCTTTACCATTATCATCCTCTAAGGACTCTCCTCTGTCATTTGGTCTTGCGAGATAAATTATCATCACTAACCAGTGGAATTCTATTTGAGTAAATTGAGAATTCCAGGTCACGACCACACGACAGTGGAGTCTGAACAAGGGAAATAACACTAGGTTGCTATCAACTTGAAAGCGCTCGTCCTCTTTACTGAGATGCCGATCGATTTCTGAGAACCTTTATGTCCATATGAATCAACCATCTTCCTGATGAATACTGCTACTTTCCATCAAATTGAATCCAACTGATAGCAGAATACATCTTCTCCGTTCTTTTCATCATCACAACATCGAATCGATAAATTCACTGGGCTTTTGAAGGATGAAGGGTTTATCGGGACAAGCGATGTGGACACTGGTTGCAAGCATTTCTATCGTCAGTTGCGTACGTGCCATTAATTGACGGTACCGGATACTAGTCGTGGCAGGTAACAGTCTGCATGTCATTTCAACACGCACACACGAGCACTCGTATACAAGATATTAATATCAATCGTTCTCGGTTGCACCGTGTGCAGTATTTATCACCAGTTAATTGAGAAATAAAATAAAACATCGGAATAGTTGTTGAGTTAATTACAACTAACAATTTAATTACGGGTAACATAGAGCATTCAATTTACATTCAAGGTCATTGGTTTATCACGAAGTGGGGCTATGTGTGTGCGCGGGTAAATGCAATCTGATCTAATATTACTTCCTCAACACCTTTGTGTATTCCGGACTAATCCAATTAACCTCTCCCCTTCCTGCCCCTCCCCCAACAGTATCCGTCCTTCGTACATGGGAATTCCATTTGCATCTATGAGTCATTTATCTGGGCCCTTGGAAAGTGCATCTGTCAAAAATGAGGCAAAAGGTTAGGCACTTCCAGCCTCTTAAGGTATATCTCTAGATAACACGTTTTTCTTAAGACAAGATCTATGCGCGCGCTCTCGCGGGTCTGATATAAGTCGAAAAGTTTATTTCAAGTAGAAACGGGTCCAACCAACATCGGTTTAAATCAAGCCAAAAAATCGGCTTGAATCAAACCGAAAAATCGGCTTAAATCAAACCGAAAAACGAAGTGATTCACGCAGAAATTCTGTCTGTTTCAGGTAGTAGATAGCGACTTGATTCTACTCGGTTTTTCGGATTGATTCAAGTCGATTTTTCGGTCTGATTCAGGTCGATTTTTCGGTCTGATTCAAGTCGACTTTTCGGTCTGATTCAAGTCAATTTTTCGGTCTGATTCAGACCGATTTTTTTTTGGTATTGACAATGAAAGAAATTGAAATCAACAAGAAAATAGAGTCGGAATTATTTAGGTAAAAAATGACTTGCAGGGGTGACTGGGTCAAATTATCACCTTTGCGGGGTTCATACCAGCTGCGTCCCCGTCGAGAACCCTGGGTAAGCTTAATACTTCAAGAATATGTGCTTCACTACACGTTGAATCTGAATGAACACCTCATAATTGAAATTTAACAACTGCTTTCGGAGGGAAAAGCGCAGAATGGGAAATTCTATACATCTACACGAGCATCCACGTTACTACACTGTAAAAAATTTGGTGTTAAATTGACACCGATCGGTGTCCCAATGAGTCCACACCGTTTTCGGTGTGGACTCATTTATAGCAACCAATTCCTGACACAATATACGTCGAAATACTTCAAAATTAACATAAAAACTGTAATATTTACCTATTAATATCCCGGAAAAATTTGCCTCTACTATATTACCTCATTACCGAAATTCTCAAAAAAATATATTCAACACGAAAAATCCGAAAGAGTATGGGAGTGGCAAGATTTTCGACAAAACTGAAATGTTGCTTGAAAAAAAGTAGCCAACTTGAGCGAATTACTTGGATATCCTTAAAATCCGTGATATCCAATGATTTAACGAAATGGTTGGAAACTACGTGGGAAGCCCTATCTCTTCTGCAATACATATAATGTAGCATATAGCTTGCGCGCAATTGGTTTATTATTCACTTGGTCTCTTACCCCTACTAACCCTCTCCCCTCCGAGCATATCCTGAAAGGGTTGGGTAACGCCAGGCGCAATTGTAGTCAGCTGCAGACATACTCCACCACATTCGTGATGTTAAATCACCTATTCTGCGAGTGTACTCGGCTTCAATTAATTAAACCCACCATTTCTGTCTGAGACGGTTAATTCAATACACCTTGTACAACAAAAATCATTAACAAGACATGATGGTAACACGTCAACAGTCAACTGTCGTAAGTGCAGTGCAGTCATGTTGAACAGATTAAGCAGTGCCTGGGACGGTGGAAGTGACCGGACTAATCAATTAACCATCCCTGGAGCATCAGATGGAGGTCAAAGGGAGCAAGCCATTACACGCCTCATCGAACGTCACAATGATGCTGCTAATCGATGATGCTTTGCGTCGGTCAGACCTTTACTTAGTGTTTACTTAGTTATGGGACATGTATCGAAGAGTCATTACACTGAGAAAAAAAATTTCCAATATCTCAAACATATTTTCTTGAGAGACGTAAATTATTTTCAATGGCTTAAATCTGAGAATGTGTGCACTTCACGGAACTCGAATAAATTTTCATTCATCACTATCGTTCCACGTTACGCCATGAATATTTTACATGTTGCAATATTGGAAGTGCATAACGAAAAAATCATGAAAACAATAAAGACTAGAAAATTGACGATTCTTCTACGCGATTTAAGTAAGTTCATTTGCGACAAAATCATACTTGAGTACAAGAATATTTTAAAGCATGAGGCCTTTCTCGGATTATGTGAGTTGAGATGCCTGAGAGAATTAAGGAATTGAAGAAAATTTACATGTCTCGAGAAAATATGTTTCAGGTATTAGAAAATTTGTTTCTCAGTGTAAGGTATATCCCTAGGAAATAAGTTTTTCTTAAGATGTCACATGTTTTTCATAGATAATGTTTATAATATTCCCCGGCTATCGAAAAAAATGCTAACTAGCTGTACTACACAAGCGAGGCATAAGCCAAACGGAAGTTATGGATTCCCCCGACCTCGATTTTTCCATCTTATGAGAAAATGGTTCTTACGATGTTCGTAAGGATGTTTAACTCATCAAGCGGACAATTCAGTTGAAAAGAAAAATAACACTGACTAAATGAATGATTCACGTTACAAATTATTTTTCTCATCAAATTAGAAGTGTTATGGCGTATTTTTCCGGTCTCAAGAACAATAATTCAAGAAATGTTCATAAATGATGGGGGACTTGTGACTGCAGTGGTAAAAGTCAAATTTTGATCGGGCAACATCGCGCGCTTCGGCTAGTAGTGGGGTTGTAACAGTGAGATGAATATTTGTGTGTGTTATACGTGTCCACATGCTTCCAGCACTGAATTATCGTCACCGACTTTACCGACCTTGACCATCTATTGTGCGGTGTTGTCGCGTTGCTTGACTCGTAATGGCGGTCAATTTTTTTAGCGGAATTCGAAAATCAATCGAAGATATCACACCTATATGGCTCGGTCCCCTACTTGTTCTCGCCGGCGATAGATTCTCCATAATCTAAAGTAAACGGCTTGTGTTTTTTTTTTTCAATATCTTGAGTGTCTAACCCACGCAACATCTCGATCAAAGTTCACACGGTCACGTTTCTTCCCTAAGCGTAATATTACAAGAAGTGATTTTCAGAAATTTATTTCTCACTAGGATGTCCCGATGGAAGGATTAAGATTATTACTAATGTGTGGCTCAAATATGAACATGGCATATGAGACAATATAAAAATTATGGTGAATAATGTGGGTTTTGGCTAAACATCCTTAAAAACTAATCCGTGACAGATTGATAAATTCCGAATACATGAAGCTGAAACTTGCAAAATATTCGTCAGCGGAAAATTCAATTCAGTAGATATTTAAGTGTAGAAGAGTCAAATAATCATATGTACAAATTTTATTGAAGTGCGAAAGAGCTTGTATATTACTTAAAAATATTTTTACACCCTTAGATTTACATAAGACAGACATTCTGCTGTCGAATCTTTTGCTGGTTTCAGCTTCATCCGAATACGGTGAACTTTTTGTAAAATTTAGTACTACATAGTTTCTGCGATATTCAACTCTAAAAAAATGGAAGTTTCGTGAAAGCATACGTTATTTGATTCAAAAAAATAATCAACAAATAATTTCTTATTTGATTCAAACAGTTATTGTTGCCTGCATCAACAGCACATAAGAATAGCTCGATAACTTATGTAAATTATTTGGAATTTTTTTCAGGAATCCATATGAGTTAACTTTTGGGTCCGATTGTCTTGGAATTTTAGACAAATTTGAGGATTGAATATGGTTGAATTTACAGTGTCGTCAGTACCAAACTGTAAAAGATACCTACATATCCTTAAAGACAAATATTTGTTGAACTTACATCGAGTAGATTCATGAGGGAAGCCCGTCGGCGAGGATCTGGCTCAGTCATGGCAGCCAGTACAGATTGCAGGGCTGATGTAGGGGATACTGATACCGAACCTGTCAGTGCAGCTACTCGGGGTGTTGTGTCCACCAGCGCTCGGCCCAAGGAGTACATCCACATCTGTAAGAGAAAACGTGATCAGACTTTCCAAAGAGAGTCAATAATTCCAAAGTCATCGAAACTCCTCCCAAATGACTGAATACTAATGCTGATTGATCCGAGAATATGCAATGGGATTCGCAGTGGGACATGGAACGAATGCCAAGAGAATACCGGAGAATGTTAGAACGGCCCGAGATTCGGGAGTGAGCTTTGCGGTCGACACTAAGGAATCCCACCAACGACGATGAAGGACCAGTGTTCAGCCGAGTGGCAAGCCAACAAAGCAGAGGTATTGCAATGCCAGGGATTTCCCAGGGGCTGTTCGTCAAGCCCGACGATATGCCAGGTATGGCCCCTCCAGCTTTTCGATAACGAGTTGGCAGCAAATCGAAACACTCCAGTGGCTTTATTTTCAGGCTTTATCACGTCGTTCTTATTTTCCAACGCCGAAAAAAAAGAAGTATCGAATAAGTTTAATCTCCGGCGAACTCTACAACGCTATGTGACCTCGAGTATTAAAGCATACGATACGTAGATCTCGTACCCCGGGTGCTTTTCCCGGTGTCCACGGTATCCGACTGCTTGGA
>NW_021680366.1:362083-367766 GCF_001412515.2 Diachasma alloeum
TTGGAGTTATGTATGTTCCGATAATCTTGATCAGATTTCTCACATTTTGAGCCCAAAATCAACCCGATAGAATGAAAAATGACGTCAGTATAGACGATCAAAAAAGCAATTTAACATTGATTTAAATGGGAGATGTGGAGAGAAAAACGGTAATATCTCGGAAACTAGATGCGACAAAGTGGGCCCTTTTCACGTGGACGTACACATTTATTTGTGTATTTCTAGAGTAAATTCAGGTCGGAAAAACAGTGTTTCCCAGGCTGGACGCGGGTGATGTTTTACTAAAGTTTTTAATTACGACAAAGAAATTGAAAAACCTTCGTTTCCACGGAGGATTTGCTGAATCAATATTGTTAAAGGGTATGGAGCATCAAAGTCCGGTCCCCAGAGGATTAAAGCTGCATCGTTAGCCCTCGATCACTCGCTCAATGAGCACGGTACCGCCCGTTTTTGTTTTAAAAACATATTTTAAGAGGATTCCACAATGAAGTGTAACAAAGGATTAGTGCGACGCGTGCAATTGGCTGACCCAATCATTCAACGGTTTTTCGATTATTTCAATAATTACAAGCGATGCGTCAAGCCTGCGTTGCGTTTATTGTGAAATCTCCTTTAGCGTGTTTTTCGACGCTTAACAATGCTGAAAAAATTCGAGTTTCTAGTTCAATCCTCTTATTAAGTATTAGCGTTGGCCATTTTATTCTCGAAAAATTTGTTTAGCTAAAAAAAAAGAAACGTCGAACGGACAGAAAAGCGACGTCGCGCCGCCCATTGCACGTGAGTTTCAGTCGACCGCTCGAGCGGCAGTGTTGCTACATTTACTGTCACACTTGAAATGCGCACATAGCGGTAAGCGTCAACGTGGCAACAGCGCGCTCGGTTTAACCCAGCGGCGCTGCGCTATCCATGCGATGGATGAAGGCTGGCGACCCACCGCGAGTGATCGAGGGTTAATAAAAAAATTATAATTCAGTATTATATAATATTGTTTTAACTTACAGAATTATATAGAAGCATAATTAATATTAAAATGATTTCTAAATAACAATAAAAATCACTAATAATATAAGTTAATATGAAAAATAATAACTCCTACCGATTACTGAAGGGCTTTTTTTCCATGTCTATGTAAAGCAACTCTTTGCTTTTTTTAAACACACAAACCCAAAAAAATGAAAATAATTCGAAAAATTAAAAGTATAAAATGATACACGGTTATACACACATAATACGTCCAACAAAATACTTAATAAGCTCGAGAGTCAATATTACTTGACCAAAGTTTATATACCAAGCAAAAATATTTCTCATTATAATTTTTTTTCAAGAGTGCTTTTCCTTATATGTAAATACCGTATGTAAATATTGTTGGACATCAAATAAAAACATTGTTAAACAAAAAAAAAATCGAGGGTCTATAAGAGATCGCGGACATCGGTACTTCTATCTTCGTATGTAGAATAATTCTTTATTCTTATTCTTTAGGATTTATTGTCTCGACTTGGGCAAGTTCGTTCGCCAAACGAGCTGGAAAATAGCCGTTTTTCCAACAAGTCGAAAAAACTTGGCTTCTCAGGCTGGACGCGGGTGATATTTTTCTAAAGAGTTTTAAATTACGACAAAGAAATTGAAAAACCTTCATTTCCACGGAGGATTTGCTGAATTAATATTGTCAAACGGTATGAAGTATCAAAAGTCCAATCCCCAGAGGATTAAAACTGTTGATAAGGGATCGCGGACATAGAACTTCTATCTTCGTATGGAGAATAATTCAGCGTTAACGCATATGGTTTATTACAAAATCGACATCTCTTTGGGATTTATCGTCTCGACTTGGGCAAGTTCGTTCGCTAAACGAGCTGGAAAATGGCGGCTGTTCCAACAGGAAGCAACGATTTTTTACTGCCACGTTCTATTTTTGTTGAGTCTCTTTTTTATCTCTGTAATAAAATATCGTGCTTTGTATTTTGTTAAATACCTTCTCTGAGTCTGTATCCGAGTACATGCGACCAGGCCTGTATTCGGGTGGTAAATATGCTCGGGCTGTTTCCGGTGGTGCCAGCTGTAGCGTCACTCTACCTCTCGGCGTTAGCTCCAGTGTGTGAGGTGTTACCACTGGTCCTGCACGCGATCCACCAACAACACCTCCATCTGGAGACAACAGAAGGATAAAATAAATGCGGGGAAGAAAGACATTAACGCGAAGTTTTGTAGATATTACTTTTAGGCAAGTGGAAATAACGGGAGAAACAAAGAACCACGGAGTTTCGGGCTTGATGCTTGGGTCATCTAAATCCTGAACTTCCCCATTTCACCGAAGGTTAAGTGCCCGCCTTGGACATTAAAGTATCGAGTGAATAACTGAGTTGAAAAGAAAAATAAAATTAACTAAATAAATCATTCATGTTACAAATTACTTTTTTCTCATCAAATTAGAAGTGTTATGGCGTAGTTTTCCGGTCTCAAAAACCATAATTAAAGAGAATGTTCATAAATAATGGAGGACTTGTGACTGCAGTGGTAACAGTCGAATTTTGATCGGGCAGCATCGCACGCTTCGGCTAGTAGTGGGATTGTAACAGTGACCCGAGTCGAGGATTTGGTTCTGATTGGACGTACACAGGTCTTTCAAGATCTCTCCAGACCTAGATTAACCTGGTAAGTCCTAATCAGTTCTGCGACGCACTTTTCCGGAGACCTTTTGAATCCGCAGTTCTTTTCGGTCCTGAGAAGTCCTCCTCTATGCTACCGAGTACGCGGGATTTCACGAGGGATTTCACGGCGGAGGGGAAGGGATGTATGCGGAGGGTTGAAATTTGTAGCCAACCAGGAGACAGTTGCAGAATATATTTTAGCCACCCTCATCTCCCCGTTTGCAGGCGGTGTTTAAATAAAAATAGTGAACTTTGATTCTGTATTTATCGGTTCCCTGATGCCAATGAAACCCTCGGAGGTGACAGAAAAGACGAAAAAAAATTTTTCATTTTCACGTGGATCAAGGGTCAGCAGGGTGAAAGTCGACTTTCGCCAAGATTGAATTTTTTCGCCAAGTGAAGGTTGATTCTGTATTTTCTAAGGATGCTGATGCCAATGAAACCCCCGGAGGCGCGACAATTGCCTAAATAAAAATTTTTTTTTTCACCCAAGAGCCATCTGAGTCATCTGAGCCAAAGGGTCAGATTTTCCGATTTTTCCAGGGGGAAAGTCGACTTTCGCCAAAATCGAACTTTTTAGCCGGGTGAACGTTGATTCCAATTATTTAAGCGACGGGCTATTCAGAACTCTCAAAAGTATGTGGAAAAAGTGACAACTGAAAAAGTTTTTTTTTTTCAGATTTTCAAAAGGTCAGATTTTCGGTTTTGCCAGGGGGAAAGTCGACTTTCGCCAAAATCGAATTTTTTAGCCGGGTGAACGTTGATTCCAACTATTTAAGCGACGGGCTATTCAGAACTCTCAAAAGTATGTGGAAAAAGTGACAACTGAAAAAGTTTTTTTTTTCAGATTTTCAAAAGGTCAGATTTTCGGTTTTGCCAGGGGGAAAGTCGACTTTCGCCAAAATCGAATTTTTTAGCCGGGTGAACCTTGATTCCAACTATTTAAGCGACAGGCTATTCAGAACTCTCAAAAGTATGTGGAAAAAGTGACAACTGAAAAAGTTTTTTTTTTCCGATTTTCAAAGGGTCAGATTTTCGGTTTTGCCAGGGGGAAATTCGACTTTCGCCAAAATCGAACTTTTTAGCCGGGTGAACGTTGATTCCAATTATTTAAGCGACGGGCTATTCAGAACTGTCAAAAGTATGTGGAAAAAGGGACAACTGAAAAAGTTTTTTTTTTCAGATTCTCAAAGGGTCAGATTTTCCGTTTTCCCCGGGGGAAAGTCGACTTTCGCCAAAATCGAAATTTTTAGCCGAGGAACGTTGATTGCAATTATTTAAGCGACGGGCTATTCAGAACTGTCAAAAGTATGTGGAAAAAGGGACAACTGAAAAAGTTTTTTTTTTCAGATTCTCAAAGGGTCAGATTTTCCGTTTTCCCCGGGGGAAAGTCGACTTTCGCCAAAATCGAAATTTTTAGCCGAGGAACGTTGATTGCAATTATTTAAGCGACGGGCTATTCAGAACTGTCAAAAGTATGTGGAAAAAGGGACAACTGAAAAAGTTTTTTTTTTCAGATTCTCAAAGGGTCAGATTTTCCGTTTTCCCCGGGGGAAAGTCGACTTTCGCCAAAATCGAAATTTTTAGCCGAGGAACGTTGATTGCAATTATTTAAGCGACGGGCTATTCAGAACTGTCAAAAGTATGTGGAAAAAGGGACAACTGAAAAAGTTTTTTTTTTCAGATTCTCAAAGGGTCAGATTTTCCGTTTTCCCCGGGGGAAAGTCGACTTTCGCCAAAATCGAAATTTTTAGCCGAGGAACGTTGATTGCAATTATTTAAGCGACGGGCTATTCAGAACTGTCAAAAGTATGTGGAAAAAGTGAAAACTGAAAAAGTTTTTTTTTTCAGATTCTCAAAGGGTCAGATTTTCCGTTTTCCCCGGGGGAAAGTCGACTTTCGCCAAAATCGAAATTTTTAGCCGAGGAACGTTGATTCCAATTATTTAAGCGACGGGCTGTTCAGGACACTCAAAAATATGTGGAAGAAGTGAAAAATGAAAAAAAAAAACATTTTCACCCGGAGCCAATGGGTCAGATCTTGGATTTTTTCAAGGGGAAAGTCGGTCAAAGGGTCACAAGGGTCACGAGAGCCAAAGTGTTGGCCAAGTGTTAGATTTTTCCAGGGGGAAAGTCGACTTTCGCCAAAATCGAAATTTTTAGCCGGGTGAACCTTGATTCCAACTATTTAAGCGACGGGCTATTCAGAACTCTCAAAAGTATGTGGAAAAAGTGAAAACTGAAATTTTTTTTTTTTCAGATTTTCAAAGGGTCAAATTTTTGGTTTTGCATGGGGGAACAACTCCAGTTTCAGGAACTCAGTACTTCCACTGCTCCAATTTCGGAAATTCCACTCGCTTTACAAAGTAAAAAAATCCGTTTAATCGAATATGTGGGCAGAGGTATTTTCCGATCAAACAGGATTTAATCAAGCTGGGAAAGGTATCGATGTATCCCCGATGATTGGCAAGAAGCGTAAGCAAGTTTTCACGCACCGTTTATTACCCATTCATGCAAAACTTTTTTCATTCGCCCACTTCTATGTAGAATCTATTATTTTGTAGAAAGATGAGGTCGTTTTTTATTCTGAAAAAAAGCGTGTTCCAAATATTGAGAACCCGAGTCGAGGATTTGGTTCTGATTGGACGTACACAGGTCTTTCAAGATCTCTCCAGACCTAGATGGACCTGGTAAGTCCTAATCACTTCTGCGACGTACTTTTCTAGAGACCATTCGAATCCTCAGTTCTTTTCGGTCCTGAGAAGTCCTCCTCGATGCTACCGAGAACGCGTGATTTTACGAGCGGGTGAAGGGGAAGGCATGTATGCGGAGGGTTGAAATTTGTAGCCAACGAGGAGACAGGGTTGCAGAATATATTTTAGCCACCCTCATCTCCCCGTTTGCAGGCGGTGTTTAAATAAAAAATAGTGAACGTTGATTCTGTATTTATTGACCCCCTGATGCCAATGAAACCCTCGGAGGTGACAGGAATGGGGAAAAAAAATTTTTCATTTTCACGTGGGTCAAGGG
>NW_021680366.1:370210-416658 GCF_001412515.2 Diachasma alloeum
AAGGGTCAGATTTGTTAACACTTTCTTTTTTTATTTGGACAATGCATGCAAGCGGAGGGGCAAGAGTGGCTAGAATAGATTCTGCAACCTTCTCCGCTTGTTGGATAAAAATGTCAAGCCTCCGCATACATGCATCTCCCCTCCACCCTCCCGTGAAATGTCGATTTTCGAGATTAAAAAAAAAACAATAATTGCATTTTTTATTTCAATAACGCATGAGTAAATAGGGATATGAACGCAGATTTAATATAGGCCCATAGAATTACGGGGACCGGCAAGGATTTGGAAAGTCTGAATGCAAGTCCTGCTTACACCTAACACGTGCTGAAGTGGGACATAACCAGAGGTAGAAAGGTCTCGGAAGCACTTGGGAAGAGGCTTCCCAAAACCTATCCAGTTCTAAACGGAGAGACCTAAGTAGAACTTGTCAGGTCCAATTATTCGACTCGGGAGCGTGAATAGAGAATTTGGAGTGAATAAGAGTTAAAAGAGGGCTGTTGTATATAATTCATTATAATGAATATGTTCGGGATGATCAATTGATAGAGTATCGTGATGAATTTATCTGTAATGAATTTATTAAACACGTAACGGCAGGCCTCAGGTGGTAACGGATTAATCAATTCTGATTATGACGACGGGATGGAGTCGTCTGCAATGAATTAGCTGAATCCGCAAAGACTTGAGACACATCTCTTTCCGCCTCAAGCAGGTCTAAATAACAGCCGATTCACGCCAAATCAGCAGGACACAAAAGCCGTTGCTGGGGATGTTCGTCTCAATTTTTATTTTCGGAAAAGAACATTTGAAAAATATTGACAATTGAGGGAGTTATGAGGGAATTATGAGAATTGCTGTTTTTCGCGGGGTTTCAAGCTATCAAATGGCCCGGTGCTCTTCAAGAATATGAAAAACTCTTCAAAATGAGACGTCATACGCAACATTATCTTTAGCTTGACGGACTTTATACGAGAAAACGTTTTTTTAAATCGTTAATTGTTCAAAAAACTAATTTTTTTCGATCTGAAATTTTCACCAAAAATGATCAATATTGTCAAGAATTTTGGCGCCAATTAGACTTTGTCTTTCGCTGTAGTTCGACGGTTGTTAATTTTTTCATTGAGACAAGTATTGAAAATGACTGAAAATCGCCATTATTCATACAATTATCGCCCAAATAAGTGAATATTTAATTAAATATTAGCAACTGGTAGAGGTTAGACTCATTATATTTTCTATTGTTCATCTTCCGTATGATTTTTTGAGTGAAAAATTATTATTTCTCTAATTAAACAATGGAAAAACATTTTTCAAAGAGCTTTCATTGGTTGGTAATCGAGAATCCAACTAAATTGACTCATTTTTAATTAGTCAATTGAATATTTACTGATTTGGGGGAAAATTGCAGGAAAAATAGCGATTTTCGGTTCTTTGAATACTTAGAATACTCCCTTGAATACTTTAAATACTCCCACAGACAAAAATAATAACGGCCGAACTACAGCGAAAGACAAATTTCAGATTAAAAAAAATATCTTTGTTAGTAATTAACGATTGGACAAAAAAAACGTCTTCTCCTATAAACCCCGTCAAACCGAAGATAATGCTATATATAACGTTTCATTTTGAAGGGTTCATGTTCTTAAAGTGTACCAAAGCGTGAGTTGATAGCTTGAAAACCCGCAGAAATAGCTCGGCCAGTTTGTACAGAATATTTTTTTGGACAAAAACTAGCAGTTTTCAAAAAATCATAACTCCCTCGATTATCAATATTTTTCAGTTTTTCTTTTTTCAAAATATTTGTCTACTCGCCATCTTTTCAGAAAAAATGAGACAAGAATCCTCAGCCTCGGCTTTTCTGGCCAGCTGATTCGGCGTGGATTTGCTCACAACTTGACCCAATATTTTTTTCCTAAAACTGTGTGAAACCAGCTGCACAGCCAAGTAATTAAACCTTAACCCAACGTAAACGACTATGTCCCAGGTATAGTAAAGTGTCTGGATGCGTCTCTGTTGCGGTATCAAAGAAAACCACGTGCCTCAGCTGACATCCTCATCCAGGATGAGGATCGTACACAGATTCTGGTTAATGGTTAACGGAATCTTGTGTGAACACTGGAGTAAATTTACAGCGATGAACCCAAAGGGCTCTGTACCTAAGTCAGTTTAGAATTTGACCCTCATAAAAGATCGAAATTGGGTAAGTGGTGAAAACGAGACACCATAGAGATTGGGTAACCACGGTAAGCGAATAGCGGCGTAAAACGAAGAAAGATGAGGATATACCCGAGTGGACATTGATTGATTGTCGTTCACTGGCCACGACTGTACTCCTGTCACCGTGAAATTGCATTCCACCACTGCTGAGGCTCACCTCAATGACGCAAGCTTAATAAAGCGAGTTTGCAGTTACTTAATTCTGAGATAAATCCGATGAAAAGTCCAGATGCAATTTCTTCGTCTTATTTTTTTATCCTCTTCAGGTACTAAAATGAGTTTTATAGTTTACCTCCATTGCCACTGTTTACCACTTTCATTTCGAATTTACCTTTTCCTGGGAGATGTATCACACAATTTCAGAAAACGAGGACACTAAACACGAAATGAGGGAGAAAATTGAGGTAGAAAAAAAAATAGGGAAGCCTGCTTTTCTTCCCGAACTTTACGACCTTTTGGATCTCGTTGATTTAACTTGCAAAGCCTAAGGGACTGTTAATAAGAATCCAACTCTAGGCCACTTTATGCCAGTCGCAAATCATGTCGCTGCATATAATGTAACCTCTTTAGTTATCTCTCTAGGCCCCGTTTTTTCGTACATATAATTCTCGTGAAAGATGAGGGGCTGTGAAAAGCCTGAGAATGTTCTCCTTTCACGAGCAGACGAAAAATTTTCTACCGTAGGATGCTTCAACGACTAACGCAAATGACTCGAATTCCAGGAGAGACATTATCCACATAACTTCCGGTATAATTTCCAAGTTTTTTTTTCATCATGTCACTCATATCTCCAACGATAAATTGAATGAACTAGCAATTATCGTTTGCATTAAACAATTTTCATTAGTGATAATGAATCCAATAGGTGAGGTATCATTAATCATCAAATTTGTTGAGCGTAATTGGTGGTGAAAAAGTGGGACGAATTGAAGGAAACTATTCTCTTTAAGAGTGAACGGCCGCAGGAGCCGAGGCAGGAGCGCTCAACTCAATCCACTCCACTACGTATTCCTCCCTCCATCATTCATGGTTCAAGCTCCCGTCAAAAAAGCAAAAGCCACATCCTACCGCAGTTGGCTGGCTTCTGAATTATTCAAAGAGATGGCGGTTCGACAGGACAATTACATGAGTTGTGGGAGGTGAACGAGAAGGAATCAATCTTTAGGTGGTAATGGGTCCGTGAAATTAGTAATCTGGAAATTGTGCTGATTGCGAGACCTGCGGTCTTTTCGGCTACTTGCGACTGTTTTTGGCCGATTAGAATCTCATTCATCTTACTTTGGATCGTAAAATGTCCTGAAATGGATCATAAACGAAGGAGATGTTCCATCAGGAAGTGCCCAACATCTTTACGGGTCCAATGTCGTTAAAATGGGGTGAAAAAACCTAGAAGTTGATGAGGCGATGGGCTTGGCGATTAAAATCCACAGAGACAGTGATGACGTCATACTCAAATGATGGTTTTTCATCATGATTTGTTGCTAATAACATTCCTGAGACAGCCTGACATTAAGTTGATGAGAATGGCTGAATAACTCTTCGTGTCACTAACAAATTCGAGAGTACAATTGACAAAATTGAGCAAATTGCATTCATTACAAGGCTCTCCGGAGTGTCTCTGGATATTTTCTGTCATTTTTGAACAATTACAAACTCATTCATCTTAGTTTAGATCGTACAATGTCCTGAAATGGATCGTAAATGAAGACGTTCCATCGGGAAGTTGCCAACATCTTTACGAGTCCAATTGATGTTAAGTTGATCAGAATGGCTGAGTAACTCATCGTGTCACTAGCAAATTTGAGAGTACAATCGAATGAGGTATGTAATTTGAAGGAGAAAAAATCAATTTTCAGATGGTAATGGGTTCTTAAGTTAGTGATCTGCAAATTATGTTTATTACAAAGCGCTCTGGAGTGTTTCTGGCTATTTTCTGCTGTCTTTGGACGATTACAAACTCATCCATCTTACTTTAGATCGTACAATATCCTGAAATGGATCATAAACGAAGGAGCTGGTCAATCGGGAAGTGCCCAACATCTTTGCGGGTCCAATGTCGGTAAGATGGGGTGAAAAAAGCTGGAAAATGACGGGGCGATGGGCTTGGCGATTGAGATCCTCAGAGACAGTCATGACGTCATACTCAAATGATGGTTTTCATCATGATTTATTGCTAATGACATTTATGAGACAGGTTGATGTCAAGTTGATGAGAATGGCTGAATAACTCTTCGTGTCACTAGCAAATTCGAGAGTACAATCGAACGATTTATGTTAGTTGAAGGAGAAAAAAATTAATCTTCAGGTAATAATGGGTTCATGAAATTAGTAATCTGTAAATTATATTGATTACAAAGCCCTCTGTAGAGTTTCTGGCTATTTGCTGCTATTTTTGGACGATTACAAACTTATCCATCTTACTTTGGATCGTAAAATGTCCTGAAATGGATCATAAACTCTTGTAGATGTTCAACAAGACAGTGCCCGGCATCGCTACGGATTCAGAGTCGTTGCAGTGCGGATGAAAAAAGCTAAAAAAGATGACGAGGCGACGAATTTGGTGGATGACATCCTCAGACAGTGCTGACGGTCATCCCAAAATGATGGTTTTTCATCATTATTTATAACTAATGACATTTATGAGACAGGTTAATGTCAAGTTGATGAGAATGGCTGAATAACTCTTCGTGTCACTAGCAAATTCGAGAGTACAATTGAACGAATTATGTTAGTTGCAGGAGAAAAGATAAACCTTGAGCTTCAGAATGAATTCTTAGATTAGTAATCTGCAAATTGGGCCGATGACAAAGCTCTCTGTTGTGTTTCTGGCTATTTTCTTCTGTTTTTGGACGATTGCAGACTCATCCATCTTACTTTGGATCGTAAAATGTCGTGAAATGGATCATAAACTCTCAAAGATGTTGAACAAGACAGTGCCCGGCATCTCTATGGGCCCAATATCGTTAACAGTGGGGATGAAAAAAGCTAAAAGATAATTAGGCGATGAACTTAGTGGATGACATCCCCAGAGAGTGATGACGGTCATCCTTAAATGATGGTTTTTCATCATTTGCAACTATTGACATTCATGAGACAGATTGACGTTAAGTTGATGAGTGGCTGAATAACTCTTTGTGTCACTAGCGAATTCGAGAGTACAATTGAACGAGTTATGTTAGTTGCAGGAGAAACGATAAACCTTGTGCTTCAGGATGAATTCTTAGATTAGTAATCTGCGAATTGGGCCGATGACAAAGCTCCCTGTTGTATTTCTGGCTATTTTCTTCTGTTTTTGGACGATTGCAGACTCATCCATCTTACTTTGGATCGTAAAATGTTCTGAAACGAATCATAAACTCTCAAAGATATTCAACAAGACAGTGACCGGCATCTCTACGAGTCCAATGTCGTTACAGTGGGGTGAAAAAAGTTAAAAGATGACGAGGCGATGAACTTGGTGGATGACATCCTCAGAGATAGTGATGAGATCATCCTCGAACGATAGTTTTTCTTCATGATTTATAACCAATGACATTTATGAGACAGGGTAGTGTCAAGAGAATGAATGGCTGATAACTTTTCATGTCACTGGCAAATTCGACAGCACAATTACACGAGTTATGGTAGTTAAAGGAGAAAAAATCAATCATCAATGGTGATGGGTTTATGAAATCAGCGATCTACAAATTGCGTTAATTGAGATGCTCTCTCTGCGATTTTTACGGCTATCTGCTGCTGATTTTGGATAACCCCTGACATTCATTTCACTTTAGGTCGTACAATGTCCCCCAGCGGATGATAAACCCTCAAAGATGTTCAACAAAGCATTTTTACAGATCCAATGTTGTTAAAGCAGGGTGAAAATAACCAGCATATAACAGGGCGTTGAACTAGGTGGTTGAAATCCTCAGAGACAGTAATGACACCATCTTCAAACGATGGGTTTTTATCATGATTTGTACCGCTACAAATCGCTTTATTATGACAGACGAAACCCATTCATCTTCCTCTCTCCATTCTCATTCTCGTGAAAGAAATGTTAGCAATCCCTAAAGCGGATATAACGACGACACTTTTGGGAGCTGTCAGAGAAGATTACACGTGGTAAGCGCGATGATACGAGCGTGTTGCTACAGGCTACCAGTAATTTGAATTCCTTGGGTAGGATCATTTCCCTTCAGGAAGTCAAAAGCCTCGGAGTCCTGAAATGTGTATATCCCTTCTGGGAGCACCGGGTAAACCTCATATGTGGGAATTACACCTTCTCCCTCGTACGCTGGGTTACTGGGTAACCCTCTGGCTATTTACAACCATGGACGGAGGGCTTGGACTCACCCTCTACTGCAGTCCTTCAATCATCTAGACCCAACTAACATTGGACGTTTTCCCTTCGTGTAGACATTACGCACATGAGTATTTACCGGCCCGCGGTGAATAACACGACTGACGACTCGTGGCAAACCCCGGGGGCCATCAAATATTTAACCCCCGGATTGGAAATAATTTCGGAAAAATTATGGCTCGAAAATTGGCTTTAAGGACAAATTGACTGATGAGGGTCATCTCTAGACTTGATCGCCTCAATAGAGTATAGGGTGATGCATCGGACAGTTATGGAACGTGCTAATGTCAAGAGGTTTTTGATGATGAAATATCGAAATACTCAAGTTGAGGGGTGAACATGGGTATTAACTCTTCGTGTCACTGGCAAACCATCCACAATACTCATACGTATGCCATTAATGCACGTAATCTCGGATTCTCAACGGGAGAGGCTGTATGCCACTGGCATAGTCGCTCCCGCTTCAGTATCTAGTCGTGTCATGTGCACATTCTCGTAGGTTACATGCCTTTCGACGGTCACGATTTCAATCACGCCCTTTGACTTCTCTCGGGCCAGGGAAGGATGCCATGCAAGCCCGAAATTGTTAGTAAATTATAGCCAAATATTGAGATTAAATTGCTGGACATTTTTCGGGGCGAATGGGGTGGGGTTCATTTGGAATGTGTATGGGATGCCGATGATATTCTTTCACTAAATTCTTTCACTAAATACTTTTTCTCGCTTCGCAAAGGGTTCTT
This sequence comes from Diachasma alloeum, assembly GCF_001412515.2. Taxonomy (NCBI): domain Eukaryota; kingdom Metazoa; phylum Arthropoda; class Insecta; order Hymenoptera; family Braconidae; genus Diachasma; species Diachasma alloeum. The sequence continues at coordinate 377,510 of NW_021680366.1, forward strand.
ATTTCGATGACTAGTACTTCTCGTTATTTCTTCGTCCCTAACTCGCTGAAGTACATCACTACTGAGTTTTGAATGATCTTTATTAAACAACCACTATATCGAGGATTTGCGAACTATTGATTCTTGGGCTGAAGTATCTGAAAATATAGCGAATGAGCTCTCTGGATCCATGCGATAATAAGCACATACGCTGATAGAATGATTCATTTATTCCAAACGAGATTCGTTAACTATTAACGAATGGTAGAGTTGAATATGACCAAATGAATATTCGTTAATAGTTAACGAATGGTTCACTTGAATGGCGAAAGTCAAGTCAAACAAGGCTCCTCAAATATACATTCGTTAACTATTAACGAATGAACATTTGGTGGGACCGAATAGACCCTAACCTCCAACCAAAATCCATTCGTTAACAATAACTAATCCGTTCTATCAGTGTACGACATTTGTCTGGGAGTAAGTAAATATGGGATTCTCAGAAAAACCAGTCTGGCAGTGAGTCCGGCGTTTTATTATCGTCGTTGGCAGGCGTGTCAATTTTAAAATCACGAATTAATTGCACGGTTCGCACTACGCCAATGCGCCGTGCAGATGATTTCGAAGAGCTGAAATCACTTGATTTCGGAGTGATTTCTGAATGATTTCAAGCGAGAGTGGCGTCGTAATTTTGGGAGTGAGTAGCCCCTCAGATCAATGTTTGAAACGTTAATCCATCGATCATTTCGTGGGCCGAAGTGCTCGCGCTGGGTCAGGTGGATGGAAACACAATTTTCTTTCTCTATAAATAGAAATGGAATAGAAGGAAACTTTGATGCTCGTACATTAAAGGTTTTTCCCCTCACAGGCATCCATTTCGCGGGAAACTCCTCGGATAATAATCGATCACATACCGCACAAAAGCCCCTCGTCATTCGATACCTGAGGTAGCTTTAACTTCGGCTGCTTCAGGAACGTATCAAATCCCAACATAACGACGGGTAAACGTGTATGGCTGTATATGTTACGTTATATCCTGGGGAAAATAGTACATCGATGGTTCGCTGCGAAAAAAAAGATCAGCAGGATTTTTGTAGACAGGATCATCCACCCACGTACATATGCCACGTCCTCCTGGCCGTACATTACATGGTGGAGAGAGAAAAAAAATTACGGAAGGGGAAACGGTGAAAATGGATGACATGCGTGGAATTTATCGACTGTCAACTCGAATGACATTTTTTGTCTTTCAACTTGGAGTCAAAATTGCTCTCGTTCGAGTGTTCGATGCATTTTGAATTGTGGGGGATTCTTTTGTACATGTGTCAAAAAATGTAGCACGAACAACAGAAGTTTTTGGTACACTTCATGGAAATTTCTATCACATTATAGTTTCACTGCAATTTTGAAGAATTCTGACATTGGAAATTCCAAAAAATGAATGAAAATTGCAGGTTCGAGATCAATTCTGCTATTGTTGACGTTGAATTCGAGTTTCACTCTAGACCCGTTTTTAATTAATACCTCGAAATCTAAGCGATATAGCAGAGAGAATTTGTGTTATAAATTTTTCTAGAGCCTTCAATTCGATCTACAAAAAAGGTTATGAGGAAAATTTCCTTATTTCCCTTAGATTCGGAGATATTCCTCGAAAACTCAGCTGAGGGCTAGATCGATCTAAACCTTTTTACCGCTTCGCTACTTATTTCAGGAAGAGTAATGAAAATCAGGAAACTTCAGGAAAATAATTTGTTGAATATTCAAATAATTGAGAATTCAGGGTAATTTGATAATAAAGGTGACCCTTAGTTTATGCCCCTGGATTTTTTACCCCCATGTCCTTTATTTGGATCCGTACTGTGATTCATGTGACCCTCGATCTGATCCTTGTGACACTTATTTGGGCCCTTAATCTGACTCTTGTTACCCTTATTCTAACCCTAGTGATCCTTAATCTGACCCTCGTAACCCTTATTCTGACTCTCATGACGTTTAATCTATTGATTGTGACCCTAAATCTGACCTTCGGGACCCTTATTCTGACCCTCATGATCCTTATTGTGACCCTCGTGACCCTTATTTTGACTCTCATGACCCTCGTAACTGCCATTTTGACCCTCAATTTTTGAATCTTAATTTTGAGTACCAAATTTTCATCACCAGAAGTCAATTTGGATTTTCATAATATAGAGAGGCAGTGAAAGCTGTATAATTACGCATACATTTTCGAAAGAGAGAATACCGGAAAAATTGGTGAGAAAAAATTACTGGAAAGCTCAAGTGCCATTTTCCGTGATTTTCTTGAAAATTTTTCTCTCCGTGGATATACTTTTCCGAATGAGAAGCTATTCAGAAAAATTTATTGGAAAACATTTTCTTGAAAAAATATTATTGGCAACGAAAAAAGCTTCGACTTTTTCCGAGAATCTCATAGCTTCCGGTGAATTTCAAAATAACCTGTGTGAAATTGAACTTATTTTTATTTTCATCGAAGTGGAAAAGAGGGAATAGTGGGAGAACCCGGGAATTCTATTGATTCTTTGCCTTGACAATTTCCGAGAAACTTCAAAAGGTGCAGTATTTCAACAGGGGAATTACGAGACGTAAACAAACACATCCAACACACCCGATATTTCGATATACCGAGAATATGAGAGATATTATTGTGGGAGAATGCAATCCGAGATATATTTTATCGTTTTTTCTCGGGAAACTGGAACTGTCGGAAGTTGTCTATTTTTGATACCTATTATCCGATGAAATGATCCGGAAATTCAGCTACATGAGCAAGCATCTTACCTTTTCAGTCATACACTCAACTATTTTTCACTCTCATCTCTACTTAACAATGAGTCGTTCTTAATCAAAGGAAAAATGAATTAACAAATAAGCGATTTAGGGACGAACAATGGCAACAGGGTTTAGCACGACCCATTGTAGGAAGATTAATTAATCCAGGGCTGATGGGGGATAGATGGGGTGTAACAAATATTTTTTGAACAATGGAATGTTTGCACTCACTGGAGAGAAAGAGATCTTGGAGGGCCTGGGCAGCTTGACAGAGTAGAGCCCAGGTTTCTGCAGCGGCTAAGCCGGTGCCTCTCAGTGCGAGGACGTCTCCAGCTACCACTGGCAGCGCGCCATTGACCTCTGTAGGCATTCTGAAAGTAAACAGAGGAAGAAAATAAATAAACAGGAACACCTAAAGTGAGGAAATCACATCGATCATTATTACTGAGAATCACGTGATGATGATGAATCAGTTTCAAGTGTATTGTTGACAAGTTTTTGATAGATATATCCACTGTTAGAGAAATAATTGAAATTTCATGGAGAGTTGAGTTGTAATTTTTGGGAGAGCAACATGAAATTCGTTGGTTTTAGGGTCGGATCGTAAAATTTTCCATTTCAACGAAAATTCAATGAAATTCAACGTTTTTGAGCATCACAAAGACGAAAGTTTCTCAATATACTTGAATTTTTCATCAGAACATCAATATTCAGTACCAAATTACACTGAATTTAAATTTATTGAAATTTTCCTGATCTACATTAACCCCTCACGGACGGAGCCCTTTTGTTTCTAAGCGTGGAGTACGCTTGATACAACGAGAATGTAACGACTTCTAATCAACGGAAAATTATGAAACCGATATGCAATTGAAGCTACAGTATTCGTTTTTCCGTTGTTTTGTGCTTGGTTGAGTTAAATTCTACAGTTTTGGAAATAATTAATTTTAAAGAGAGTCATTCATATTTTCATAGGCCGATGCATGGCATCGACTCCGTATGTGTGGGGTTAATTTTCGTGGAATAATTGAACTGAAATTTCCAGTTTCCATTAATTTTTCCATGAAAGTTTCAACGAAATTCCTTGGAATTTCAGCGAAAGTATAATATTGTTCTTTTCCTCCCTCTCAACTGAATCACCACTCTCTATCCCGTCATTACTTTATCGTTGTTTTTAGTTCGTGAACGGATCCTGTCCCTTTTTATATCTTTTATTTATTTCTTTCGCCCCAATATTTCTGATAAATATTTAGTCTTCATGGAAGGTCATTCATTTAACAATATGATGATAAAATTTTTCATCATCTCACTCCCAGTAAAAACTCATGAATTTTCGTGAATTCTACTCAATACTTGAAATTTCTCAACCATTTTTTCCCTAAATCCGATTCAATGTCACTCTCATGAGATTTATTATAATAATATCTTCCATGAAATTTCCAAAAAAATTTCAACAGTGCTGGTGCGTTTATCCTATAGCATGTAGTCACCATAAAACTTCATCATACAAACGTTAAAAATATAAAAATGCAGACACATTCGAAACGAGTTTTTTTCCAGTTATTGATTGTGATGTCCATAAATGGCAATGCAATAGTCCGAATGAATCGCCACCATCATGAGAATTAAGTGGGAGATAAATCACTTATCCCCATTGAAAATTGAATTGCATCTGGCAAACGTGCGATGAGCAACTAGCCAGTCACCTAACGCTGAATCACAGGGACAAGTCACTTCGATTGAACCAAACCGCCCACCCACTGATGCCCCCGACTGCGCCCTTAATGGAGTTATCGCCGCCGTTTCAATCTCCACATTTCTACTTCGATCAGCCTATTTTTAGCATCCTCTATCAGCCATTAAATCTCAAACATCCTTCCTGTCATCCCTGATTCGTCCGGTTTCCACGAATAAAAAAATGAGAGCTGCGAACGAAGAAAAAATCAATTTACGAAGATTCAACATTTTCTCCCGCTCCTATAAAATGAATGCTCCCATTTCTCGGTCCAACGGCGTCAGGGGAAATTCGTTGGTTGCATGTGCAAGTTTTAAAATTTTAGTTGCACATCATGAGATCATGGAACTCGCCGCTACATCTCAATTTTTGAATAATTTAGTGGGCGATTTTCCAGGGAAAATGTGTGGGTTGAGGTAGATTAACATGTGTATGTTGATGTGAATGCGATATTGAGAGGGGTCAGCTGGGGTCGAGTAATAATGTCTGACTTCCAATAATTCCCGTGGCTGACCAGGCCAATATCGGTGGTATCATCCAAGTGGTAAACATCAACGTGGAGGATGACATGTCTCGTTCTAGCTCTGGTTATTGTTGGGGAAAGTGTGACGCTTTTTCACGCGGAAAAATACGAATAGGAATTTGCGAATATCATTGAAAACTAGTGTTTTGAAGATGTATTAGTTTGAAACATCAGACCCAATGATAAAAACTGAAAAATTAAGGGATTTATGGCGAGGTCAGGTGGGGTCGAGAAAAATTCAAGAAATTGATGATTTTTCAAATAAATTTTTTGATTTTTTCGAAACTTCTAAGCAAAATCTGAGAGTCCTTAGGAGAATGGGTGAAACAGAGGAATTTTTCTAAAAAATACATTTTAACACGGGCTCTAATAGGAATTCGAAAAAAAATATTAAAAATAAAAAAAAAAGTCGCCATTTTTCTGAAATTTCGCACTTGGCTGGAGCTTTCGTGGAGGAACATAAAAAAAATAATAGTAGCTTAAGAAAATTGTTTAGAAGAGATAATTAAAAACTCATGATAAATAGGAATTCTGCGTGCGCAACTTGGAATAGCGACATCGTCGAGGTTAGGAATTGTGGAGGGGTAAGCGCAGCAAATACGAATGGAGTTGTGATGCTACATTTCGCTATGGGAAGGAACATAACAGCTGAGTGAATCAGTGCTGCCAACTTGTACCTCGAACGGCACGACGTTGTGACTTTTTCTTTCCATATTAATTATTTTCCAATTATCCAAAGGACAAGCTAGAAAAATGAAAGAAGGCTTAAAATATGTGGGAAAAATTAGGAAAGTTTTTGAAAAAATATTTCGGACACAAAAATGATCGAAATAGAACGAAAATTTGTGATTGAAATTTTGTGATTGAAAAAACTTCCAAAGTGTATCGGAAATTTCACACGGAGAGAAATGTTCAGTAAAAATTACGAAAGTCACAATTCGCTCACCGATTACGGAATCGACTCAGAAAATTGAAGTGACCGTATCGTAATTTTTCACAGGAGATTCAGATAAAAATTACGGAACGCTCCGGAAAAATTCCGTGACAGTTCCGTAAAATTTCCTACAACCACATTTCGCTCCCAAATTACAGAAAAGATACGTCATTTTTACTGAATATTTCTCTCCGTGCAGACAAAAATTGTTAACAGTGTATTTCAGGAGAAGAGTGGCACATTTCCATGAAAAAATGTATGATATTTACACATGAACTGAACAAAAAAACCATTCACCTCCCATTTTCCCTCGATACCAACCTCAGACATCGTCGACAGGTGCATCGGCCCTTGGGGGCACTCTTGCGTTTATAATTTCGTGCGGTGCAATTTGACTCGCTGGCACTGCTGGTAGATAATACACCAGGCACGAGACAACGACGAGAAATAAAAAAAATAGGAAGACGAGGTCAAACATCAAAAGTGAGTTCAGTGTCATTAACTGCATTGTGGGCTTTTAACCTTATTCACCATAACACCACCATAATCATCAGGTTATCTACGCTCCGGTGTGCCGCATTGTCAATCAGTCACTCGTTCAACTATTCCAACACTCGTTCTCACCGCTATTATTATTATTTGCACTCGCGTGTTTTCTATATCGATTTCAATTTTTATTCTCGGTCCATTGTGATGACATTATTGACATCTGTCGTGGGGATTTACTCACACTCTTCTAAACACATGAAAAATTCTCTCAATTTTTGCAGNGCGCCCACACCCGCGTCGGGCCTTCGTGACGAAAAATAGTATATGCCATTCGGGCGATAGCGTTGGTTTGTGAGTCGTGTGGAGTTTGCAACACTCGGCATGGCAAGCGTCCGACTCGGATCGCCTTCGGCGATCCTCGTCTCCTGCTTGCCACGCCTCTTGCTGCAACTCCACACTCCTCACAAACCGCCGCTTATCGCCCTCATGACATAATGTACTATTACGTCAGTTTCAATTGTTATTTTCAGTCCATTGTGATGACATTATTGACATCTGCCGTAGGGATTTACTCACACTCTTCTAAACACATGAAAAATTCTCTCAATTTTTGCAGTTTTTTTTTCAAATAAACAAATGGGCGATTGCATCGTTTTTCCGGGTGAATTGTTTACAATTCAACAACAATTCTTAGGGATAATAATTTATTAGAATGATATTAATTGAAAGAATAATTAATAAATCATTAATAATTTATTAAAACAATATTAATTGAAAAAATAATTAATATTATGCTAATAAATTTGTATGGATTTTAGTTTTTTTAGGAAATTTGTCTAACATTCACTCGATAGAATGAACCTCATGTGGCAATTTTTATTGCTCCTTCCTGAATATTATGGATAAACAAATTTATGTCAGTTTCAACTGTTATTTTCAGTCCATTGTTCCATGCAGTTTTGTAATGTAAAAAATATATATAGGATAGTATATATGTATACAGTACAGAATCCTATCATAAAAAGGAGAAAGTAAATCGATCTCGAAAATCTCGAATAAGCGTGAGCGTAAGACTGAAACCGAAGCGCCACTACGTGAGAAGATGAGAACGCGCGTGCGTAGCACGCGCGGCCGATCACGTACAAATAAAAATAAAAAAGAACGAAAAAATCAAAAGAGAAACGAAGAAGAAGATGAAAACGATTCCGAATAAATTATTCAACAATTAAATTCTCGTTATGAAAGACTTTGTTAGAACCATTCATTTTTCCTGCTTTATTATGGAGATAAAAATTAATGAAAGCAAGAACCAGTAAGGTTTTACTATTCTGGCACTCATGGAAAACAATACGCGCGTGCCCTGTTCTATTTTTTAGCAAAACGAGACCGAACGCGCGCTACAGCGCGCTGTACTTGTAACAATAATAATTAGAAATCTCAAAATTAAATGAATGCTGAATTAAATTTGCCGCCTAAGACGACTGTGAACCAATGAGGAATAAGCGTGATAGACTTGCGAGATATCGATAGTTATAGACTCTAAAAGTGTATGTTCTTTTTAGAACGAGATTGGCTGCGCGTGCTACGCAGGCGCCTTCTCATCTCCTCACGTAGTGGCGCTTCGGTTTCAGTCTTACGCTTACGCTTATTCGAGATTTTCGAGATATTTCGAGATCGATTTCCTTTCTCCTTTTTACGATAGGATAGGAAACGTGGTGTATAGATGTATCATCACTATGTGCCAATAATGCCACGAATTATGAAGTATTTGGTTAATATTTACGATCCAATGACTGAATGAAAGCACTGTTCGATGGATTCCTAAAATTGTGCAACTGTGGAATGAATTTAGACCAGACATAAATTTATTCTAACGATTTGTTTGGCTAACGGGGCTTGGAGCAACCGGCCGTAAGAATTAAATGAAAGGGTAATTATTCATTTGAGCGTGGACTATGTGCAATATTGCTTCAATATAGCATAAATATCTGATGAATTCGAGAATGCTCGGATTTAGGAGTTTCCATTCGCAAGCACAAATCCTCAGAAATTAATAATTCCGGGGTTAGTAGCCCCCAAATCGAATATAATGAAGCTCACGTGAAAATTTGAATTCCTCTTACCTAAATGTTATGTATAAACAAAACAGAATAGATTTGTGAAACCATCGTTCGAAGTTCGGGACGGGTAAATGTCGAGGGAGACTCGTGGAAACTGGTGCTTGATATATTTGCATGTGATGTATATTACGTTAACACAATCAATGGTTATCGGACATTTCATCCACCCATCTGTACGCCTGAGAAAATTGTTGAATGATACCCAAAAAAAAGAAAAACGAAATTTCCAAGGGATTTAAATCCAAATTGTAATGGAAAAACGAGATAATTACGAGAACTTTATCCATGTTATTTTGCATGGAACTAGTGGCTTTAGAGAAAAATATCGGAACATTTTTCCTAAATGTCTTCGAAAATGACGGAAAATTTCACATCCCGGAATGTAATCTTGGAGTGAAATTTAATTAAATGAAAAATACTCCGCGTCCAGGGAAATCTTCCTTCCATCAAGTGAAAAATTCCAGAGTTTCAGAATTTTTCCTCAAATTCTAAGAAATGAAAATTAAGTTTTCGATCTCAATTTGTAATAATTTCCGTTTATTTATTTATTCATCTCAATATTGACGAACAAATATTAACTCATCGAGAATTTTCACGTGTAAAAGTGCAAGATTTAGAGAAAAATATCTGAAGTTTTTTTAATTCCGTAAAAAATTAAAAAGTTCTATGAAGAAATTTGAAATATTTCTGAATCTACTCTGTTTTTGTTCATCAATTAGAGTTTTATAATTTTCTGTCAATTTCTAAAAAATAATAATTGAATTTGTATCCTCAATTTCTATTGATTTTCATCTATTTATTCATTTATTTGAATACTGAGGAAGAAATATTAACGCCTGAGCAATTTTCTCATGTGCAACTAAGAAATTAGAAAAAAAATACCAGCTGTTTTTTACATTCCGTAAAGATCTCAATAAACCTCGAAATCTGTTTAGAATCTACTCATTCCCCTTAACCCCTGAATTTATTAACCCTATCAAGAAGTGAAAAATGGTGAAAACCGTTTAATAAATGCCCTCAATTTTTCCGACCGAGCGTGATTAACATGTAAATCAGAATAAAACGTAATTATAAATCTCGAGTCGCAACGTAAGTGGAAAATTACGTGGGCTGAGAATAAACCTGCGCATTAATTTCCGGGATTGATTAATTCTCGTTCTGTGACGTCGCATGCGTGCGACGTGAAACCCACGCTCTCTCTAATTACCCAATTCGGTACAAAATAAATAGCACAATAAAGCAAAAAAAAGTTGATTCCCCGCTATTCCAATTTGATTTTCTTTTTAATTAAATCCGGAAGAGCCACAGGAAATCGACATTTTTGGGAATTTTTCACCGCAAAGAGTGACAAATTACATTTGATTGGGATTCACAAAAGTTCAATTGAATGAAACTTCAATTGAATCAATTTTTTTAATTGAGCACTCCTTTTTCGTTCGAGAATTCTTTTTTATCATATTCTGCTGAAAACCGTCATTTCACGGATCGTTTTTTGTTCGTGAAATAGTGACCAATGACCAATGAGAGCGCGGCATTTCATTCGGTTTTTCGTAAAATATTCGGCTATTATCGACTGTACGTGTACGAATATTTTACGTATAGCCGATCGTACCCGAATCGCATATCGCGCTCTCGTAGCGTCCAGACGGCTAGGGAAAACAGCGCCGCCGAACCATCGTGTCAGTGAAGTGAATCACGCAATGGTCGATCAGCTGACGAGTTGATTGAGCATTTAACGAAGTTGTTGTTGCGGGCCGTGAATATCTAAAATAAAAACTCCTTTATTATTCCCTGAATTCGAGGAGAATGGCTGGATATGTATTCGACAGTGACCCAGAAACATGTTCCGAAGACTTTTGTTTTAATTTAATTTTTAAAGACTGAATATAATTCTTAAAACCCCTAATAATTGGAAGCAAAGTTGATTGAGAATATTGTCAAAGATGTTTTCTAGTACGAGAATATCACTACAATTAAAACGTTTTTTTATATAATAATTCAGCAACAATATACAAATGATTCAAGATTTAGCTGAATTGACTAATACGATTTTTCAGAATTTCACCAATAATGGGTATTTAAAATTTATAAGAATATTCTGGAATCTATAAATTCCCTCTCTTAATCATCAATATTTTATTTTTCAACATTTGATGAACCCATGAAAACACCAAATCAATTCCGAATCAATTAAATAATGAATTTGTCGTTTATGACACAAAATTGCAGCTGTGTTTTCACCAATTATTCTGTAATTTGCAATTTTTTGGTTGAAAACAATCTATTCGAAATAAAGATTTTCTTCTTCACCTTCCTGTTTTTTATTTTATTGTTCGTTTTTTTTCTGTGGGGGGACCCCCTCCCATGCCTCCACCTCCCCCCCCAGAAATTTTGAGATAAAAGTGATAACGGTTTTCAGCAAAATACGAAAAAAGTTATATTCGTCACGTGGACGTAATGCGCCAGATTGGTTTCGTGAAAAGTCACTAGCAGGTGGCGCTGCCGAGGCGAAACCGAGGCCGTAATCTGGTGCATTGCCTCCTTGTAACGAAGATAATCATTTCTAAAAAGTCACATCATTTTTTCGATTATTGTCGCCTTTGTGGTTTATTCTCGACTTGTTTTTCTCTGTGTTCATACTACTTTAAAATACCCTGAGAAATACTTCCAAAGGCAGTCTTTACGTAACCTCATTTGTGACTGCAATATATCTCCGCCTAAAACCGATTATTCACCCTTTTAATTTTGCACTTCTGGACTTGACAGAAATAAAACGAAACGTTTACGCCCCGAGAGTCACCCGTACCGCAGAAAGTCGTTCTGAGAACAATTGATCAACGATTAGCTGCGTCTGCTCGAGTACAAGTTTCTTTTGTATCGTGAAAAAAGTACCGAGTCTATCGACTGCAGCCGAGAACGTGGCTACACCACAATGACGATCGCCTGGAACAGAGAAAGAAACTGAGCCCAAGTGTGGCGAAGTGAGGGCGCAGCCGGAGTGGTGGTGAATGCGGTGGGAATTTGCTCGATGTCACTGACAATGGACTCTCCACCAATTGGAAATGAAACTTGTCCGGCGCACTACCGCACCTCCCGCGTTGAGGGACGAGCGACCGATTCCTCCGATATCTTTAACTCCGATTGAACAATTTTCTCATCAGTCTTTTCATCGGGGAATGGATAGGACCGAAGGTTTTATTGAGATCAACACGAAAGTTTATTGGAGAGCCTTTAGATATGAGAAAGTTCTTTTTTCATTCATTTCTATTTTTCTTTCGATTTTTACTCCAGATAAGGATAAGTTGAGTGAATGGAGGGAAAAATTGAGGAAAAATTACTGGAAAAGTTCAGTAATTGCGTAGGAAAATTCCGTTCTAGGTTTCTTGCTATGTCATGGGAGAAATGCAAAAAATTTTTAGTTTGAAGGACTAAAATTCATTCTGACTTTCATCGAAAAAATTTGCCATGAGGCCATATTTTTTCAACTTGAGGGACAGAAACTTTCCTCGTGAATCAGTATTCGTTCCTTAATATTCAGAAATAGAAATTATAAATGACAATTCAATAGCGAAGTAGTCAAACGGTTTAAGCCAATTTAATCTTAGTTGAGTTTTCCGGAAATATTTCCGAATTTAAGGGAGACAGCGACATTTTTATAATAACCTTTTTTGTAGAGCGAATTGAGTGCTATTCTGATAGAATGATTCATTTATTCCAAACGAGATTCGTTAACTATTAACGAATGGTAGAGTTGAATATGACCAACTGAATATTCGTTAATAGTTAACGAATGGTTCACTTGAATGGCGAAAGTCAAGTCAAAGAGGGCTGCTCAAATATACATTCGTGAACTATCAACGAATGAACATTTGGTGAGACCGAATAGACTTTAACCTCCAACCAAAATTCATTCATTAACAATAACTAATCCGTTCTATCAGTGTCCTAAAACGGCAGACAGGTAATTTTTTGCTTCATTTTTCACCCGATGAAACGCAAAATTTTCTTTTTACAAAGGATTTTTCATCAAATTTTCCGTGATTTTCTAAACAGTTTTTCCTTAACTATTGAATTCTCCAATTTAAATCTGAATTATTCCCTATCATTATCATCCCCTGAAATTAAAAAGACCCATTTCTCATTAAATCCAATTCGACAAATGAAACGCCGGCAATTACCGGAATATCCATACCCTCGTTAATTTATATCCCACCCCGAACTCGATCCATAGGGTCCAAGTGTCCCCCGCCTCCCCCCCAACAAATTCCAATTATATCAATTGAAACGGTGAGAAGGCGTTTCTCGGGAGATAATAGTTCTCCGGTTCGACCATCGAGTTATCGATGAGGCTCCTTAACCCTGTATACGTATCCACTTGTTTACGGAGAGGTCTCTCTGAGATAGGTTAAACCCACCCACAACTAGTAGTTTAGTACACGCGCACTCCAACTTATATCACAACTCGTAAATACATGACTGGTGCTCATTCCCGTGCCTCTCCCTCGCAACCCCGCCGCTCATTTAAAGAGGCGATAAGAGAAAGTGGTGGTGATAACAGCCGGGGCGTCTCCATTATGAACCATATTCCCTCTCCCCTCCCCCCGACCATAAAACATTGACAAAAAACGGTTTTTTTTTCAAAGGTTGCGGAGTGCGTCTTCACTTTTATGAAGACTAACAAAAGTGAAAATTCTTTCCAATATACAGAAATTATTGCCACTGATAAAACCATCCTAGTTAAATAAGAGACTATTCTTTAGAAAAATTGATTGATTTGTTTATTTGCAAAAGAGTTTTACAATACCCTTATTGTGAAAAAAATGATGAAATTCAAATAAAAATAAAATATAAATATGAATAAAAAAATAATGTAAAAAATAATGTACTGGAGTTTTCTCTTAGGCAGAATACACATAAAAAATTATCAACGATGAATAATTTTTTTTGCGGCATTGTAAATTTATTTCTTTTTGCTGCCCTCAACGACTCAACTGCAGTTCTTTAAACTACTTCCACCTCTCTGATTGAAACCGAAAAATTTTGCAAGCGTATGTGCAAGATTTAAAGATTTAAATTTCGCCCAGAGTTTCTTATTTCATTTTACATCCCATTATTGCTTTCTTTTTTATTCTTCCAGGCATTTAAAAAAATTTCCGAGCTCCGGCTGAAAGAAGGGGAACCCCCGTCGCCTCGTTAAGCCGTGCTAAAGCGCCACTCCGTCATAGCCGCAGCGCTGAGATTAAAAATATATTCATACACATATACAAATAAACCCGTTTTTTCAACCATAGAAATACAGTGGGTGAGTTTGCTCAGGTGATTCTGAGCGCAAGTAATTACACAAGGGAATGCTCTTACGAGCGTTGGCAAGTATGAAGGATAAACGGAAGGGAGAAAGAAGGGAAAATATAACTGAGTTGAATGAATTTTGAATGTAAATGCGGGGGAAAAATGGGAGCTTGAGGAATGGAAAATTGTTCATTCAAGTTTGCAGGTATGATCGAGTGTGATGAGCCTGGTTTGAGTTGATTTTTGAGGAAGTTAAATAAAAAATTGCTCATACCCTAGTAGAAATTTCATTGCGCAGAAACCTCGCGGCGTAAGTTGGCGCGCGACATTGCCCTTCATGGCGATGTACCTCAGAAAGGTGCGCAGCAGGGCCGTCGAGACAGGGGTGCGCGGGGTTTATGCGGGATGGACCTATCTGTGTCCGCCCTAACCTCAAATCCCGTCAATTAAGAATTCACAATCTTCAGATTATGCGTATTAATTCAAATCAATTATTGAAGGATTAATGATTTGTTAGTGAATAATAATCTCTGGCAACTGATTGATGATTATTATTATCGATAAAATGAAAAAATGGGAGCGCACCGCGTCAGTGTCGCATAGGGTTCTAGCAGCGACCTAGCTGCGGAGTACGACAGCGCACTCCGTGCGTGAATGTCGCTGCAACAGCCAATGTCGCAGAGACTCACGATTTCTACCAGGGTACACGGAGAAAAACGTTGGAGAAAAATTACCAAGCAAGTTGACTAATCGTGGAGCAACCTCCATTTCCAGTACTTTTCCACCTTAAATAGGAGAAAAAGTGCGTGATTAATAGTGAATTTTACTCCGTTGACCCGGAAAAATTTACTAAACGTGAGGGTGATTTGTACCGAAACTGTAAAATTTACCCTGTATTCCATAAAACATTCTCCCAATGAATGTGAATAATTGCTCCAATTTTTCGTATAATTTTTCTGTAACGGAGAATGATTTTTAAAGAACCCGTTTGGTGAAAATTCACTTCCATTCGTCCCCATGACCTAAACATTTAGTGACGGAAATTTGACTAAACAGGATGATATTTTTTGCATCCATAGATATATTTTTTACCGAGAAAATCGTAAGATATCCACTAAACACCAGTATTTTTTTGACTGAATTATATTTCGCTCCTCGACTGCTATTCGTATAGTAAAGTTTGTCACGATTTTCAGGGCAATTTTTATCCAATTTTTCTCTCTGTACAAGTCGTTTTTACTTCCAATCCATCTTCCTAAATTTTATAATTTTTATAATTTCTTCATTCTGTTTCAAGTTTTCTGATTCTCTATTTGAAGCTATGTTCATATAAGTTGTTTCGACACTTGAATTATGCTTTTTGACGTGTCAACATCGTAATTTTTGTATTGGAGGTCATTCGCGGAGTTACCCCTAAATGTCGACGCCATCTGTTGGGATTCTAGAAAATTCAAGAAAACTGCGGTTTTTTAGAAAATTTTTCTTTTTTATAAAATCTTCGAAAAAATCCTCCGGTTTTCCACAAAATTTTAGAAAATTCTCCGATTTTGTAGAACATTCGCTCATTTTCTAAAAAAAGTTCACCTTAGTTCACAATACACGGAGACGTCGACACTTTCGCACATGAATGACAACCTAGACGATCAAGGATACAGTCGTGTAGGATTTTTTAAAATCAAGATTTCTAAAAATTGAGATTATCAACAGTTGATCAAGGATTTTGTAAAATGGAAATGTTGGGGAATTGATTTACAATGAAGTCAAGTCGATGAAGAGTCATTCATATAATCATTCATGTAAGCTGTTTCGACACTTGATCCATACGTTTTTTTAAATCCAGACACACGTTTTTTTCAATCAAGATTTCTAAAATTAAAGATCATCAACAATTGATCAAGGCTTTTTGAAAATGGAAATATTTTCACTCCAGTACTTACATATCCGTGAGTATAATATAAGTAAAAATCACGCAGCAAATCTCATTCAAAACTTTTCCATCATAGCTCCGTAATTGAAAAAACAACCGACATGAAAAGACTTCTAAATCATCCCTCGCCTATTTCTCCCATTCACCCCTCAATTTCATGAATAAACTTTCATCCATACAACATCGCTGCCATGCATTTCCATTTCAGCAGATTGTCGTACCGGTAATATGCATCACGATTTAATAACTTCGTCTGCATGGAGCTACTGAGTTTTATGTATGACGTTCGTTTACATGTACCTGTATGCGAGAAGTCTGTCACCCTTTCGTTTCTGCTACAGGGAAGTTGAAAAGGGGTAGCTGAGGGGGGTGAGTTAGTTTGGTAGCAAAAAATCAATATTTGACTCAATTACCTTGTTAACTTTGACTGCTTTCCAACTTTGTTCTAACTTTTAAAGGTTGACTGAAGATTCCTTCATCCCTGATTCAAGTCTATTAAAACTATTAGAACTTGAGGACTATGTGGAAAATATTATGAGACTTGAAAATGTCTGACTCAATGACTTGAGTCAGTTTCAACTTGAATCAACCTACAGTAGAGTCAAGTGAAGGAAGAATCGTTAGTTGAAGCTGTTTCAACTCTTCATTCAAATTTTTCTTGAAATCAAAATTTCCAAAACTTGACTTAAGATTCCTGCATCCTTGATTTAAGTCAATCTAAACTTGACTAAAGTTGATTAATACTTGATCAAGGATGCTTATGGAAGACATTATGAAACTCGAATCGAGATGGACATATTTGACTCAATGACATGAATCAGTTTTTATTTGAATTAATCTACAGTGGAGTCAAGTCAATAAAGAATCACTCATAAAAGTTGTTTCGACTTTTCATTTAATCTCTTCTTAAAATCAAAATTCGAAAAATTTGACACAAGATTTCTTAATCGTTGTTTTAACTCAATCATGATTTGACTTAAATTCATTAATACCTGGTCAAAAATTTCTATGAAACACATTATGTACAACACACTAAGACTTGAATCAAAAGAAAAAATGCTTGACTCGATGACTTTAATCAGTTTTTATTTGAATCAAGCTACAGTAAAGTCCAGTCAATACAGAATAATTCATAGGATTTGTTTCGACTCTCGATTCAAGCGTATCTTGAAATCAAAATTTCCAAAACTTGACTTAGGATTTCTTCATCCGTGATTCAAATCGGTCTCGACTTGACTCAAGTTATTTAATACCTGATGAAGCATTTTTATGGCGGGCATTATGCAACCTGAGTCAGTTTTTATTTAAATCAATCTACAATAGAGTCAAGTTGAGTCAAGAATTGTTATGAAAAACATTACGAGACTTGAATCAAAATAATGTGTGACTCAATCACCTCAGTCAGTTTCTATTCAGATCCACAGTGAAGTCACGTCAAAATAATAAAACACAGAAGTTGTTCCGACTCTTGATTCAAGCTTTCCTTAAAATAAAAACCCCCAAAACTCGGGTCAAGATGTCTCCATCCTTGATTTACATCTATTTAGGCTTGACCCAAGTTAGTCAGATTAAAATTTAACGAGAAATGAGTCAAAGAAGGAATGATTGACTGAACAACCCCAGACAATTTTAATTTGAATCGATCTACACTAGAATCGTGTCGATAAACCAAAAATATGCAGACAACGATTTAATAACATCGACCCCTCAAAGTTAATAGCTGTTATTTACGACGTTCACATTTCCCAATGCACAAAAACTTTATCACCCTTTAAGTTCTCAACCCGCTGAACTAGGAAACCGATAGCTAAGGGGATGCGTTTGTTTGCCAGAGAAAAGCAAGATAAATGTGACATGTATCAGCAATTAAAGTTGCAACAGCGATACAAAGTGAGGCTCATCGATCCATGAAAGGGTGTCACTGGAGTATTGCCTGTCACATTATATCCTGGAGACTTAAAGTTCGAGAAAGGAGTGGGTGGAGGTGGGGTTAACAAGTTATACGCAGCGCGTGAGTCCATTAAGCTTTGGTTGTAGAGACTCAATGGAAACTTCGTGTATTAATTTTGTAAAAAGTTTTTGTCTCAAGGCTCTCGAGAGATCAAGGCGGGGAGTCTACAGGGGTAGAGCAGATGATTAATAAGATGAAAAAATATTTTGGGTGAATATCAAATTTAATGAGTTTTTTTTTTACTTTGGGATTTGAATTGTTTTTGAGTGATGAGATTTTGCGTGAAAAAAAGTGAGGAAAAATTACTGAATAACATGAATAATCGTGAATAATAATTCCAGTGGAATTCTAAACAATTTCTTCAGTGAGAAAAATTCAAAATTTGACGAAAAAATTAATGGTAACTATGAATTTTAATTCACTTATTTTTTGAAAATTAACAGAAATCATGACAATTTTGGAAAATCTATTCTTGAATCTTCAATTAAATGAAAATTCAGCGTAATGTTGGTATTAACCGTTCATGTTTTTATTGAAAATTCAAGAACTTTGAGGAATCCTGATGTTCTAAAATTTGGAATTCCTTCGAACTCTCATAATTTATTTTGAATTTCATTATTTACGCTCCCCCCCCCTCTCTTCCCGTTAATTTGAATTCAATGTCACGTTCATGAAAATTATTAGTCAGATATCCGTGAAATTTCAACTTTTTCTAAATAGTAAAGTTTTCGAAAATTGAGTTTTTTTTACTCTATATGGAATAATCGTGAATAATAATTTCACTGAAAGAATTTCTTCATTGAGAATTCAAAATGTAAAGAAACAATTAATGGAAATTCTAAATTTTAGTTTAATTACCCTTTGAAAATTAATAGAAATCATGAAAATTAATAAGTGAAAATTCAGCGTAATTTATTGCTAACTAGTCATGTTTTTATTGATAATTGACCTAAATTGGAGAATTTTCGTCTCCCTGATGCTCAGAAATTTGGAATTCCATTGAATTTTCCATTATTTCGAAAAAAATTAACTTAAAATTGACTTTTCCATTTTCATTATGAATTTAATTTAATTTAATGAAATTAAATTAATTGAATGAATTCAATTCACAGTCCCTCTCCTGGAAATTACTAGTCAACTGTACATGACATTTCATTCTTCCTAACAATCCTAATAATTCTGAGAATTTGTGAAACTTTAGGTTTTTTAAATTCTATGTCAAAGGAAACAATACAAAACGCAAGTTTTTTCTTAATATTATTTTCTAAAAAATCATATATCACAATTCAGAATGAATCTTTAATTACTGTTCATCGAGCAACGCGTAAAAAATACAAAGCACGTAGAAAATTTGTCTCCATGGAGAGAAACAATTTGTTCTCCGACATGACTAATTTGCTCCTTGACAAAATGTAACATTTCCTTCGTGCAGACTATTTTTCATTGAATTTTGTGGAGCGAAAAAAAAACGTTTAGAACATTGAAATCATCAATGATATTTCTAATAACTTTTCCTCAACTTTTCCCTCCACGTGCAACAGATATCTAGCTGTTACTGTGCTATATCATGATGGCGGTAGTGGTGGGTGGGAGGACGGAGATTCGTGAGGTGTTGGGTTCAAAGGTGCGACAGTCAAGGGGGCGTTCTACCGTAATTAATTATCCACACAATTCTCTGAACTGATTGCCCGTCCCCTGCAGCGATATCTCAAATACATTTGCGTTTCAAGATATTTCCAGGGAATACAAAATATTACGGATATGTTTGATTGATTCACTGTGTGGGGATCACATCGATGATATCAATTTTTCATTCCTCGCATGAATACGAAAATTCATCTTCCCAAGGGGAAATATCGGAGAGAAATGTGTCCATGAGAAAAACTGTTATTGATGACTGATAAGTTTTCCACATATTTTCACTCTCAAAATTCCTACGCTCTTGATGAAGTTATTTTCAATTTACTTTTATCGAAGAATCGGAGGGCAAAATATTAAAGCACTTTCTCTCAAAAATCGTTATTAAAAAATTTTCGTTAAAAATTCCATCAATTCACGATAATTCAACTCAATATTTATGGAGACCCGCGCGGTTCCAGTGCCGATGAGGAACTGAACGCACCGAGGCACGTTGAGGTGTGCGCGCTGTATTTCCAACCCCTTTCTACTTCCCCCTCCACACACGACAGCCCCGACCTGTCCTCCTCGATCCTTCTGTACACCCCCGCATTCACTCAACTCGCCTCAGCATTTCTCATCAAACGCGCATCCACCCACGCAACTGTTGCTCTCGCTCCGGCATCTATTATCCATCTTATCTAGATTTTTTTTGCTCTATTGTTCTTGTTTCTCTTTTGGAATGGAGAAAAATTGTGTATAACCCTGTGTCGATTTCTCAGGCCTGTAGGCTTTCGGAAATTACCAGTTTTTACTTCGATTTTTTTCACCCGGAGCCGAAGTGCCATATTTAGGCTTTTTTCGGGGGGAAAGTCGACTTTCGGCAAAATTGAATTTTTCCACCGAGTGAACGTTGATTCTGTATTTTCTGGCCCGCCTAATGCCACTGAGACCCTCACTTGCCCCAGAAATGCAGAAATAAAAAAATTTTTTTACACGAAGAACTGTACATAGTCCCGTCAGTCTTTTTCATAAGTTGCTCTGGATTCATAAAAGGGGTTATGAAGCAATAAGAAATTATTTAAACACATATCCGCAAACATTAATATGATTTATTTAAAAGGAGAGCCTTTAAAATTTTGTAATTCAAGGCTTGGACCAAGCCTTGGCACCAAGCATTGTTCAAGTCTTATGGACTAAGTCTGAAACGAGGTTATCATTTTGGGGCTGAAGGAGGGCTGATCCAAGGCTGAGCGTCAGCCTTGCTTGAGCATTTCCAAGCCTTGCTCCAGGGCTTGATGAGTCCTGTTTCTATCGTCAATTCCTACCTGGGTTGCGATCCATAATTAATTTACTTGATTAATTTAAATTATGCTGAACAGAATCGGCAATCGATAACGAAAAAAAAGTAAACCCAATTATTATCGTTATGAGAACACAAAAATTATCTAGCAATCGAAGTTCTATTGTCAATTGTAGTTGTCAAATCCATCACAAAAAATCAATAATCAATTTCCTTCATCTATGAAACCAATTTCTACTTCCCCAAAATTGATTGAAATTCCACATGAATACTCTACCATCAAATATTCCAAAAATTCCCACTCCAAAATTGACGTGAACTTTTCTATCAGCGCATTTCCCCTGTTACCAATGGAGTTTATAAATATTTTGACGTCAGAATTTATCGATAAAAGTTTTCGAGAGGATTCAAAAGTTTCCTATGGACGTATTTAGAGACATCATTGGATGTAAAGTTCAAGAAAAAAATTTCTCGATACATGAAGATAATTAAGATCGAAAGGGAGAGAGAATGATGATTTAAATTGTTAAATTCATCATGAAAATTCATTCTCCCTCGATTTTAAACACGCGGAGGGAATTTTAATAAAGTCGTCAACTTTTTGATTGAAACAACAAAAATTCTAGTGCTCGCTCTAGAAAATTTTTAGGTTCATGAATTTTATTGTTGATTCCGGGGAGAATTGTTGAAATCCTGAACTCAGAGAAAAATAAATTGTACTTTTTATAAATTGGTCCTCAATTTGTAGGAATTTATGACCAAGTTGTAGGGATCTCAGGGAAGTTTAAGGATGAAATTCCTAAGATTTGAATCATCTTATTGGAAATCAGTGAAAAAATTATTTATCTTTACGATCCATAATAAATTAGATTAATTTGAATAATGCTGAACAAAATCATCAATTGATAATAAAAGTAAACCAAAAATTAATAATTCAGTAGCGAAGCGGTAAACCGGGTTAAGTCGATTTTTACTATTGGCTAGTTTTTGACGAATATCTCGGAATCTAAAAGAGATAGAAAAATTTTTGTCATGACCTTTTTTGTAAAGCCAATAGAGCGTTATAAAAAAAGTCATGAGAAAAATTTTGCCATCTCTCTTAGATTCCGAGATATTCAGCAAAAACTGGCTAATAGTGAAAATCGACTTAACTCGGTTTACCGCTTCACTACTGAATTAATGTTAATGTTTCTAATTAACGTTTATAATTAATTATAAATCATTTTCGACTGTGGAAATTCTATCGACAATTGTCGATGTCAAATTCATCACAAAAATTCAATAATCAATTCTCTTCATCTATGAAATTAATTTCCCATCCCCAAAATCGATTGAAATTCCACACGAATACTCTACCATCAAATATTCCAAAAATTCCCACTCCAAAATTGACGTGAACTTTTCTATCAGCGCATTTCCCCTGTTACCAATGGAGTTTATAAATATTTTGACGTCAGAATTTATCGATAAAAGTTTTCGAGAGGATTCAAAAGTTTCCTATGGACGTATTTAGAGACATTATTGGATGTAAAGTTCAAGAAAAAAATTTCTCGATACATGAAGATAATTAAGATCGAAAGGGAGAGAGAATGATGATTTAAATTGTTAAATTCATCATGAAAATTCATTCTCCCTCGATTTTAAACACGCGGAGGGAATTTTAATAAAGTCGTCAACTTTTTGATTGAAACAACAAAAATTCTAGTGCTCGCTCTAGAAAATTTTTAGGTTCATGAATTTTATTGTTGATTCCGGGGAGAATTGTTGAAATCCTGAACTCAGAGAAAAATAAATTGTACTTTTTATAAATTGGTCCTCAATTTGTAGGAATTTATGAACAATTTGTGGGGATCTCAGGGAAGTTTAAGGATGAAATTCCTAAGATTTGAATCATCTTATTGGATATCAGTGAAAAAATTATTTATCTTTACGATCCATAATAAATTAGTATAATTTAAATAATGCTGAACAAAATCATCAATCGATAATAAAAGTAAACCAAAAATTAATAATTAATATTAATGTTTCTAATTAACGTTTATAATTAATTATCAATAATTTTGGGCTGTGGAAATTCTGTTGACAATTGTCGTTGTCAAATTCATCACAAAAATTCAATAATCAATTCTTTTCATCTATGAAATTAATTTCCCATCCCCAAAATCGATTGAAATTCCACACGAATACTTTACCATTAAATATTCAAAAAATTCCCACTCCAAAATTGACGTGAACTTTTCTACCAGTGCACTTCCCCTGTTACCAATGGAGTTTATAAATATTTTGACATCAGAATTTATCGATAAAAGTTTTCGAGAGGATTCAAAAGTTTCCTACGGACGTATTTAGAGACGTCATTGGATGCAAAGCTCAAAAAAAAGTTTTCTCGATGCATTGAGATAACTGAGATAGAAAGGGAGGGAAATAGGTACTCGAGTGGTAGCGGGAGGAGTAGTTGGGAATGAAGTTGTATTTCGGAGATAGATATCGAGTAGATTTCAACGTATACCGGGCTCGAGAGTACCGCCTGAGACCGATAAAACTTTGTCCTTTCCACACTGTTGGAAATAAAACGTGTATTACTTGGTACAAACTCATCCACCCACTGATGCCACTGGCTCTAATGAAGAAAGAGGGGATTTATATATTCTGTTTTGCGGCTTCTGTTGGGGATTGAAGTTGGTCGGATTGTTGGGGCTCGGGAGTTTTGAGTTTTGAGGAGATAATTATGCGGAATTTTTACTGAGGTAGATCGTTAAAATCTTCTGGTCGTGTGGATGCGGCCTGTAATATTCCACAAGTATTGAAATAAAGGAGTTGTAATTCTGGAAATATGGTAATAGGGAGATTTGCAGCTCCGGGATTTGATGGGCAATTCAGTGTTTTCCAGGGAGTTTGGTTATTGGCTATTGATTCTTTTCAGGAAATTTATGGCGGTGATTTGGGATTTTTTTGTGATTATGGGAAATTGGAATTTCTTGGGGGAGATAAATACCTGATTCTAGGGAACTATCTAATTTATAGTGTGATGGGGGACATCTTGAAAAGTTTATCTATACGGCGAGAAATCTCTATTAAAAAATGGGTGAAACATTTTTAGTCAGCAATCTATTTCGCTAAGTATATGCTAGACTCAGGAATATTTCGAGTTTATGTTAGCTTATGAATAAAATATACTTATTTATATAGAAAATGTAAAAAATCGTGGTAATGCTATTAATAATTACAATAAAATGTATGTATTACACATAAAATATATTAATCAATAATACATTTTATTCATATTTTTTATTGATAAACTAAGATAAACTTGAAATGTTCCTCAGTCTAGCATACACTGTTTGAAATTCCTTGGAGTTTCAGTCGCAGCGTCATCTGCATTTTCGACGTTGTGAGATTGAATTCAATTCCAAATGAAAGCATTCACTAAATTTCTCAGTCTTCTTGAAAATTCAAGAAAGTTGGATTTTTCATGTAAAATAATTTTTGATTTTTCAATGAAAGCTTGAATTTCCAAATTCACCGTGAAAACTGAACAGCACATACAATTCAATTTTCAATAGATTGAGAATTCAGAAAAGTTTTGGCCGGAGTTTTCAAAACTTTCAAGGGTTTTCAATGCCGTATGGATCTAAAAATTGAGAATTACTTGAATATTCAAGAAATTAACTTATTAGTTAACGAAAAAATATACAGAAATTTCATGTAATTGGTGCACAGTTTTTCGTAAAAGCTTACATTTTCACAATTGAAAAACACTTGCACCTAAATTCATTACTTGCATAATTTTGAAGATCAATTAATCGAATTTCTTTGAAATATTAAATCACATACTTTGAAGAATATTTCAACGAACTTGATTACAATAGATTTATTCTTTTTATTTTCATTTGAAATATCTTTATTTATTTCAACAATATTTTTCTTTAATTAATAAACTCATATATGATTAATTTCAATTAAATTTGACTCAATTTAAAGAGATTAATTATTATATTTCTATCAATGTGACTATTATTGGTGGTGTTGGAGAGAGGTCTTCTTCCTCTAATCCAAGTGGTTTTATCCCCTCACTGTATGGTAGGGGCAAGTGCCAAATTGGAGAGAGGTGACGATATAGGGTAGAGAAAACAGTAATTAAGAACCCTAATTCTTCAGGAGTATTGACTGAAGGGGAAGGGGTTCCTCCCCCTCCACTGATTAATCATGGCCAAATGGCCGGTGGGAAGTACTGAATGGAAGAAAATAAGAATTGGTTGTTGATATTAGAGACTAGAGATTTATGTTTACGTTATTGGCCAGCATTACCAGAGACGCAATCAATATTTTTGGCTGAAATTTCCGGCCCACTCCGTGAACATGTTCATCAAGGGAAAGTGTCACGAACATTTCACCGAATTTCGTCATAAAAAATTCCAAATGTCATGAAAAAATCACTGGAAACTGTAAATGTGAGTTGAGTTATTCCACAAATACTAATGGAAATCACACAAATGCGAGTGAATATTATTCTTGAATTTACAATTTAGTACTAAATGGTCATGTCATTGTTGTTGATTGAAATTTCATGATTTATTCTCTTTTAAATCGATTTCAATGTCAGTGTCTTGAAAATTACCACCAAACTACCAGAATCCAATAAATGATTCATTTAATTTAAATGGATTGAAACGGATAAAATCATTCTGAATCAAGTCAAAAAAATGGTTTGACTCAAGTCGGTCTGAAACATGTCGGGAATTGACTTGGTCCATGAATCAAATCTCATAATCAAAATCGATTCGTAGACTTGACTCAGACTGGCAGGTCCGACTTGATCCACGACGATTCTTCGACTTGATGAAACAGTTCAAATCGTTTTAGCCCTTAGTTGAGTTTCCAAGGAATATCTCCGAATCTTAGGGCGATAACGAAATTGTTGTCACGAACTTTTTTGTAGCCCTCAATTCGCTCTACAAAAAAGGGCATGACAAAAATTTTGCTATCCTCCATAGATTTCGAGATATTAGTTGAAAACTAGGCAATAGTCAAAATCGATTTAAACCGTTTTACCGCTTCGTTACTGACTTGCTTCAAGACAAGTCTTCGGTTTGAGTCAAGCCGATGTTTGAGTCCGTTCGTTCGACTTGAATCAGTCCGTTAGGTCGACTTGAATCAATCCGATCGTTCAGCTTGAATCAAGTCGATGTCGACTTGAGACTTTCCTTCTCGGAATAATCCACTTTTCTGCTCACATCACATCTGGAATCCGAATTGAAGTAGATCGAAAGTCGACTAGAATCAAATTTACGTCGACTCGACTCAGTCCTTTTCTCCTTTGGGTGGAGTTCATACTTTTCCTCACAGACACTCTTGAATTTCTCACGCGACATGTCTCGACGACTTATCAATAGTTCTCAAGATAATTCAAGTAAGCTTAGCGCATTTATTCGGATCCAAACTGGGTCACCTCTATTATTCATTACACCAGAATGTTGCACCCATTAATAAACCGTCAAATTCAATATTTCCATAATTCTCTCACAAACCAATTTCCATTATCTCCAGACTCAATATCATGGATAATATATAGCAGTGACAAAATTAGCTCGTGGAGGTATGAAGGTAAGCATTTCGCTAAACTGAAATTTAATCCCATTAATCCAAAGTTTCACGGCTGGAAAGTATCGAAAGCACGGAAACAAACTCATTCACACGGACGAGAGAGTCTCGTTGAAGGTTGCATCTGTATTCGTATTTGAATTCACAGGGAAAAGTTGCCGGGGAGGAGAGATTTCAATGGTGAATAAAAAACAAAGCGGGTAAGGGTGAAACACGGAAAAGGAGGGGAAAAAAAACAGCAACCGTTTGCCCTCAGGCGTTTCTTCTCAATGGATGCCAGCGTTTTGCCTCGGACGATCCGCCCCGGGGCGCTTCTTGAAACAAAACTCCGATGCCAGAATTTCAGCTTCAGATGTTCAACTATTCTCCCCCCCCCCTTCGACCATTTGCATCCGGTGACGTAACAATTTCATGTTATCATCGAGATGGAAATACGGAGAAAAATATGAGATTCAGGCGGACGTTGTTTTTAGAGAAAACAGAAGTGATTGAATTGACGGAGTCGATCGTTAGGATGAACGAATGACCAATTTTTAAATTGTTCTATGAGTTCCTCTGGGCTATTTTAGTTCATGCGGAAATGGAAAACTGAGAACAAAACTAGAGCCAGAGAGATTGTTTATTCAAATTGAATAAATTATTGGTTTTATTTGTATTGAATAATGATTTTTTGAATATAAACAAATGTATCCTTAAATTACACTGCAGTAAGGTCTCAGAAAATTTTCGAAAAAATTTGACATCTCAATTTAAAGTGTCTGGAAACCCTGTCAATGAAAATATCCGCCAAAAATATCATAAGTAGTTAGATTTTCAAATTTTTATTCCGAAACTCCGGGCCGTGTACCGCGTATAAGGCGAATTTCCAGAAAAAAATGGCAATGTTGAGCTTGAATATATAATCAAGGATAATACTGAACATAAAAAATCTCACAGGACTTCTTCAAGTATACGATCTAGATCACTCTAGATTTTTTTTTTCAGATTTTTCCTAGATGTTTCAAATTTATAATTCTGTACACGGAGAGAAATTTTTGATGAAAATTATCCTACCGGTCTATAAAAGTGTATCATGAGTCATCGTTTCCTCATTTCTATCCAGAAATTTAGTAAAAATTAATATATGATGATCAAATTTTATTGTACGTTAAAGAAATTTTATCCTGATAAAAATAAAAATTACCGTGCCGGTAGAGTAAAAATTACTGTACCGATAGGGTAAAATTTACCAACCGTTCTAGAATTTTCGTTGTTATTTACATAAAAATTATTGGACTGGAAGGGTAAAATTGATTATGCGTCAGGATAAAATTTCTCTAACGTAGAATAAAATTCGATCATCATATATTAATTTTTACTAAATTTCGGGATAGAAATGAGGAAACGATGACTCATGATACACTTTTATAGAACGGTAGGATAATTTTTATCAAAAATTTCCCTCCGTGTAGATTTATGCTACGGCGGCGCGACGCTTACGGCGCGACCAACGGAGTGTTGATTGTAATAAAGACTTTATCAGGTAGAAATAAACTAATTGCTTGGACTGCGAGGAGAATGCACAAATTGCTTCTTTGATTTTAATAAAAGGATCCATTTGAGGATGTTTAAGCTATCAAGCGGACAACTCGATTGAAAAGAAAAATAAAATTGACTAAATAAATCATTCATGTTACAAATCATTTTCCTCATCAAATTAGAAGTGTTATGGCGTAGTTTTCCGGTCTCAAAAACAATGATTAAAGAGAATGTTCATAAATAATGGAGGACTTGTGACTGCAGGGGTAACAGGCGAATTTTGATCGGGCAACATCGCACGCTTCGGCTAGTAGTGGGGTCGTGACAGTGAGATGAATGTGTGCGTGTGTTATACGTGTCCATATGCTTCCAGCACTGAATCGTCACCGACTTTACCGATCTCGATCAGCTGTTGTGCGGTGTTGTCGCATTGCTCGACTCGTAATGGCGGTCAAATTTTTTTTAGAGGAATTCGAAAATCAATCGAAGATATCATGTCTATATGACCCGGTCCCCTACTTGTTCTCGCCGGCGATAGATTCTCCATAGTCTAAAGTAAATGGCTTGTGGTTTTTTTTTCAATATTTTGTGTGTCTAACCCACGCAACATCTCGATCAAAGTTCACACGATCACGATCCTTCCCTCAGCGTAATGTTACAAGAAGTGATTTTCAGAAATTAATTTCTCACTAGGATGCCCCGATGGAAGGATTGAGATTATTACTAACGTGTGGCTCAAATATGAACCTAGCATGTGGGACAATATCAAAATTATTGTGAATAATGTGGGTTTTGGCTAGATATCCTTAAGTGGTTTGAATCCGCATGTTTATGACGTCTGGCAACGGTCCGCTAAAGTGACTACTAGGACCGAATTCATGAAATTATATGGAACACATGTGCAGTGTTGCCGTATGATCATTAGAGGTTAGACCGGCGAGAGAGTCAAATGTGAAATCGGATAAAATATTGTTCATGATATTCATTGAAGAAATTCCCTAGAAAATGTATTCAACAATGAAAAATTCGAAAAAGTATGGAAATGGCAAGATTGTCGACAAAACTGAAATCTTTATGGATAAAAACGGTGCTAACTTGAATAAAGTACTTGCACGGAAAGAAATATTCAATAAAAATTACCAGAAAAAAGACGTAAAAATTACGTTTCGAAACGTAATCTGGGAGCGAAGTAAAATTCAATAAAAAGTGTCAATCGTCACGTAAATTCTACGATCTGTTCCGTAAAAATTACTTATCCGTCCGACGCCTCACAGCTAGCCATGAGTCACCGTGAGGGGGAGATTTTAACAACACGTTCCGTAATTTTTCCGGAACTTTTCGTAAAAATTCTTAAACATCCAAGAATTTTCATGTTCTGAGGCACAATAAGTCTTGAAGTTTCTGTTAGATTTTACAACTTCCAGAAAAATTACGTGACTTTTTCGTTATTTTTTCGGTGACAGACCCGAAAATTTACTGAACGTTTCAGATTTATTCTCTTATATTCCTATAGAAATTCACTGAAAACGATTCTCGCTTGCGGATTACGTGAAATGTTCCATCATTTTTCTTGAATATTTCTCTCCGCGTGGATATCCTTAAAATGAATGAATTAAAATAAATGTATAAGGTTGATTTTCGAAAAAATGATGAAGAATTATTTGAGTTAAATGCTTCATTTCCCTGGCTGAAGAGAAGAAATTTCTTCTTGGAATTCGTAATCATCAGAGATGGTGTCACAAAGTCTGTTAATCCATTGATTTCCATAATCAATTTATCTCCTAAATCAACAAATTGCGATTAACTCACGAAGAAAATTGGATTATCACATGTTCGAAAATTTTTCCCACTACATATCTTATCTTAAAACGATACGAGTTGCATATCCAGAATTTGCAGTGGAGTTGCAAAAAATAAACCAAATAAGTAATTCTCACTTGAAAGTTCCACTTCAATCTACCAAAATCGTCGAAACATCCGAATCAACAAAAAACTTTGAAAAATAATCAACTATCCCTTTGAACCACCTCATCCCCCTCAACAAAAGCCTCCACACGATATCCCAGTTTGTCCCACATTTGTGAGTTGTACGTGATTCAGGGCAGAGTGTGGAATTGAAATAGAGCGTGAAGCTCGCCACCTTGTTCTCATTTTGTTCTTTCTGTTTTCGTTATAATTATAGTATCAAGAACAGGAATAAACCACTCAACAATGCAACATATTTGTATTCCTAGTACGTATGTACAACATGCCGGTTGATAAAACTTTGTGGAAATATGCTGGTGATGATAAGGTGTACAACTTCTCTTAGTATATAAAATCAGTGGACAGTTTGGACGGCTAGTCATCAGTCAGTCGTCATGGCGTTCAGTCTAGTCCAGTTCATTGTCCTCGTCAACAGTCTTGTGTTTGTTGCTGGAATCGACGTCAGAGTCTTGAGCGATGCTGATTTTCGGTTCGGTACAGATGACACTATCAGCGCAAAGGATCTGGTGATTTTTTTTCGTTTTTTGTCATTTTTGCTTCCGCATGGAAGCTTTAAAATCCCTCCAATTTAAGTTTTTTTTCAATCGTTATTTTACATCGCTTCGACCCGGTTGGGGTGTGCGGCGATAATTATCAAGACTTTAAAATGGTTAGATCTCACCATTCTACCCGGCCGGGTTTTGAACTCGGAACCTTTCGCATGTGAGGCAACGAGCTTACCCACTGCGCCAAGCCAACGGGATCCAATCTAAGTTAGGATAACTGAATATGCTCTAAAAAGTCCGAATATGCGATTTTTAGATAGTGTCTGTATGTTTTTTTTTACCGGCTTCGAGTCCTTTTTTTGGGCCCCATTCGTCACTCTCTCAAACTGTTGAATACTTATTCATATTGATTCATGCTCTCGATTAACTTCAAGCACAACCTGGGTTAAACTCTAGCTAAATTCTGCATAAACACTGATTAAATCCCGACTCTATACTGATCGAACTTTGATTAACCCCTCGAGTACGGCGCCCGTATCGCGCGGGGTATCATCGGTCGGGGGCCATCCGTCTACTCGAATTCACTCTTTAATAAGCTACAATTTCTACACTGATAATAAAAAATTATGAGCTACAATACCCCAAGATCTTCAAAATTATCGGATATTTCCCGAATGTTTTGTTGCATAGCAATGAGAGGGATCAGTTTTGCAGTAAAATTTTAATCTGCAAAACTGATCCCGATCGTTGATATGCGGCCGCATGCAGCGTTCAGTCTGGATAGTACTTGGATGGGTGGTCGCTTAGCCCTACCTATTCGCGTGGAACTGCTGCCGCCAGGCGCGCATGTGGAGAACTACTGTGCTCATCTAGTCAATGTGGCGGATGTGGGGATGGGCGATGTTTTAAAAAATATCGATTATCGAAGAATTGATGTTTTTCAAAACCATCGATGTTGTGAATCAATTTTTCGGGAAAAAGCATCGATTACTTAAAAGATCGATGTTTTTCTCATTACATAGGAGAAAAAACAAATGAGTTAAAATAATGTTTTTCAAAAGATACAACCGGAGAAACTTACATTTTAGTGATAAGTACTGCTGAAGAGTTAAATTTTGAATCTCGAAACGGGGTTTTTGATTAATTGAAGAAAATATATTGAATATTTTTCGTTACCTACAATAATGGTTAAAAATTTTAATTAAAAAAAAAATTGAAAAATTTGGATCCAAAAAAATTATAGACGACTGGACATGTTCACTTATCATTGATAACATACATACTGTAGAAAATAATTACTTCTGATTGCGGATAAATTATTATTTTGTTTATTCTCAATCAATCAACATTATTCTTCGACAAAAAAATGAAAAATTTTGTTAGCTTGGTCAAAAATCGATTAGTTGGCCGTTCAAACCATCGAATGAAAAACGTCGATGTTTGGGCATGAAAAATCGATGTTTTTGATTAATCGACAAACATCGCCCATCCCTAGGCGGATGGGTACAGTACACGGAGAGAAATTTTCTAGAAAAATTTTAATACGAGTACTGGAAAAAATTACAATCCGCCGACTGTGAAAAATTCTAGTGCTGTTAAGGTAAAATTTCTTGGAATTTCTGGTAAAATTTCTGGGGATTTCGGTGAAATTTTCACAGAAATACGGGGAAAAATTCACGTTTTCTCCAATAAAATTTCTAGTGCCGACACTAGAATTTTTTCCTGGCCGTCACTTAGCGCTTCTTTTCCCGTGCTAGTACTAGAATTTTTCTAAAAAATTTCTCTCCGTGTAGGACCCTACAATCGGCCGGCTGTACGACTGGGGTTTTCCACGGTTTTCCTTGCAGTCCTAGCTCGACTGGGGTGCAGTTGATAAGAGTAAGAGGGCCCATGGTAAACAGAAGAGAGAAATGGGAGAAGCAAGGCAGAAGAATGGGGAGTCTATAAAACCGTATAATGGCAAGAAATATGAATTAAATAAAAAATATATACTCATTTATGAAAAAAAAGAAATTGTCCACTTGTTTCCACTGGAAATGATTTAAACATAGGAAATTAGGCATAAATTTAACAATAATGATTTTGCTGTCACGCAAAAAAAATTTTTTCGATTCAAGTAGGAAGGCTATGTCCCTCGTGTCCAATGCACAATCCCCAAAACTTTTCAATATTTTGTTGAATAATACAGGCAAAGCGACTTGATGATGACAGAGCAATGCGTTTCATCGGCGATTTGACAATTGGCGAGCGGCAGCATTCTGAAACCGTATTCAGCCGAACTATTCAGGTCTCCAATCCAACTCCGGAGGTTTATCGAACTGCCATCAGTGTTAGCGTCGACAATGGTAGTATCTCCGTTATTTTACATTTTTTTAATTTTATGGTTACATTCCGATTTTTCAAAACGATTTTCTCCGGGTTTTCGATGATGTTTCATAGCACTTTCGGGTGATAAGGACAGTAATTGGATATTTTTTTTATGAAACAATTAATCATAATATGTGTCAATAATATGGAAAGATTTGTTATATCTTGTGAATGCCAATATTGTCCGCTGAAGTGTCGGAAATTTTTGGGATTGGAGTGACAGGTAAATGTAAAAGTAATTCGAACCACACAGTAAGAAAAAAAAAGCAAATTTCAGGGGATGTTAACTAGCAATTTTCATTAGAGCAACATTCGATTTGAGTTTTTAAATATTTTTTCTTATTTTTCATTGAGAAAAAATAGCATAAATAGTCTATTTAAGAAGATTTTGTACGAAAAACCATAAAATTTCAGATTTCATTGAGAATTTGTTGAAATTCCGAATTTTTGAGCAGCAGGAAGACGACCATTTCCCACCTCTCAAATCTTGATTCCCATCTCTCAAATCATCTTTGAATTCTCAGTCAAAAAAAATTCTAGAAAATATTTACCTGAACTTTCACGATTTCTATTAATTTTCATGGAATAATTGAACTGAAAACAACATTTTCCATTCATTTCTCCATAGAATATTGAATTTTCAACGAATGTGATTAAAATTTCAAGAAAAATTACCGGAAATTTTAGCCCAATATTTTTTAAAACGTAAATCGAATGGCAAATTGAATTCTCAATTTCGCCGTGAAAATTTCGCATACACCAACTTGAAATTTTGAGTAGATTGGGAATTGTTGAGAATAGTTGCGGTAAAATTGATAATGTTCAGTCTTGTATGGATCTGAGAACACCAACTCCATTGAATATTCTTGAAGTTTCAGTCGCTTTTTGTTTATTCATTCCATTAAATTATTTTCCACTTCATTTGCAGGGATTATCCACTACTTGAGTGTCATTAACGACCCTGGGAGCTACGCGGTTGCCTGCGACGAGCCGTACAGTCTGGGTGGATCCAGGAGCGGTTTCAATCTGAGAGTTACACCCAGGAGTGAAAATACCCTCACTCTCATCATCGCAGCACATTAATTAATAAAAGTTGGGTAATAAGGGATCAGGGTATTTTTATCGAATTAAAAAGGAGTTTGAGATATTTGAACATTATAAACTTTACACCGAACCGTCGGTCGGTGGGACCGCTGGTAAGACTTTCACAGTGTATAACTATTGATAAATGTAAGAAAAAAATTTCAAACTTTCAGTGGCTTCTTATTTCATCGGTTCTAATCGATACAAAATATTTTTGATTTTTTGTCGCCCGAATAAATCCAGAAAACCACCAATGCTTCTTCTAATTCATTCCGAAGAAATTGATAAAAAATAATAATTAGCATCAATTATTCATACACGGAGAGAAATATTCAATAAAAATTACGGAACATTTCACGTAATCCGCAAGCGAGAATCGTTTTCAGTGAATTTCTATAGGAATATAAGAGAATAAATCTGAAACGTTCAATAAATTTTCGGATCTGTCACCGAAAAAATACGAAAAATTCACGTAATTTTTCTGGAAGTTGTAAAATCTAACAGAAACTTCAAGACTTATTATGCCTCAGAACATGAAAATTCTTGGATGTTTAAGAATTTTTACGAAAAGTTCCGGAAAAATTACGGAACGTGCTGTTAAAATCTCCCCCTCACGGTGACTCATGGCCAGCCGTGAGGCGTCGGACGGATGAGTAATTGTTACGGAACAGATCGTAGAATTTACGTGACGATTGACACTTTTTATTGAATTTTACTTCGCTCCCAGATTACGTTTTCAAACGTAATTTTTATGTCTTTTTTCTGGTAATTTTTATTGAATATTTCTCTCCGTGTAATGAATGTCCAATCATTATTGATTCGATAATCGAGGATTGACAGGCGACGTTTATA
Organism: Diachasma alloeum; assembly: GCF_001412515.2. Lineage (NCBI taxonomy): Eukaryota > Metazoa > Arthropoda > Insecta > Hymenoptera > Braconidae > Diachasma > Diachasma alloeum. The sequence continues at coordinate 412,059 of NW_021680366.1, forward strand.
TGAAAAAATGTTCATAACAAATATTTATATGCGAAGAAACAACATAAAATTAAATACACTCATACGTTTTGCCTTGTCGGTTCGACCCTTCCGTTGTTTAACCTTTCCTTGTTTGATCTTTCCCCGTTTTAGCCCTCATTTGAACCTTCAGTCACAAAGTAGTCATTCACTTTACACGAAATGGATTCGGTGTAAAGGGTAAATTTCATTCTCAAATATTGATTCTTCAAATACAACAACAGGGATTTTTACGCGGCGAAAAAACTTCAGGAAAAATTATCATGTTTTGGTAGAAACTTTCTTTTTTGTCCACAACACGGAGAGACATATTCAGTAAAAATTACGAAACAATTCACGTAATCCGCAATGGGGAGTCGTTTCTCGGAAATTTTTATAGGAATGGAGAAAAAATCTGAAACGTTCAGTGAATTTTCGGGTTCATCACCGAACAAAGTACGAGATTGTCACGTAAGTTTTCCCAAAGAAGACAAATCTTACAAAAACTTCCCGACTAATTATGCCTCCAAAATCAAAAATTTTTGAACGTTCAATAATTTTTATGAAGCTAGTGAGTTATTTCCACGTTCTATTCCGTAAAATTTCTCAATCGTTAGGGAAAATTACGGAACGACTTGTTGTCTCCACAGCGGCAAGTCATCAGACGAGTCAATTTTTACGGAACAAATCGTAGAATTTACGTAGAGATTCGTACAATTTTAGTTTAGACTCACCCTTTTTATTGAATTTTACTTCGCTCGCGGATTTCGTTTCGAAACGTAATTTTTACGTTTTTTTCTGGTAATATTTATTGAATTTTTCTCTCCGTGAAGTAAATTGATTCAACACGGCAAAAGATCTCGTCAGAGGAACATATAATTTTTCTCCCAGTGCACGTGATTTCCATAGTACTTCTTCCAAATCCTTTTCCTCCGCAATTATTTTTCCCACGTGATTAGTAGTTAATGTTTCCATTGATCTCCCTTGCAATCCAAATTGTCTCTATTTACACGCATTATGACGAAGGAGTGATGCGGATGAAATGAATCCCAACAATAATTACTGCGAGTCAATATTAACTCGAAAGTTCTCGTATTAATCTGTATTACCGCTGTATCATCAACTTGATAACTCAATCAAACGTTGAACCGTCGAGCAAATATTGGATGAGATTGAATCACAAAATATCTCGCAGTCGATTTTAATCACACGAAATGAAATTATAATGCCTAATGTTTCTTTCAATGCACTCCGTGCAATTTCACTCGTTCATTAAAAAATCCTTTTTCGAGGTACATTAAGGTCTGGACGCTAATGAACCCCCGAGTCTTTCCTCCACAATTTCACATCGAGTGAATACTGTTGTCGAGTTAAAGGGGATGGGAAGAAGGAATGCTATTTCAGGGAGTACAATCTCGGCCTAATGTCTATTAGACTCGCAGCGGGGCAGATGTCATTGGATTTTGGGAAACGACCGGGTATTCATGGCATTCGTTGATTGAATGCGCTGAGTTTATTCATCTTTTTGGTTTAAGAATTTTTGAATTTTTAAAGTGATATCTGCCGGGTCTGACGGGAGATTCGGCTGGAATTCGTGGTCTAGATGCTTTGGAGATTCTTTGGACTTTATAAATTCCCAGCACCTGAACATCTTGAACAGAGGAATTCGTGAAATTCGTGAATTCATGGAGTTTCATGAATTTTGCGGGCGCAGCGTCATGGACGTTATTTCAATGGCTTCTGCAGAAAGGGACGGAAATGGGGAGAATACTGTTACAATTTTTATTGAGATTCCTGATATTCATTGGAAATTTTTAGACTGTTTCACTGATATTTCAAGTGGGCTAAAAGGGGGAAAGCTCGCTTCGCCCCGTTAGATCACGGTTTACGGGCCTTCTGACGAAAAATTGCGTTCATCACACGGTCCAAAAGTATTTTATGTCGTTAGGCCCGAAAAACCGCGATTCTAACCTCGCTTCGCTCGGTTAGATCGCTGTTTTCGGGCCCAACGACATAAAATATCGTATGCCACACGGCGATAAAAGCATTATCTGGCGAATGTGATTATACATTCGCCATACATTATCTGGCGAAAGCGATTATACATGTGATTGCCACATTCGCCAGATAATACTTTTATCGCCTGGTGACATAATATACTATTCTGACGAATATGATTATAGCCACATTCGTCAGAATAGTATATTATGTCATCAAGCGATAAAAGTATTATCTGGCGAATGTGATTATACATTTGCCATACATTATCTGGCGAAAGCGATTATACATGTGATTGCCACATTCGCCAGATAATACTTTTATCGCTTGATGACATAATATACTATTCTGACGAATATGATTATAGCCACATTCGTCAGAAAATACTTTGTGGCCCTTGTGATGAAAATAACTATTTTGTCATTCCGGCCGTATTCGCCATAAAATATAGTCGCCAGAATAGTTATTTTCATCACAAGCTCCACAAAGTATTTTCTGACGAATGTGGCTTTTACCAAAAAGCCTCGCCTTCGGCTCAGCCTATAATCACATTCGTCAGAAAATACTTTTGGACCGTGTGATGAATGCAATTTTTCGTCAGAAGGCCCGTAAACCGGGATCTAACCGAGCGAGCGTATTCTTCATGAAAAAAGACGACAATGAGAAAAGAAAAATATATTTGATATTTTCTCTTTAATCAAATCAGAAAATAAAAATATGAGCGTGACATCACGAACTGCGCGACTCCCCTCCCCCCAACGTCACACATGACACAACATTCCCCTTCCCCTTAGTCGCGTGACGTAATTGTTGAATGCTCCCTGATGTTCAAAAAATTTCAAACGCGTATACTAGGCACTTCAGTCGAAAATTTTCAAAATTGTATGCTAACATCAATTATTTATTTGCTTTCCTTCAGTGACGAAATCACCGAAATATTGGAGTGCTCCTTGAAATTAAAATCCCCTGAAAACCATTCTTGAGTCAAATCTAGCAGCGACACCAAAGCAATCTTCAACTCCGATACTTACTACTTCTCTGTTGATAAAAGTTGTGAGTTTTCTCTCGGGTAAGAGACTGGCGCGCTCTCGCCCTTGTGCTTTTCATTGCTTCTCCTTATTCCTTCTTTTTGGAAATAGGGAACTCGGACGTGTTTCACAGCTGGTGGTGGGTGTTTCAGACCTCTTTCATCCCCGGTGACACGTAAGAATTCATCAGGCTTCTCCGGGCGATGGAGGAATTTAAGTTTCTTATTTTATTCTCACGAAGGAGGATAAATTGCGTTTCTCGTGACTGACTCGAGGAAGTACAGCTAGGTGATGAAGGGGCTGATGTATTTTCATGTAAACTGATGAAGTAATTTTAGTGATGAAATAAATTGGGAGAATGCTTTGCCTGAGACAGCTTAGGGGAGACGGATCAACTGCAAATCAAAGATTGCGCAGAGATTTCCGGGGATTTGGATTTGATCCGCTTTGAGAAGAACAACATTGATTGAAATCTGTTTGATGGATCGTCTATAGGAAAAAAAACTGACAAATTAGCTCAGGCGAGTTGTTTGCAATGAAACCTAAGGAAGTTAGTCTATATTATCCCCGGGCTGTCTACACGGTCAGACCTTGGACGTTTTTAAGGGTGCCAAGTGAATTTGGCGATGACCTTGAAAATTGACATTCACCAACAAAGTTATAATTTTTTTAATTAATAGTATTAGACAGATGGTGAACATCGGTGACAATTTTAAAATTTTAGAACTTATGGATATCGAGAAATTAAATAAACAAAATCAGTCTTATACACGGCCTCTTATGGAGTTTTGATTAAATTGAACGTTTCTACCCCCTAGGAACTCAAGAAAAATTTGAAAAAAATTGAAGATATGGGTAATAGTGTGTTCAATGTGATGGCGACAAAAAAAAATGGGGTACCGGGGTGAATAAGAGAGATATTTAAACCCGCCGTACCCATTTGATCCCATGCTTTCTCGAGGATCGTCACGCGAAATAGAGGATTTTCCGCATTTATTTTCTCGATGTCTAGTTCCGGTTGCGGGTTTGAAATTTCGTCGGATGGATGAATACATATTTCTCCAATGATGGAGGGAAAGAAAAAATTTTTTTTGAATCTTTTTTCAAATTCACTTGGCACCCTTAAGGTATAAATTAGGCCGTGACTATTCGCACCATTGCGTGAATCACTCCCGTACACTCCATACACTCCACGCATGCGTGAAGTTTGTGTGTTTCACGCAGCGGAATTTTCATACTGCTGTGTATTTCACGCAGTTGAAGTTTCATACTACTGTGTGTTTCACGCAATTGAAGTTTTATACTACTGTGTGTTTCACGCAGTTGTATTTTTATACTACGGTGTGTTTCACGCAGTTGTATTGGTATACACTTGTGTGTTTCACGCAGTTGCATTTTGATACGCCTGTGTGTTTCACGTAGTTGAAGTTTTATACACCTGTGGGTTTCACGCAGTTGAAGTTTTATCCACCTGTGTGTTTATACACACAGGAGTGTGAAATACACAGGAGTATCTGAATACCACTGCGTGAAACACACAGGGGTATAAAAATACAACTGCGTGAAACACACAGTAG
>NW_021680366.1:418720-418784 GCF_001412515.2 Diachasma alloeum
TTGTCATCTTTAAAGACTTCTGCACGCCATTTTTCGAGCCGCTCTTTTATTTGAGCCAAAAAAA
>NW_021680366.1:418944-431634 GCF_001412515.2 Diachasma alloeum
CTTCAACTGCGTGAAATACACAGCAGTATGAAAATTCGGCTGCGTGAAACACACAAACTTCACGCATGCGTGGAGTGTATGGAGTGTACGGGAGTGATTCACGCAATGGTGCGAATAGTCACGGCCTATAAATTACATGGAAAGCAGGATACTATACGCAATCTTTCAGCTTTCCGAACCTCTATTCGAGGGAAACAATTATATAGATTTCAATGGTTCGCTCATGAATTGACGACGGAATTGAATCTTTCGTATTCAATGTAAGTATTGTTGAGCCCTATCCGTCGACTTTAATTAACATTTAATCCATATATTACATTTTGAATTTTTGTAAAAATCGGTTGTCCCACCGTAACTAGAAAAATGTTCTGAATTTATTCAATGATTGCTTTAAAAAATTATTTACTTATATTTAAGATGAAGGCGATAGCTGTAGTTGATGTTTTGATATTTAGAATAATTTTCAAACATTTTGTATTTTATAAAAATTACAATTCCGAGGATATCTTTGGTTATTATGTTCTAAATTCATTCAATGATACACGGAGAGAAATGTACGAGAAAAATTACCGTGCCCGCACAGTAAAGTTGGTTCAGATGGTCTTTCCAGGCCAAATGTACCGCAAAGAGTAGGAAAAAGTACTGTTGCACGAGTCATTTTTCGGATAAATGTGGGGAAAAATTCTTGTGCAGCACGGTAAAATCGAAGCGACAGTGAATTTTTACGAGAAATACGAGAAAAATTATGACACTGACTGGCAAATTTTTCCGGTGCTCTACCAGAATCCTAGGACCCGATCGCGCATTCGTAAGATTTCGGTACTCTTCGTCCCCCCTCCGCAACCACGAACATCGACTCAACGTGACCAGATGATTTATTCCGTCGCCTCCTCTAGCCTCCTCTCTCACATATCTCCTTACTGAAACCCCAGGTTAATGTTTTTCATAATATCAATTCAGTGAAATATTAATTAGTGTTGTGATAAAACGGTTAAGAAATAAAATAAGTGCCCTTTATTTTCGCTTCATGAGGTGTATAACGCTGTAGATATACATTGGCCTGTCAAACGTTCCACATACGTTTGCCGCGCATTCCGCTTTTAATATGGGAGAGAGGATATGGAGGAGAGGTTAAAATAAAATTAATAGGATGATATGCTGAATGACAATGTTTACTCATTTTTAACTATTGAATGAAATTTATCATGTAATAGAAAACAGTCAGGGATCAAGCTTTTATTGTGCGTTACCGGAATTTTTACTATGCAGCACCGGAATTTTTCTGGTGCTAGACAATTGAACCCACTTTACCAGACGGCACGGTAATTTTTGCCTGAATTTCGCCTGAAAAATTCTGGAATTTTTTTCTCCGTGTAGTGAAAAATATTAGTTTAAACCCCAACCAACCCAACCCAAGGACGTTGTTCTTTGTGACGAGCCCCCCTATCAATTAACATATTGTTAATTGATTAGCAAAAACTATACGACACTGATATAATAGGAATTTCCCATTTGTTTTCAATTTTGCCTTGCCACCGACTGTCTAGATATCTCCCCTACAGAAATTCCCGGACAGTTGTCCCCATGACCTCCAACCATTCAATTACCCCAATAATCAAAGAATTTGAACGTCGCAACATCTCCACCTCCACAATCATCAACATCCAATTAACTCACGAAAATTAATTATCGATCCCTCACCTGCATACCTCCAATTCCTCCATTCATCTCAACAATACCATATAATATGTACCGACTCTCCCGCGTGGCAGTGCTCATTATTTCCACGTTGCAACACATTTAAATTAATTCCCAACATTAACACGAATTCAATGAACCGCTCGAAACATAATATTTCTTTCACAGACCTCTGCCGGTCGTAAAAACCTTCGTTAGCGATGAAATTACATTCCCAAATGAGTTCGCAGAATTTATCATTAATTGATGAGGACAATTTTCGGCAAAAATATGACCCTCCGGAAATCGACAATTTCAATGTAACGTCATTCTCCCGATTTTTCCCATCTTATTTTTACCCTTTTCCGGGAGTACCTATATAAGCCCTGAATGTCGGGTAAATCTCTTTCCAATACGCATTCAAGGGTGAATTAAATTTCATCATACGAGAATATTTCGAGTACGGAGGCATGGTAGGATGCTCATCCCCTCGATAGACTCCGCTCTCACCCACGCAAAATCCGTATACAAACTTGGATGATATATTCCTAAACACAGTGCAGAGATCGTCTGCTCCAGGCAGTGGGAAAATGAAGGGGGAGGTGGATAGAAAGGGTATGTGAGGTTCACTTAAGTAACTCGGCTGTGATGCGTCGGAATATGGCCTACATCGGGTGGAGTTTATTCAAAACTAACTGAGGGGATAGGGAAAGGTATTGGTAAATCTGGAATCCTCCATTTCTTCCCTGGATCTGAGGGGAATGGTGAATGGGGCGGGATGAATTTATGTATTCAGTGACGGGGGAGTTTTATTGAATGCATGTGACAAGTGTCTTTTCCAAGGAGTCGAGATATTCTGGGTGAAAAATATGCGGGAGATTCTTCGCCGGGTGAGTTGAGAATTATTCGTCGGTTACGGGGGATTCGGCGATCAGGAGTGAGTGGTGGTGTCGTGGAGTTGCGAGAGATTTTCGGGGTTTGAAAGGGTTCTGAATGGGTCTAGAACTGCACTGGGAAAAAAAATTACTTTTGCCAAGGAATCATTTTCTTGGGAGAAGAATTTATTTTTTTAGGAGCTTATTTCTCTAGGCCAGTCATTCCCAGGTGGTCCATGTCCATCTCCAAATATTACAATTATGTTGAATAATGAGATGATTATGCTACATATGACCTTGACTGAACACGCTTCATTATTTTTCAATTTTTTCAAATTCGAGGTTTTCTAACGTATAATAATTTGAAATAATTTTAAAAGTTAATAATTATCAATGGAGTTCATTCAAAGTCATATGTAATATAATCATTCCATAATTGAACATAATTGTAATATTTATAAATGAACTTGGACTCCTTGATAATGACTGGCCTGGAGAAATACGCTCTGCAAAAAATGAATTCTTCTCCCAAGAAAATGATTCCTTGGCAAAAGTATTTTTTTTTCTCAGGGTGAAAGGTACGGAGCAGTAGTTAAGGTTTACACGTCTTTTCAGAATTTTTTTTAGTAAATCTGCGGGGCTCTTGTGGAGTTTCTGTTTTGCAGCAGATTTGAATGTACGTTGTTCATTTGTGAAGTAATCCAGAGCAGAAATTAATTTCAGGATAAGAGATGACTGATTGTAAGTTTGAAAGTCATTGTAGGTCTCATAAATCGAGGAAGTTGACATGAAAAAAAAAACAGATCGTAGATCTGGTCGAGTGATCGCTAAATTTAGAAAAATTGCAGGCCGCTGTATCTTTGACACTTAGACATTCTAGGATGTGTAGAAACTTTTTGAATTTTCTCGAATTTTCTAGAAACTCCTTGAATTCCCTGGAATTTTCTAGAAACTCCTTGAATTCTTTCCAAATTTCAAGAAACTTCTCGAATTACCTCGAAATGTTTAGAATTTTCTAGAATTCCGATAGATGGCGCTGCACATAAGGAACGTTTCCCAAAATGACCCTCCACATTGAAACCATAGACGTATCCACGTCAAAAAGGTGAGAAATCAAGGGGCCCTGGAGGCATCCTGGTAAGAAGACTAGATATTTCCGAGTATTGTTATTATTGTTTTTTTTAAATATTTATTGACATTCGAACACATAGGCTTATAGGGCTCCTTGATTTCTCACCTTTTTCCCAAATTTAGCGATCATTCAATCACTGTTTTGTAGGCAGATCTCCGATCTCTTTTTTGAGTGTGATCTCACTGAAGTCTTGTCTGGGTCTCGTGCGCATCCCTACTGTGAAGAGATTTGAATGTACGTTATTCAATTATTCAAATGACTGACGTTAATTCAAAATTCATTGTAAGTCACCAAATCAAAAAGAGAAGTGTCATAGAATGACTACACTTCATTGGTTTCAAAAGATTGATGTTAAAAGCCGAGCAACATATGTACATTAATAATGGATAGAGTATTGGTAATGAACAAAAAGTCAAACAATGCTAAGATCACAAGCAGAATCATCACTTCACCAGTTGGCCCTCCAAACTTCCTTCATAGTTTTGAATATCCGGGTAATACCCTGACCTCCAAAGTCAACCAACACTCCAAATCCACCAGGTAAGCAAGTGATCCGGCTTACTCTGGTCTCTCCCTAGCATACACTGTAGGATCTAATACACCTCGAGGCGCTTCGCCCGAAACCCATCTTGAACGTCCCGCAGTACCTTACGTTGCATTAGAACACCACGTGCAATCTCAGTCTTCCAACCGCAAGGCGTTCCCCATTTGCATCGGCAGATTGACAGACTGGAAATCCAGTTACACAAGGATGCCTTTAATGAAGAAGAGGTGGTGCCACACCTGGAATTGATCATCGATCAATGACGATCATTTAGGGAAACGACTCACGTCATTTTACGAAGCAAAATTTCTTTCATTGTAGTCCCCACTTTCTCAACGTTCTGTCTTAGCTCCACCCACTTCGTCACTAAAAACGTTGCCGACCTTTAGTTGAGACCGAATCTAATGTCCTTGAACTTTACAGTGAAATGAGCTTGATCAAACTAGAGACATTGAAGTTCAAAGGACCACTCGTATCTGAGAAAATATCGATACCCCAATAACAGACAAGCGTGTCTACATAGGGAACTCAGCACTTACGCTTATCTCTCTATATTATAAGAATCCAAATCGACATGTGGTGATAAAATTTTAGTACTCGAAATTAAGACTCCACAATTAAGGATCATAAGGGTCAAAATAAAGGTCACGAGGGTCAAAATAATGGCCACGAGGGTCAGAATGAGGGTCATAATTGAGGGTCATAATATTATTAAAATCCAAATCGACATGTGGTGATAAAAGTTTGGTACTCGAAATTAAGATTCCAAAATTAAGGGTCACAAGGGTCACAATAAGGGTATTTTGACCCTTGTGGCCCTTACGATCACGTCACGAGGGTCAAAATAATGGTCATGAGGGTCATAAGGGTCAAAATAAGGATCACGAGGTTCAGAATGAAGGTCATGACGGTCAGAATAAAGGTCACGAGTTTCTGAATAAGGGCTACAAGGGTCAGATTAAGGGTCACAAGGATCAGAATAAGGATGATTACATGAAGGTTGCCGAGCGGAGCGGGCAGGGGGCGTAGCCCCTAGTCTGTTATGAAAGTGTCGATATCAATAGCGTTCCAGGGTGTCATGACAGGATGGAGAAGAAGGGAGATAGGTCAAAGGGTTTCAAGTTATTGGTTGAGATCGGTGGATGGCCTAGTAATGATTAGGCTTTTCGCAATAGCCAGTTCTCTCGACTTTATATCAGTCGCCCTATCCAATATGCAGTAAGCATACACCATCATAATAGAATACACAATGGGAGAAGAGGAAGAGTGATCTCTCAATCGTAGAACCAATTCCGAAAATAAAAATATCCAATTGTGGGACAATTAAAAAAAACGTTGAATCGATGAGGTGAAGCAAAAGTTCATTTGTCTTGACGCTCACTACTTCACCGTTGTGTCTCAGCTCGTTTCACTTAGTCACCAAAAACGTTGCACTGAGAGATATTTCAATGGTAATTTTAACTACAAGGGAATTGTCAAAGAAATTATATTTACAGTAACAATGAACTTTGTAGATTAAACTAGGATTCATCGTTCGATTTACTATGTCAGATAGTGTCATCAACGTTATGATGTAATTCTCACTTTAAGGTAATAGTTGAATCTACAATGTTTATTGTTACCGTAACTATTAGTTGAAATTACCATTGAAATTTCGCTCAGTGTGCCAACCGTGAACTTTTTACCACCGCAACGGACGTTTCATTTGGATATTCCCGAGTGGAAATTCCGCTCAGTCAGGTTGGGTCTAAATCAGTTGTAGGTTCAATACTGGTCAGAATTTCTTGATTAGACTTTTGAATCAGGATCTGATGAGATTCTGAATGGAGTATCGGAATCCAACGTAGCAGAGTGAATTGTAATCCTATTCTGATCAGTCGAATCTGAACTAGATCCGTATCGGATCCGGTACTGATCACAAAGATCGGATCCTAGAATTTTGACCAGGCATGAATCCAAAAAAGCATTACATTTCTTATCCAAATCTGATCGAAGTCGGTTTTTACTGATCAGTCTCTTATTCCACCTGATTTGAGTTCCCACTCGGGTTCTGGAGCCAAAAAAAAACCTAGAAACTCCATCGACAACAGTTCTGCACTACTGGGTAATCTGTAATAAGCTTATGTGTCCTAGCCGGAAGCCCCTGGGTGCAAGAATCCAACGACACACCACCGCGACTAGCAAAACATTCAGAGCAGTCGTAAAATAGCTTCAAGCCAACAGCGAGGTGAGTTCCATTCCCTTCAGCATGTTGTCACACTATAATTTAAAACCCAGGATTCAACCACAATGTGAGTATATCCTGCATGTATTAGAGAGAACGGACATTCTAATTCGTAACCTGTGGCTTTGGTTGAACCGACAGTGTCAGTGGTGCACCTAGTTTAGGCGGTTTGAACCTAGTTTGTACGTCACGCGAGTTCAAATAATGAAGGACAAAGTTGGATAGTGGCAGATAGAATGGGGAAGCTCTCGAGTGTCTGTTCTCTCGTGATAACGCCCTCCATTTCCAGACCCTTTCGACCCACCCACATCCTCCTGTCGCACCGATTCCCTGAGAGATTCGATGCTACCACATTTTTCTTTGGTCCGCTAGAAAAATTGTTGATCAAAGTTTCCATAAAGCGCTGAGATCGGAGGGGATATTCACACTCTGGTTTAATTAAAGGGTCTTTGTAATCGCTGAAATTACATGATTACATTCCCTGTAATCTGTAATTTGACATTTTCACCAATATTTGTTAACGAGAGCTCCCCGGCATTGACTTTTCTGGTAAATATAGGTCATCGAAAGGATCGAAAGGGTCATCCCACGATTGAAATCGAATGTTCTCGGACTTTAAAGTGATATAACCTTGATCAACTTGGAGATATTGGAAATCCAAGGACCACTTGTACCTAACAAAGTATCAATTATGTTCCAGAGTATCATGACAGGATGAAGAAAAAGGGGAGACAGGATAAGCAGGAGTTGGAGACAAAGGAGAAGAAGAAGGTGGAGGATATTAATGATGATGATGGCCATAATCAGGGCTTCAGTGATTGGTTGAGATCGGTGGATGGCATAGAAATGATGAGGCTCTTCGTAATAGCCAATTCTCTCCTCGTCTTCATAACAATAGCCTGGCCGAATATGCAACAGACATACACCATCATCAAGGAGTACATAATGGGAGAGGAGGAGGATTAGTCTCTCAATTATAGAACCAATCCCAAAAATAAAAATATCGAATTTATGTGACTGAAATTGAAGGCGCCAGAGAGACGATTAAAAAGTGTTTACCCTCGATATTAAGTTTACCTCTTCGCTTCTGATAGAATTGGTGAGGAGAGGGAGCAGAAACGACTATTGATTTTCGAAGCACTCGGTGAAGTAATCGCGTTATTCGAAGACGTAACAGAAGGCAAACGGAAAAGGTTCTGGTTATTCAACTACTCGGGGGGAAAAACGAAAAGCAAATAGAATAGAGTGAGTGATACAGGTATTGAGATGCTTGCTTTCGCACTGCGCGGTATTGTGCTGATAGCTGTGCTCAGTTGGTACAGTACCAGCGTATGGAAGATGATCGACGGCTACTTCAAGAATAAATTCGACAAATACTTGAAAGAGGAATTTGAGAAAAACCCCGGAATGAAGGCGGACATGGCGGGACAGAAGCGAGAGAAAGTGGAAGTTGCTCCCCGAGAGTTTCTGGCTTCTTGTCAACTTGATACATGTCTGGTTGATAAGGTAGAGGTACTCCGGGAGGATAACAGTTCACCAGCAGGAGTGTACGCGAGGCAAACGAATCAAGCAGCAGAAAAGGAAAACATGTCAAACATTTCACCTGTAGATAATCTCACAATCAGAGAGGGAACAAAAGGGGAAACTGATAAGAGGACCGAGACACCTGCAGACACGAAGCGTGAGAAGACAACAAGGGTGAGGAAAAAAATAGTAGTGCATAGTCAGGAACCGCCGAAGAGTAAAAGGAAAAAAGTCAAAACAATAACGCTGACTGAGGAAGACTTTGAAGAGGTCAAGATGAAAATGGACATTGATGAGTATGACTTTACCGAGTTTGAGTATGAAGAACAACCGCCGGAAGGTATTCTTGTTTCTAAACTGGGCTTCAAGCCAAAAGCGGATATTGGAAATCTTGATAGAGTGACTGAGGACGAATTTTGCCCCATCAGTTTGGAGTACGAGGGTGACTGCAGTGAAACCAAGACGTGGCCGTAAATATTCAGCCTTCAAACTTGGATTTGCTTCCGCGTGAATGAATGAAAATTGATGAGTTGCACTTTGTCATTCGGGGGGACGAATGTGAGGTACATGTTGATGATGGCTATTGAGAAAATGTACACAAGGCAGTTCTAACAGTACAAACGGGTTAAAATACATCCGGCGGAAGTAATCGATGTCACACGCTCGTTGGGCTTTGAATCTTTAAAAGGAGATGTCTTTTATCTGGTGATGAACAACGGATTGCCATTTGTGTGGGGTAATGATACTCGCCTTTTCCTGCACTTCAGTTGGTGGTACTATTGATGTCTGTAATTACTGATAATTGTTATCAATCGTGCTATTAGTAGCTATATTTTATGAAGTGGTGGTCTTCTCTCATTCGATTGCTCGTATTGAATTATGTACATTCAGAGTAAAACTTATTCCTTTTTTTGTAAGTAAAAAAACTGATTGAAAGTGATAATTCCAGAACACTTATATGACCTTGAATGACGTCACAGCTCCGGTCCATCGACGCCATCTTTCATCAAATTTATGTTTTGAGAAAATGAATCAGTGAGAAAAGCGATTGATCAATTCACGATTGGCGATTTCTCAACTACGAAGTGTGCTGAGATGTGACGTCATTAGCCCTTTTCTGTGAAAGTTTTTGGTGATTTGTATCGATTGAATAAACGGAATGATAAAATTTTGAAATTTCTGACGTATTGAGCTTCTTTAAGTCTAAACAATCTATTTAAATAATTTATATATTCAAAAATTGCAGGGCATATACGGAAAAAAAAGTTGCAGAAAAATTACCAAACAAGTCAAGTAATTGTAGAGCAACCTCGATTTCCAGTACTTTTTTTTACCTTAAATAAGAGTAAAAGTGCGAGATTAGTGAAGAGTAGTGAATTAATTCAACTATTAGTGAGAATAGTGAAGTTTATTCCGTTGTCCCGGGAAAATTCACTAAACGTGAGGGTGATTTGCACCGAAACTGTAAAATTTACACTGTATCCCATCAAAAATTATCCCAGTGAACGTTAATAATTGCTCCAATTTTTCATATAATTTTTCTCTAACGGAGAATGATTTTTACCGAACCCATTTGGTTACAACCAAACAACCCCCTGCCGGTGTGAGAAATTTTACTCAACAGGAGGATAATTTTTGCATCCACAAATGTATTTTTTTACCGAAAAAATCATAAGATATCCACTAAAAACCTGGATTTTTCACTGAATTACATTTCGCTCCACGATTACCATTCGTATAGTCAAGTTTGTCACGATTTTTGAGGCAATTTTTATCCAACTTTTCTCTCCGTGTATCTTTATTTTGAAAATAACTTGATGAAGATAAGGGAAAAAAATTCTTCTCAGTATACTATGAAAATTTACAATGGAAAAATATACTTGAACAAAAAATGACTTGTTTTTCCTGCATAATGTGATGACTGCATCGTACGTGCCAGCGACCGCAAAAAGTGAATTTTGTATCTCCAACATTTCGACTTCAAAACAAAATAAAAAAAATGTATTGTGATGACAACGGAAGTACCTCGTTGCCCGGTGGCTTGGCGCAATGGGTAAGTTCGTTGCCTCACGTGCGAAAGGTTCCGAGTTCAAATCCCGACCGGGTAGAATGCTGCGATCTAACCATTTTAAAAGTCTTGATCATCATCGCAGTATAGGGTATACCCTAACTGGGTCGAAGCGATCTAAAATAACGATGAAAAAAAAAAAGGCAGTACCTCGCAGAACTGATAAATATGCGGCGCGTGTACACAAAAGCCAAAAATGGATTAGCCTTGCAGCCGGAACACAATAAGAATAGCCGATTAATCATTGTCGATGTGAAATGTAAATTACTGTAAAGGATTGTCATCATAACAAGAAACATTTTTTTGAAATCGTGAAGGTTGTACCAAGGATAATCTACAACCACATGTTGATGTAACCCAGAATAATAGTGATGCTTCCTGGAAGACGATACATTTACACTTGTCGCTTCAATTTGTTGATGTAAGTCATCGATAACTAGACATACAAACCGAGTGATCACCTGGTTATGCAAAAACTTGTTGCGCCGGCGTACTTGACACAGTTACATCTGCCATTCGAGTCGGTCTGCTCTACATTAAGGAACAGAACAGTGTCAGTTGTGTTCGTTATGTTATTTTATTATTGAGGAAAAACGCCGGCGATACCATTTCTGATCATCGGCACTGAGAAAAAACATACTTTTACCAAGGAATGATTTTCTTGGGAGAAGAATTCATTTCTTTAGAAGCGGATTTCTCCAGACGAGTCAGTCAGATGGTCCAAGTCCATCTTCAAATATTACAATTATGTTGAATTATGAGGTGATTGTGCTACATACGACTTCGAATGAACTCCATTGACAATTATTAACTTTTGGAATTATTCAAAATTATTGTACGTATGAAAATCTCAAATTTGAAAAAAAAACAAATAATGGAAGGTGAATTCACTGGAAAAAAATCGTTTTTGCTAAATATGGACAATTTCCAAAGAAAAGACCAGAAAATTCATACAAAATGTTAACAGTATAGTCTTTTCACTAGGAAATTCTGTGGCGAATATTAGAATAATGTCAGAATTCTGTTGTAATTCTTAAGCATGTATTTTCAGAGTTCCTTTTCTTAAATTTTGTAATGACAAATAAAACAGAATACACACTGAGAAAAACAATTATTTTTGCCAAATATCCGTTTACTTGAGAGAAGTATTTATTTTTTCAATGCCGTATTTCTCCAGCTGAGTCATTCCCACTCAGGTGTCACTGCAGTGAGAAAAACATCAAAAATTTACATAAAGTAATGAAACAAAATTCTTGAGAGGTATTCACAAAATTCAGAATAAATTTATATTAAAATCCCCATCTGTAGACTATTTTCACCAAATTTCTATCGAAGAATTGCCCGGAAAAATTACATAATTCTCAATAGAAATCGGCAGAGAAAGATTGGATTAGATTCCCTTTCCCTAAAAACTATTCGAATTCCCTTGAACTTCCACCTGAACCTCGAAGTTTCCCTTCATCATCTCGTCGTCTCTCCTGAAAATCCCATCCACCACTTGAACAAAAATCCCGGTCAACTGCTGAAGAACCGAATACCAGGTCGCAATTTCCTCCCAACAACTTCCTAGATCTCTAATTACGAATAAAAAACTGTTATCATTCATTTATACACCTGAAACATCATTTCCGAAGAAAGCGGGATATCCCTCACCCGTCCACGTGCTTTTTCTCTCGCACGTGACCACAGTCCACAGACCTAATCGCCGTCACAATTCCCCACAAAGTGAAAACCCTGAGCTCATCCCATCAACTAATTAATTAAACCAAAAAGGCGCATCGCAACTGCAAAAGCGTTGAGGAATCGTGGAATTTCACCGAGACCCTCATGCACAGACGAGAAAGTTTGCATTAACGACGCAGAGGTCAAGGGGTCTCCCAACTAAGCAAAAAACCCCTCAATAATCCAAACCATCGAGCAAAATAAAACACCAAACTTTTTCAAACGAAGAAAAGTCTTATCGAGCGCAAAAGAAAAAAGATGAATTTGCGTTGGAATTGTCGGAATTCGGTGGAGCGTCTCAGGTTTCACCGATTGGGCAAAGGGAGGGGGGACGACCTGTTGCACGTCACTGGGAAAGAGAGGAAGGGCATACCTGTACGAACAAAACAAGGACAGGGGGTAGAGGGCGCGAGAAGGACGACGAACGAAGCGAGACAGAGAGAGAGATGAAAAAATGCGAGGGAGTACGGGCCCCGGAGGCTGGAAGGACGCATCCCGCTGGAGGACTCTCCCAAGCGCAGGATTCCTCCGCCTAACCTCAAAGATCCTTCGCGAGGATTTCATGATAAAACGAAAGAATGATCCTTCGAATTCGTCGATTTGAAATTAACGCAGTCATCGATAACTATAATTCAGCAATTTTAAACTGCATCAGTTCGCAATTTTAAACTGCATCACTTGGTAACTCATCGCTGAAGAGTTATGAAGCAAGAATAATGGGGATTCCTACCTTCCGTGAAGTTGCGGTTCCACTTCCTCAGGTTGAGCACAAACACGTTTTGTAGACACTGGGGGAAAACTAGTCACCAAGTTCAGACACCACTCGATACATTGTTGCAAAAACACGCGTGCGTGTGTTAACGCGTCACTGAAATCCTTCGGATCAACGGAAATTTCGGAGGGGGGGGGGGGGGGGGGGGGGGG
>NW_021680366.1:432190-497380 GCF_001412515.2 Diachasma alloeum
AGGGGGGGGGGAGTGGTGCCGATCAATGGAGTCACAATTGTTGGGGTAATGGATTATTTGTGGAAGACATTGGAAACACTTGGGTTTAATTGGACGCGTGTTTGTGACGGTTACAGTGGGCCAGGACTGGAGAATCTGACACAACAGCTTTAACCGATGTTCCAGTGCTTGACCTGCCTGGTAAACTGGCCAATCGCGTTTCAGGTGGATTCCGAGTGGTGTGGGTCTGTGGGGGAAGAGTGGGGGGGACATGCCGGGGGACCACCTGCTGCGCGACCTGTTGGTCCCGGAGAAAAACGCGGGGAACTGGTGGGACGATGATACGGGGGGAGAATGGGCCACATGTGATACTCGGGCGGTAAATAATGGAGTTTGGGGAGAGTTATGGGGGTCCGGGCATTGTTGGGGACACGTTCGAGGGCCTGTTCAGGGGCGGCCGGGTGACCTTGGGGATTTGTTGGTGAGAAAATTCCGCATCTGCAGGCGCGGAAGGATTTTTGAGAGATCACTGGGTGGAGGCACTTCCTGGCTTCGATTTTGTATTGAGATTTATCAATCTTTGATAGCGTGATTGAATATCGACCGAGATAATAATGTCGATAATGGGGATTTCTAGCTTACGACTGATCGATAGGGGAAGGAAATATGAGAAAAATTAGAGCGGGTGGTTTATGAATATTTACACAATTTGAAAAAAAGAGATTTTAAAAATCTCGGTGAAAGGAAGTAATTTATTAAGGGAGAAAAAAGTAGAAATGAAAGTCATGGAATGGGTTTCAGTGGAGGGGACTCATGTTGTTGAGGTTAAAATAATGTTTCTGAGGGAATAATTCACGACGAGATGTTGAAAGATTTTTTTTAAGAATAGAAAATCTCAGAGACGACAGGTCTTAAGCTAGTTACTTAAACAAATGATAGTATCTCGAGAATTGTGAGTCGTAAAGGCGAGAATGAAAATCCATTGTATTCGTTATACAAATCCCTCAATTTTTCACGCCACACGTATCGATGGACTCTCAATGGTTTTCGAGATATTCAGAAATAAGAAAGATCGGCGCATTTCTTTGGAAACAAAATACAATATTTCTCATTTGAAAACATTCGAAAGTTTGTTTAGCGCGTTGAAATATTTACATTTAGGGGAGTCCGGGCAAAATGAGATCCTTCTGTTTTTTTTTTGTTTTTCAATTAGACAAATGAGTCCAGTGTTTTTTCGATGTAACGTCGTTTAAATCACATAAGTAGGATAATAAATTTTCGAATAAACAAAAGGAACTTCCATTGAAGAAAATTTCTAATCATCGTTATCAGCAATATTCTAGCTTTTACGGGAATGAGCAAATTTCTTGTCTCATGCAGATATTACATCTTACAGTTACGAATTTTTGTAAGTTCATCATAACTCGATTTTTTTTCTACACTTGAAATTTTTGTGGCTGTAAATTCCCGACACACTTTCAGGGAATTTTTATCACATTTTAGTTCCACTAAAATTTAAAGGAATTTCGTCATTGAAAATTCAGAATCTCATGGAAAAATCAATGAGAACTGCAAATGTGAGTTTAATTATTCCTTGAAAGTTAATAAAAATCAGGAAAATCTCGGTAAATATAATCTTGAATTGTCAAATAATTGGAAATTCAGCATAATTTAACACTAAATATTCTAATAAGCTGAGGAAGTCTTGACCAAATGCTGCTTAAAAATTTGGAATGTTCTGTGAAATCGGAAATTTTATAATTTTATAATTTCCCCCTAAATCGTAGTCAATATTTATCTCCTAAAAATTCCTAGTCGGCTGTCTCTGAAATTTTAAGGGCGAGGGCCGATTGATCAAAAATTGAGTGAAATAATTAAATCTCCCCCGTTCTACCTCACGAGGGTCAAACTTTGTCATGGTCATGGTTATTTTGGCACTTATAAATTAATTATTATCAATAATACTAGACTAAGAATTGAGCGCTACCTTAACCAGAATGCTTTTATTCTTATCAACTTCCGTTTAGAATTTTTACAGATTATAATCTTTGAAATCTGAGTTTTATTTCAGTAGCGAAGTGGTAAAACGGTACAAGTCAATTTTGACTACTGACCAGTTTTCAATAAATATCTCGGAATCTAAGGGAGATAGCAAAATTGTTATCATAACCTTTTTTGTAGAGCCGATTGAGTGCTACACCAAATGTCTTTACGAAAATGTCGCTATCTCCCTTAGATTTTGAAATATTCCTCAAAAACTCAACTGAGAGATGAGTCGACATGAACGGTTTTACCACTCCGCTACTGATTTATACTTTAAATCTACTAACAATGGGGTATGTCATTAGTAACAGTAGAAAAATGACTCATTTGTGTAAAATCTCATAGTTTACAGGGGCTTCCTTCGCCCCGGTCTCCCTTATGAACAAAGAAAGAGAATAAAACTGAGTTTCATTCAACATTTCACTGCCTCCTCCTCATTCTATAGCAAAATAAAGTTGTGGAGAAGTATTCGACCGAATTTTTAATTATTTCGTAGTTATTGGCCTCTGCGGTCGTTGGCTGACTCGAAGAAAAATGGAGAATTGAAATGTCCAAGTCCAAAAGCAAGTCCAATAGCAAAATAAAATAATCTACACTGAGAGAAAAACCTGAAGTTCGATTTACAACAAGAAAATAGTTGAGGCAGTTTTGGTAAACGATACGATTTTTTACGACACAAGCGTAATTTTTACAAATCAAAATGCAGTTAAACTAACCAAAGTTCAAAAGTAACCACGACAAATCTATCGTGAGAAGAATTATAAAATAGTTGCAATGACTACATTCTATTGTAGTAATTACTTCTCCGGCCGTAGTTACCGTAGCCCATGAAAAATTGTTGAGGACTTTTTGACTATAATTCGATGGTGATGGAATATAGTCAGAAGAATCATATTTTTCTCTCAGTGTATGCTACCAATTTCCCACCAAAATTTCTCCCAAAAAAAATCAAAACAAACACCAAAAATATTCCAACAAAATAATGAACAATCAAGGGAAGCGTGACAACGCACATTCCCTCAAGGCTGTACCCAGTGTCATCGGCACTTATTGTATTAAGACTCGTTAACCAGCTTGTTCATTCACTCTTCTCTATCCTCAGCCCATCCGAATGGGCCACAGGGTAATCACTGCCCGTTGGGGACCGAAACGAATAGCATTAGAGGTACAACAAGTTGTCACGATTGCCCTCAGTGTTAACGTGGCGAATAAGGTCACACACAAAAAACTATTCAAAATGTGCCGAAAGTACAGGCACGTTTACGTTCAGGAGTATTACGGACTGATTTTGTGATAACAATGGCAGCTCTAGTGAGACTCAAACGGAGTAGTGTACAGCTGAGAGCAGCCGCGGCTGAAGTTAGAGGTAAAAAAATCTGACTTTAGTCTTTGAAATTGAGAAGTTGAAGGAACAATACTTTGGGTGGAGGAAATTTCACGTTTTCAAGTGGACAAATTACTTCTGTGGGAAAAAAAATTACCTCTGTACAGTAAATTTTTTAGCATTCGTTGGGCAATTTTCTGTAATTCATTAAAGATAATCATTCAATTTTTACTAAGCACGGGGCAAAAATTATTTTTTGGAATATGACATTGATTTTTAGAAGGCTGTGACCAATTATTGGCGACACTGGACACTGAATAGAATGGCTGATCATCGGTTATTTTTGTTACTGAAATTTGGTGATAAATTCCGAAAAATTCGATGGGTCCCCGAAAATTAGTGATAGTGTCACTCAAAATTGATGACAAAATCACTGAATCTTAAAATTTTGCACTCACTGAATTTGACTATTGCGAATCTTCAATAATTGGGGATAAATGATTAAAAATCAGGGGCATGTCCCTGAAATTTAAAACTTTTTTTCTCTGATAATATACATCTTCTCAATTTCTATTTTTGAATAGTGAAGAATGAATATTAAGTCACCATTTTCCAAACGCGGCGATCGAAATTAAACACTTCAGTGGATTTTCATTTTGTTTCACGATTACGTGAGTTTTTCAGTAATCTTTTCTGATTGTTGCTTTCAAATGGAAGCTTTGTAATCGCTCGATTATATCACATTTTCTAATTTTTATTGGTAATGTTGTAGAATAGTGCGAAACGTAAAGTTTTTAGAACATTCAGTAATTAGGTGATTGAAGTCATTTAAAAAAATCTGAAATTTTGTCAGATTATAGATCTTAAGATGGATTAACTGTGCAAAATGTGAACCCGATCGATTCAATAGTTTTTGAAAAAAAAGTGATTCGTTTTCAAATCGTTTTTCGCGAATATCTTAACAACTAGTAGATCGATTTAGATTTTTCTTCTCTCAAAATATTCGTCTCGTTATACTCTACCTAGATCAATCGATAAAAATATATATTCGAAGTTTTCGAGAGATTAAAATCCTAGTCCACGCTGTAACTTCTGCAGAAATCGAGATATCAACTTGTTCTTTCATGTAATCTCCCTCAATTCCCCCTGATGCCCTACTATAATTTTGAATAATCAATCCAATTCTTTATTTCCTTGTTGTTACAAACTTTTTTTTTTACATCTACACATGCCTCCCTCCACCGCCACCGCAGAACTGAGTCTGTAGGAGGCCTCTCCTTCTCAGAATAACAACAATAATAAAAAAAACTCAAACAATTATAACAAATTTGCCTTGCACCTTAACCTCAAGTAAACAAGAACTCGAAGCTAAGTAGATCTTGACAGAAACCAACACGGACATCTACACCGTTTTGAAACATGTTTGAGAACATTTGCAAATAATTTGAGAAAATTTTCACGAAATTTTTTTTGGATAAATTGCTCCTTATTCAAAACAAATGATAAACGTCTTATTAAAGTGAACAGCAAATTTCCCTCATTTATAACAATTCCAAATAGCTCAATCCCCCTACATTCACTCCTCTCTTTTAAACCTCCACACGGAGAGAAATGTTCGGTAAAAATTACGGAACTTACAGTTCGCTCACCCATTACGGAATCGACTCATAAAATTTAAGTGACCGTATCGTAATTTTTCACAGGAGATTCAGGTAAAAAGTACGGAACTTTCTGGAAAAATTTCGTGAGTTTAAGTGAAAATTACGTGATAGTTCCGTAAAATTTCCTACAAGCACATTTCGCTCCGGAATTACGGAAAAGATACGTAATTTTCATTCAATATTTCTCTCCGTGCATCATCTGCTATTTTTAATCCATCCAAATCACAGGAGTTGAATAAATGGTATGGAAAAATAGGCATAAAATACTCTGAAATTGATAAACATATTTACTTTACATCATCATCATCATCAGTCAGTTGATCAACTGAACCCCCCAATGTCGTGTAATCAAAGTCTCGGTCATGCGCGTGTGTTGGTACAATTCAAACAGAATCATCAGAGCCTACATTTTTGATAAGGAAAAAATAAGGATTGTGTTCATTGCTGGTTTTCTCCTCTCTGTGAAATGGCTGACTTCGTTAAGAGAGGTAGTGTACAGCTCGTGAAGAGGAGCAGTGTACAGATAAGGCAGGCTGCCAAGGAAGTCAGAGGTTCGTAATAAATATATTGAAATGGATCCATCGAGTGATCGATCGAGTGTCAAAATTTTATCGATGGAGTATCAATTAATTTCCTCAATAGGAAAGTTAATCATCGATGTTCATCCCGTGGTGAAGGTTTCGAAATGCTGGAAGTGAAGTTAAATTACGTGAAAGACTGTGAAGTACCTGTGGAAATGTCTCAAATGAACTTGAGAGAATAAACGGAATTAACTGAGCGACGAATGGTATTTGTATTTTCAGATAACGTGAGGTAGCTTCGTTGAAATTATTGTTCAAGGCAAATATTATTCCCATGGTGCCTAATTACGCAAGATGGAATAATGTGGGGAATTCTATGTGCAGTGAAGTGGTGATATGAATTAGGCGGCTAGGGATTATTTTTTGAATTGGTGGTTATGGGAGGAATGGAGCACTGAGAAAAAAAGTTATTTTTGCCAAATATCCATTTCCTTGAGAGAAGTATTTATTTTTTCAATGGCCTATTTCTCCAGTCCAGTCATTCCCAGGCAGTTCTCATTAGGTTTCAATTGTGCCAATTATATTGCTCCAGAAGATGATCAGGTAAGTTATAACCTTGAGTGAACTCCCTCAATAAGTATCAGCATTAAACAATTAATCGAAATTCTTCCCTCCAGAAAATAAGAAATTTAGGAAAAATGCATAATCATTAGAGGAGTTCATCCAAGGTCATGTGCAACATTGTCATCCTCTAGACCGACATAATTTTTATAATTGAAACCAAATCATGCGCGTCTAGGAATGGTTCGACTGAAGAAATACGATTTTCGAAAAATAAATGCTTCACTCAAGTAAATGAATATTTGGCAAAAATAATTTTTTTTCTCAGTGAGGGGTTTAGGGGAGAATTTTATTCATCCGGAGAAACTTCCTCCATGAAAAAATCTGTATGGGGAAAATATGGGTCCTGTGTATTTCATACATATCGGCTCGGCTTTGCCTCGGGCCGCCAATTTTACACTCGTGAAATTCTGTTTCACTCGTATCGAAATATACGATTTTGTCATGCCGTTATGACAAGAAATATCATTATGACAAGAAATTTATGACAAGAAATATCATTCGTCACACGGCCTAAAAAAACTTTTCTAGTTCATATGATCAGCAACCCTCGCCTTCGGCTTGGGCTACAATCTTATATTCCCCAGAAATTTTTTTAGGCCT
Organism: Diachasma alloeum; assembly: GCF_001412515.2. Classification (NCBI taxonomy): domain Eukaryota; kingdom Metazoa; phylum Arthropoda; class Insecta; order Hymenoptera; family Braconidae; genus Diachasma; species Diachasma alloeum. The sequence continues at coordinate 438,943 of NW_021680366.1, forward strand.
TATGTCGAATCCACTATTTGATTCGAGATGTCTTACGATTTATTCCGTATAAAAAAATTATATCTGATGTGCACGCAAAAATTATGACTCCCTGTATACAGTAGAGTGTTATTTAATTTTTCTGACACCGGGGCGAATGACATGGGAACCGGCGATAGTGAAAATTTAATGTACAGTGTTCGGTAAAAAATCATTTTCTGCTACTAAAAAATTCCTAGACATTGAGCACTCATTCACTCAAGTTTGCTGGCGTAACTTTTGACGAATTCCGAATAAATTTTTCAACTTCGGGAAGAGTTATCCCAACGTTTGGTAAATTTTCCGGCGCAAGCAGCGAAAAATTCGCCATTTGTCTCGAGATAGAGCCAAAAAGACCTAGAACTGAATTTCGTTTCACGATTACTTGATTTGTTTGGCAATTTTCCCGCAACCGTTTCATCCGCCCAGAAAGAATGATGAACTGATAAAATTTACGAAATTTCAGCGAATTTTTCTTGTACAAGATTTGGAAATTTTTTACTGCATTTTCCTAGTAATTTTTCGTGGATTTTTTTCTCAGTAAATGATAATGTGTTAATGTGTTATTGCATGAAATTGATAGTTCATTAATTCCAAAGAAATGCTCTATTGGAATATCCTCTATCCTGAAATAGGAAGGTCTGCAGGTATTTAATAATCATGAGTAATTCGTGATACCTCTGATAAATAAATTATGGGGCATGAAGCTATTTCATCTACATCGAGTGGATAAGAGTCAATAACAGAAATTTGAGGGAGATTTTTTATTCATAACTTGAGAATTTTTGGTGACGGAATTGATTATTTCAGCGGCTGTGAGAGCACGACACATCGTAGCTGGTCTCGTGGGAGTGGGATTTGCTCTCTGCGGTGCAGTGGAAGTCAGCTCATCAGTTGCTTTACTCGCTAATCTTGAGGACAACCATGCGATCATTGACACTTCGTGGCATTGCGACATGCTGGTCAACATCAGCAGTCGAAATCGCACTGAGGATGTTCAGATCATTGCCTTTGAGGTAGCAAAAAATAAAAACGATATGGGATTCGTGATTTATTAAACTGATGTCCTTGTTGATCAAAGCAACGGACCGCTGACAGAAAATTGGTTATTGTTGTTTTTTTTTCTTTCCTTCAAATCAGGAACACTAGATGTGTTGAATTAAAAGTGAGTTTCAGGATCATAACCGTCACAGTGGTTTTATAAACAAGAAGTGTCGTTGAACCGCAATTTGACCAGATTTGCTAATCACCTAGAACCACAAGTGATTGTGCATTTTTGTTTTTGCTTCCGAATGGAAGCAAAAATTGTCAAAAAAATCAAAAAATTATCAATTTTCTGTCAGTGGTCCGTCTTGCCCTAGGGGTCCGTTTTGCCCTGCGGTCGGTTGTGTCCGCCTGTTCCGTTTTGCCCTACCCTCCCCTACTATTTCGCTTACTCATAGATGAAAAGTACACAAAAAAAGACAGTTCGACACTCGCTGAAAATAATATTACTGTTAAAATAGAATATTTTGTTACCAGTGCGTAAAGTTTCACATTTTCGCATGCACGTGTAACTCATCCTATTTTTTGTGATAGCTGTTGACTTCACTGTTCAGATTGGTAATGAGAGTAAAGCAGTTATTTCCGCACACTCGTGAACTTTACGCACGGCGTGTGTAAAGTTCACGAATGTGCGGAAACAACTGCTTTACGCACGCTAAACCGTTTCGAAAAGTGCACTTTTCAGGTAGGAATCACAAAAAATATTGTTCGAAACATGTGAAAGGGGAATTTTCACGAGTGTAACTGGCAGCCGGTGGCGAAGCCTCGGGTTGAAATATCGGAATATTTTTTTGATGCAGCTCCTGCCAGTTGAGAGGATCGAATCAAACATGCGAGAGGCATTTCTCTGGGGACAGGTGGCGGGCCCAATTCTGGGAGGAACTCTTGTCTGGGGGCGCTCTGGACCCTCGATGGTCTTCTCCCGGGCAGTTCTCAGCGCCTGTCTAGCGTCGTTACTCGTCCCTGCGGCGTGGAAGGGACCGTCACATGTTGCACTTCGATTATTCCAGGGAATGTGTACAGTATGTCGATCATTAATCGAATGAATTCGATATTCAGTGAATGAATGAACGAATGAATGGATTCTGTCAGTTCTTCCGACCAGAAACATGTTCAATTTAAAAAAATTGAATTGGTGTAGATTTTTTTATACGAATTACTCTATCAAAATGCTATCTATTGATTTTTTGACATTAGTTTTCTACGTTTTCTAGAGGAAAAAAAACACGGAAAGGTTTATTCATAACGAGACATTTTTCATAGAAATAAACTAGACACATCGACTGTGAAAATAAAAATCAATCAATACGAATTATTCTATCAAAATTCTATCTATCGATTTTTTTTGACACTAGTTTTCTACGTTTTCTAGAGGAAAAAAAACTCGGAAAGGTTTATTCATAACGAGACATTTTTCATAGAAATAAACTCAACACATCGACTGTGAAAATAAAAATCAATCAATACGAGTTATTCTATCAAAATTCTGTCTATCGAATTTCTTTGACACTCGTTTTCTACTTTTTTTAGAGGAGAAAAAAATCGGAAAGTTATTCATACTGAGACATTTTTCACAGAAATAAACTCAACAGATCGATTGTAAAAATAAAAGTCATACAATTTTGTGATCCAGTACCATTGAACATTTTCCGATTGAATTTTTTTATTCACGTCCAAGGATCTTTATCTACTTCCCAACAATACAATTTTTTCATATTCGAGAAAATTTCTGTAACAGTTTTTGTACCATGAAACAAACATTTTTGATAATTAAGAGAAACTAGTTGCAGTAGCGTTGCACAAATTAAATAATCAAAGTGTTGTTATACACGGACTCTTATGGTATTTATTTTCTCATTGATAGTTCGCCTACTGAAATAAAAAATAGAGGGCAATGTCAAAAAAATATACTGAATTGAATGGTTAAAAAAACTCTGAGATATCCAGGCAAATAATGTAAATATTTATAACTTTAAGCTATATAAACTCATGCTAATGCCTACATCCAGTGCATATTGTGTATTTTATTCCTGAATAGCCAGTTCAGGTCGATGGATTGAAGTTTTTAGCAATATAAAGGAGATGAATCTGTCAATCAGTTTTAAAAAATCATAATTTTTTTGAACTTGATAGATTACTTGACTTTTTTTTTGATCGTGAGTTTTCACGATTTTGGATAAACATCTTCAGAGGCAGAAGTGAATTATCCATTTTATTTTGTAGTCACTCGTCGGTGAATGTCATTTCAGCGAATGTAATTACATGCCTGGCTGTCGACTCGCTCTGTAAATCTCACATTCGTGAAACATGACATTTCCCGAATACTACGGTAATATACTTTTACGAATGTCCAGGGCGCAACGATGCCAGCTGCTCACATGTTCGCTATGACCTGGTTCAAGAGTAATCATCGGAGTTGGTATTTTAGTTGTTACGCAGGTAAAAAAAATCTCATTATCAGCATAATACCACAAAGTCTCGTTTGATTTGGCCCAAAATAAGTGGATAATTGCATTTTTTATAAAGGAGTGTAGTTATTGTTGCTGATAAATCAGCAATTTGCTTCCGAATGTATTCTCATTTTTTGCTTCTGAACAGAAGCTTCGTAATCGTTCAAATTTGGGATTTTTTGTTTTATATCGACCCAGTATTATCCAAAAAGTCCGAAAATAAACTTTTTAGGCCGGGTCGGTACGTGACTGGGGATGTGTGACGTATCACACTGTTAAAAAAAGTGAAATTTCATGGACAGTTGACTACTAATCAGAATAGCGACACGGAATGCGATTTAGGGGAAAAAAATTATGAAATTTCAGGTTTCACTGAAATTTCAGTAAAATTCCAGAATTTTAAGGAGCGTAAAGACGAGAATTCCTTAATTCATTTGAATTTCCAATCTAATATGAATATTCAGTGCCAAATTACATAGTTTTCAGTGAAATTTGAAATTTTATGTTTTTCTCCCTAAATCGTATTCAGTGTCACTGTCCTGAAAATGCCAGAATATATGTATCGGAATTTTATGATTTTCGATTCATTTTCCTGGAAAAATGGAACTGAAATTTACCGTTCTCTTTGATTTTTCCACGAAATTTTGAATTTTCAATGACAAAATTCCTTGTAACTTCGGTGATAATTAAATTCGATAAAAATTTCCAAAAAGTGTACTGGAAATTTCAGACGAAAATTTTTAATAGTGCACGTATGAAAAAATCCTATGAAGAATTCGAACATTTCTATAGGAGTCACGGAGAAAAATCTTCAACAAAAATTACGGAACTCACAATTCGCTTACCGATCCCGGAATCGGCTCAGAAAATTAAAGTGGCGATATCGTAATTTTCCACAGGAGATTTAGATAAAAATTACGGAACGCTCTAGAAAAATTCCGTGACAGTTCCGTAAAATTTCCTACAACCACATTTCGTTCCGGAATTACGGAAAAGATACATAATTTTTATTGAACATTTCTCTCCGTGTTTCCTATCAGGTTTTTCCTATTGGATTTCTTACAGGATGTTTAATAGGACTTCCTATAGGACATCCTATAAGATTTCCAATAGGATTTCCTATGAAATTGAGGGTCATACAAGGAGATAAATATTCAAAAAAAAATTACTAGAAAAAAGACATAAAAATTACGTTTCGAAACGTAATCTGGGAGCGAAGTAAAATTCAATAAAAAGCGCCAATCGTCACGTAAATTCTACGATCTGTTCCGTAAAAATTACTCATCCGTCCGACGCCTCACGGCTAGCAATGAGTCACTTGAGGGGGAGATTTTAACAACACGTTCCGTAATTTTTCCGGAACTTTTCGTAAAAATTCTTAAACATCCAAGAATTTTCATGTTCTGAGGCATAATAAGTCTTGAAGTTTCTGTTAGATTTTACAACTTCCAGAAAAATTACGTGACTTTTTCGTATTTTTTCGGTGACAGACCCGAAAATTTACTGAACGTTTCAGATTTATTCTCTTATATTCCTATAGAAATTCACTGAAAACGATTCTCGCTTGCGGATTACGTGAAATGTTCCGTAATTTTTCTTGAATATTACTCTCCGTGTATGGAAAAAATCTAAATGTCCGGTAATTTCTTAATTATTGTTTATTGCACAGATTGCAATGGAATAATAAAATGAATGAATGAAAGGTTTTATTCATTTCAGTAGTGAAGAGCTAAGTTGACTAAAATGGTTTTACCGCTGCGCTAATGATTTCATCTCAGTGAAAAATAATTTCATTAATTCAATAATTCCCAAACAATCTCGTTATTCTCAAAAAAATCGAACGTCGGAAATGATTACAACTCCACACAAATATTGAGATTATCATAATCTGTATTATCCCCGGGCTAATTACCCGGGATAATACAAAACAATACAATTTTTTGTTTTATGTTTTTTATCTTTCTTGTGATTATGACATTATCATAATCATTTTATCGAAAATGGAAATCTCAAATTTATCTCGACGCAGATACTGACTGCACCTGATCAATCACGATGAACTGACAATAATAAATTACCGGTAATTTCCACAGCTGTCAGTGTTGGGTATTGCCTGACCGGCTGGATAGGGACTGCAGTTGTTCGATCATTTGGGAGGGATTCCCTTTGTTATGGCCTAGTGCTGATAGCCCTCTGTTGGTACTTCACATTTGGCCATTTTGTCAAGGATACTCCGAAATCCTATCAGCATGATACGAACGTGAGTACACCAAACAAATACTCCCACGCCAGAAACCAACATGCACGTCCATAGGGAATGCTTTTACTTTTTCGTCGATTTCCGGTAGAAATTTCAGAGCTTTTCCACGCGATTTTTTGTATGCAAACAGCTTTCGATTTCCTTATAATAATTCTTCTGTTAATATTTATGCTATAGACATTATAGAAATTTCCCCGAACAATATAAAAATGAATAGAAACAAACAGAAAGATAAATCTCAATGGAATAAAATTCATTTTTTAAAATCTATTTTTTTTCTGACGCACATTTCTCTATGGAATCTTCCAATGGAAACGGGAAAAATTTTAATAGATTTCGTCAATCGAATTTTCGAATTTCCCAAACGAAAAATAATTCTCTGGAATTGAAAGCAATTCTTTCTGTTTGAGAACTTAACAAATTTGAAAATTTTGTAGTTCGTTTACTTCTGTTAGAAATTCCTCAGTTACTCTATGTGATTTTTCCAATGGAAAAATTCCAACAGTTTTTGATTTGTTTATACAAATTTTTCTGTCGATTCTATAGAAACTGTAGAAATTTTCCCGAACAATATAAAAAAATGGAAGAAAATAGAAAGAAAAATCTCGACAGAATGAAATCCATAAAAAAAAACAATATCTATCTCATGTTTTTTCTATGGCACATTTCTCTATCAAATTCCCCAATAGAAATGGGCAAAATTTGAATGCAATTTGTCAATCTAAAAAAATTCTCTGAAATAGAAAATTCTTATTATTTGGGAATTTATCAAATTCAAAAACGTTTTACTAGTGTAATTAAGAAGAATTGTGAATTAATTCTTACCGGTAACTAATGGAATCGAATTTAAGGGATAAAAATCAGGGCCGACATGTATGAAAAAATGTAATAAAAAACCTTTACGAATTTGCTAAAAAATTCTATTGAAATTCTCTAGAAATTCTATGGGGATTCTATTAAAATTCTAGACAAAGCCCGTCAAAATTCAATTTATTTTTTGTGTAGATTTCATTAGATATTCAATTGGAAAAATTCAATAGATTTACATTTATTAATTTGAATTTTTCTCTTGAGATTTTTTCTATTAGAATTCTTGGGCATGGGTTTTCCAAGTTTTCCCGCTGTATTTTGTTTTTTTTTATTCACAGGATCTGAGTGAAAAAACTTAGAAAATTCATGCTCAAGTATTCTTATTTAAAAAAATCCAAGAGAATATTCATATAGAAAAACCTAAATCTATTGACTTTTTCCTATCAAATATCTCATAGAATCAGCGCAAAAAACAAATAGAATTTTAACGAGGAAGTGTATTTTATCAAATACACTTTTCTAGCGAATTCGCAAAGTTTTTCTATTGAATTTTTTCATGAGTGGATCGCTCACTTCCGCGGTGTTTGATAGGCGTGGGGTGCAGTGGGGTCACACCAACAACTTTCCGATTAATTCCCTTTTATATTCATTCCGCACAAAAAAATTCCAAAAAATTTCAAAATTTCAAAAAATACATATTCAAGAAAACTACAACCGCTGCGACAATTTCGATGGAATTCCCAATTATTCATTAGGGTGCAATTTACCCTAGCCTTAGTCACAGAAAATTCCATCGACTAATGAAGAGAAATCAATCCCGTCATCTCTCCAGAAAAACCAACGGAATTAAAAAAAAAAAAAAATTTGACGTTTTTTCATTAGTTTTATTGATCCCTCTAAAAACCGCTCAGACAATGTTGTTTAAAATTTGATTAAATCAGCTCTGAATTAGGTGAAAACGCATCGATTACATGAAAAAAAAATTGGATCGGACTTCATAGAAAGATTCTAGGGCTCACGAAACGTGAAGATATCATGAAATTTCCAGTTTCGATTTTAGCGGCCATTACAATAACTACACGATATAAATCGACAAGTTAAAAATAACGACACGAGCCTCATAAAGACATCTTCTAGGCCGCTGTGATACCATGGGGAAAATTGCTGCGTTCAGTGCCAGTCTGGGCGTCAGCAGTCGCCACAATGGGTAATCAGTGGGGTGATGCCACTCTCTCACTCGGTATGACCAAGTACCTCAAGCTCATTTACGGTTTCTCAACTGCTAACGTAAGTCCACTGGCGTCCGACACAATGAAGATGTTTATCGTTTAAAAAAATAGGTTTTACTTTCATCCTGATGCGGTAATATTTGACCTTGTAATGTCAATAGGACTCGGTGCTGACTACTCTGCCCCACATTGGACACTTTATGGCTGCTCTCATGTGCGGATTACTGGTTGATCATGTGAGGGAGGCTAAGATAGTCTCCACAACGACCGCGAGGAAATTAGTTGTTTATACAGGTGATTACATTTAATGGGTCTTTGATGCGTGAGAATGGGAATTATTGCGTGAAGGGATTAAACGGTTTTTTAAATGTTATGCATTTTCCTTCTGGCGAAATGGAAACACGGATAAAGAAATTTAAAAAAAGTTGTGAAATCAACCGAAATTAATTAAAAATGATCTCAACAGCGGTATGAATCCAAAAAATTAAATTGAAGAAATCACAAACAATTTCATTTCATTCTGCCAACGTTTCGAATTCTCAAGGAGCCTTTCATCAGGACAATATTTATTCTACACAAAAATTTTATAAATAAATGTTGTCCTGATAAAGAGCTCCTAACAGAAGTGTAATTTGACAAAAATTGAATTTACAGAGGTTCACTTTCCCAAAATTGATTCAGCTACTCTATTCCTTACACGGAGAGAAATATTCAAGAAAAATTACGGAAAATTTCACGTAATCCGTAAGCGAGAAACGTTTTCAGTGAATTTCTATAGGAATATAAGAGAATAAATCTGAAACGTTCAGTAAATTTTCGGGTCTGTCACCGAAAAAATACGAAAAAGTCACGTAATTTTTCTGGAAGTTGTAAAATCTAACAGAAACTTCAAGACTTATTATGCCTCAGAACATGAAAATTCTTGGATGTTTAAGAATTTTTACGAAAAGTTCCGGAAAAATTACGGAACGTGTTGTTAAAATCTCCCCCTCACGGTGACTCATGGCTAGCCGTGAGGCGTCGGACGGATGAGTAATTTTTACGGAACAGATCGTAGAATTTACGTGGCGATTGACACTTTTTATTGAATTTTACTTCGCTCCGAGATTACGTTTCGAAACATAATTTTTACGTCTTTTTTCTGGTAATTTTTATTGAATATTTCTCTCCGTGTAGCTTCTCCCAGCCAAAAATGGTCCCAACGGCGGTATGAATCTAAAAATTTTAATTGAGGAAATCACAAACAATTTCATTTAATTCTGCCAACGTTTCGAACTCTCAATGAACTCTTTATCGGGACAATATTTATTTATAAAATTTTTGTGTAGAATAAATATTGTCCTGATGAAAGGCTCCTTGAGAGTTGGAAACGTTGACAGAATTATACAAAATTGTTTGTGATTTCTTTCAATATAAATTTTTGAACTCATACCGCCGTTGAGACCATTTTTGACTGGGAGAAGCTAAGGAATAGAGTGGTTGAATCAATTTCGGGAAAGTGAACCTCTGTTAAATTCAATTTTTGTCAAATTGAAAGTCTGTTAACCCTAGATTGGTCACCCTTTAATTACAATTGACTGGCTAACCGGAAAAATTCAAAAAAATTTGACTTTGTCAATTGAAGTGTCTAAAAAATTATAATAGTTTTTAAAACAACATATTTCCCAAAATTTCTAAAGGAAACAAATTATTTCGGACAGATGAACTATTGTTTCGCATGTTAAATGAAATTGCCGATGACGCGACGTTGCCGGAAACTCGTTAAACGCGCTCGGGCAATGTAGAGTGAATTCGGCAACGCTGATGCCTAAATAACACGGCGGGGAATCCCCGAGGAGGTGGCCAAAGTCGCAGGGTCGCGTTTGGTGACCAGACTACACTGATAGAAATGGTGGAACGATTCAGTTGCACCAAACGAGGTTTCTTAACTGTTACCACAATTCATTAATAGTTAACAAATCGTGGTAATAGTTAAAAAGTCTCGTTTGGTTCGACTAAATCGTTCTATCAGTGTAGGGTTAAATAAATCTCTTCGGTCATTTCGTTTATTGTAAGCATCTGGATGAAACGGTAGACGGAAAAATGAGCGAGAATGACCGGTGATTTTGTCGACTCTCACACACAATGCGTAGGATTACTACTAGAATATTTTTTCGTACATTCGGATGAGACCTGCGTTGTGTTTAGAATCATAAAGTATTATTATCTGTTTTGTTGTAGTTCCTTGTGGAAGGAATAATCGTTATTTCTTGTTTGCGGACGTCCTTATGAAAAGGGCCTACTTCTTCGATATGTGTACAGTGTACACTGATAATAAATAGAAGTAAAAACTAATTAAAAAATACACTTTGATAATATTGATAACCTTCCTTTGATTTCAGAAATTTTAAATTGACCCTTTCGAAAGTCTCAACTTGAGACTTTAACATCTCTTGAGACTTTTAGAGGTTTCAATACAGATTTTTAAGTCTGAAATTAAGATTTTTAAGGCTCAAATTGAAATTTTTGAGTCTTAAATTTTGATTTTCAAGTTTTAAGTTGAGACTTTCGAATATCTTAACTTGAAACATTCGAAAATCTCACTTTGAGACGTTCGAAAGTCTGATTCGAATCTTAATCTCAAATTAAGACATTCAAAAATCTCAACTTAAGACTTACAGAACTCAATTTAAGATATTCAAAAGTCTCAATTTGAGATCGTAAGTCTTAAATTGAAATTTGTTTTGTTTGAATCTGATTTTAGCGGAAAATCTCTAAACATGAATTCTTCAACTCTATAAGTTGCGAACAAAATTGTTTTTTCTCAACACATACCACAGATTTTATCGCTCCTTCATAATAAAAAGGATCAACATCGCGTAATACCGCGATGAAGTCATCCGCGGAACGATTAATACCTGCAATTGACATCTTTCAGCGCATTTCATACCTGCAGCTCTCCTATTCGTCGCTGGTTACGCAGGATGTCAGGCGCTGGGTGCAGCCTGGCTGGGAATAGCCGCTCTTCTTGTCTCAGGAACAGCTCCCGCCGGGGCGTTAGCCGCGATAGCTGACCTCGCGCCCGCAGAGTCCCCCGCGTGTGCAGCAGCCGCCTGTGCACTGTGCTCCACATTAGGCGCGGCTGGACTTCTAGCTGCCAATTACTTCGTCACACAGGCACTTCATGGATCGGTAATACGCAGGATTATTTTTTTCACACGGAATTGTTCATTTTTTCATATCGAAGGGGAAAACTTCAATTCTTCACACTTTCCATCTCCTCTCTTTATCTCTCCTTTTAGTATATCATTTCCCACCATAATTTAAAAATGGAAAGAAATAAATATTTGGTTTTTATTTTTTAGAAAAAATCAGGGGAAAACTTTCGATTTCTGTAATTTCACAAAAAAATTTTTTTGATGCTTCTGTAATTTATTGAGAATTACAAACAAAATATTTCACAGTATAAAACTGTTATTTTTTCTTCATTTCATAATTTGGCGTTATTTTTCAACCGTTATTCTGATCCTCAGTTTCTCACCCTTATTTAAACTTTATCATCCAAGCAACCACATGCGTATATTCCATGTATGTTTGTATGTATGTTTATAATATAATAAAATAAAATTATTATTATTATTATTATTATTCATTTAAAATATAAATATATCTATATTTTAAATAAATAATAATAATATTAATAATAATTTTATATGTATATATATATATATATATATATATATATATATATATATATATATATATATACACAAATAAAAATTATAAATGTAACAAATACATAGGCATACATATATAATAGACATATAAAATAAGTATGGTATTTAAGTTTAAGAAGGAATTATTCCTAACTTATTCATGGCGGAATAGATGTTACATTATTTTTTTAAAAGACGATAACCTTTGAATTTTGTAGCCGTCAATTAGTCATTATCACTCTTAAATTTTTTGATTATTCAAGTATTCAATTCAAATATTCAAATTTTTAACTATTTTATCAATCATTAATTGAGGTAGGAAGATTGACGATTATTTGAGTAACCGAAAAATCCCGCTTTTAAGAAATTTGAATTATTTGCTTAGTGGTAAATTTACAGTTCCATATTATGAAATTTTTAATTCATCATTCACCGAAGAAATCGATTATTAATATTATACTATTTATAAAATTTGATCAGCATATTCTTACACCTTCATTAATGTAAGGGGCAAATTCTTGTAATATTACAGAAATTTAATATTGATGGTGATCGCTGGTCGCCAAACTTTGTATTTTTACGTTTCAGACAATTCTGCATCATTTTCAATCAAAATTAGAGAATACCAAAATTGAACCATTACAATGCTTTCTCTCGGAAGCAAAAAATTGCCGAAATTTCAGTAAAAAAATTGTGAATCACCCCCCCCCCCCTTTAAACCACGAAATCCCATAAAAAATCCGGTACGTGACTTTTTGGCGCCCCGAGAAAATACTAAATTTGGGTGTCTTTTAACATGATTTGGGTGTGTGGCGTCAAAAAGTCCTGTCCCGTAAAAAATCACCATATCCCATCACCCCATGCACAAAACTCTAAAATGAATAAATCGTCACAGATCGCTGGTTCCTGGCGTTTGGTCTTCGGCGTCGCTTCACTGGTTCTCCTTATAACCGCGGCGGTATTCCTCGCCCTGGGAAAAGGCGTACCCCAGCCCTGGATACCCTCCGTAGCCCGACCACGCAGTCACGATGTTATTTACGAGCAGGACGCCCTTGAACTGGATTACGAGGATGTTGGTGTGCAAACCGAGCCGTACGATCTCTACGACGTGGAAGACATCGAGAGCCTCAACGAGGTCCCACGGTCATCCTCGATCCACTCAAAGCACTCCGTCGAATCGACCAACAACTGAACTGGGAAGTAACCGGGAGTCATTAAAACTTATTACTCATCCTGCGGAAGTGATGGGATGTTACATAGGCAGGAACAGACTCTTCCCATCCATGGGAAATATATTTGTCTTCTTATCGATGTCGAGTCGTTTGAAACAACTCCATCATCGGTGTTACGTAAAAGTATTCTCTTTCTCGGTTAAGTAGAGTAGACACTTAATTATACATGTGTATTTTTTCAATCAATGGTAATTAATCGATCGACACACAGTGATCGAGGTGAATTCTCAGTACTCCACGACTGTTTTATCTCAATCTCGATGGACAAGTGGAATTTTTCGAAGATACCGGGTGATTCACAGCTACAGGAATTTAAATATAGAACATTCTTTATGAAGTAAACAATGTGGTATCTCGATTGAATAATTTCGCAGAAGTGATCTTCAGTTGTTTGAGGTGATAGTCATACATGTGTGTCCGCACTGATAAGACGATTCATATATATTGTTAACCCTGGATTGGTCACCCTATGAGGGAAAGACTGCTACGCATCGTTTTTCTTCAATTTCAATTGACTGGCTGACCGAAAAAATCCAAAAAAATTTGACTTCGTCAATTGAAGTGTCTGAAAAATTATAATAGTTTTTAACACAACATATTTCCCAAAATTCCTGGAGAAAATAAATGATTTCGGAGAGATGAACTATTTTTTCCCATGTTAAATGAAATTGCCCGTGACGCGACGTTGCCGGAAACTCGCTAAACGCGCCCGGGCAGTGTAGAGTGAATTCGGCAACGCTGGAGCCTAAATAACACGGCGGGGAATCCCCGCGGAGGTGACCAAAGTCGCAGGGTCGCGTTTGGTGACCAGACTAGGGTTAAGGTGTTTCGAGTGTAGATCTCCGGAGGGGATGGAGCCCTGATTCAATCGCTGAACACAAAATCCAAATTTTTAAATAAAGTTTTCCATTATAATATTGACGTTATAAGCTTCGATTTTTTTTGTGAAAAAATTAATTTACGTGCAATCAGCTACGCGTATTGCGTTATTTTTCAAAACTTTCTGTATAATTATCGGTATTGTATGAAAATACATAGAAAAAGTGGCAATGTCCCACGAAGTGACCATTTCGTTTTTCCAAGCTGACAGTTCTGCAGAGTATTCTACTCGGTTCAAGTGTGTGGTGTATAATCAATGTAGTCCCATGTTGTCCCCACGTTAAATCCATTGACAGTGACAAAAACTGATAAAAAATTGATCGTTTGCGTCCAATTCAAAGTAGTAAACGTTGGAACAGTACATTAGTAGCGGACGCAATGTATAATTCAGTAGCGAAGCGGTAAACCGAGTTAAGTCGATTTTGTCTATTGACCAGTTTTTGACGAATATCTCGGAATCTAAAAGAGATAGAAAAATTTTTGTCAAGATATTTTTTGTAGAGCCACTTGAGGGTTATAAAAAAGTGCGTGCGAAAAATTTTGCTATCTCTTTTAGATTCCGAGATATTCATCAAAATTTGGTCAAAAGTGAAAATCGACTTAACTCGGTTTACCGCTTCGCTACTGAATTTACGTATCCAATAATCGGAGATGGGAAAGAGTAGGAGAAAGATTGATGGCAACGATGACGGCGATGAGCACATGAATAAACACACTTGCATTGAGGGGCGATGAGTTGTAGACTCAGAGACAATGAGAAAACAGATGCTTCGCAAATCAAGTTGATAATAATAAGAGTATTAAAAAATAGTCAACTACAATTCGTTATTTTTTGATTCAGTCAATATTCACCGTAAATTTTTTTTTTGTTCAACCCCAGCGCTAATGTATTTTCTTATTAATTTCACATATTAATTTTAATTTCATAACAGCAGTCCACTAATTTCATTTAATTGAAGGAGAAAGCTGCCTCTGCGACATTATTAACACTGTCATTAGCGTCTTTTCCTCTTTCGTATATGTGGCATTTCCTTTTTCCTCGATTCATTGTAATACCCGTGTGCATAAATCCACATGCCTTTTGTTGCAACGACAATTTCCTAATATTCACGGTAAAAAACATAAATTGAGGCGTTGTGACAAGTGTCACCATCCAACAAACAAAAGTGCAATTTCGTTTGCTAAATGACCAGAGTAGACTAGACGAGAATGACAATCACTTTCAGATGGGGAAAAAAAACTTAGTAGAAATTTCTGTATAGAATTGTATTCTATTGTCAACTATAAGGGTTATCCATTTACATCAGAACGAAATTTTCGTTTTGAAATTTTGCATTGAAACGATATTTTTGCTGGAAATTAATACACTCATATATATTTAGTCCGATTAAAAGTTTGAGTTTTTATGAAATAGATAATTAATTCAAAAATTTTTCATTCATTGGGGCAATATTTGTGTTTTAAATGAATAAAGTTATGTATTCATTTCAATCAAAATGCTTCAATTGTATGAAATGAGCAAATTCCTTCATCCCAAATAAATTCTCTTTTAAAATCACGTACGCATGGATTTATTCATATTACATGTGAATAAATTCATTCCCTACGTCAAGTAAAAATCAAGGTTGACTTCGAATGAAAACCTTTTAATTTGATCCAAATAAAGCGGATTTCATTCAAGTAAATAATTTCCCGACGTTTAATAGAATTTAATTTACACACAAACACCCCGAATCAAAAACCGAGTTAAGTCGATTTTGACTTTTGGCCAAATTTTGATGAATATCTTATTCATATTACATGTGAATAAATTCATTCCCTACGTCAAATAAAAATCAAGGTTGACTTCGAATGAAAACCTTTTAATTCAGTAGCGAAGCGGTAAACCGGGTTAAGTCGACTTAGCCCTTCGCTGAGTTTTCGAGGAATATCTCCGAATTCAAGAGAAATAGCGAAATTTTCATTACAACCTTTTTTGTAGAGCGAACTGAGAGCTACAAAAAAGTTCATTAGAAAAAATTTCTATGTTCCTTAGGTTCCGAGATATTCATTAAAAACTGACCAATAGTCTAAATCGACTTAAACCGGTTTACCGCTTCGCTACTGAATTTGATCCAAATAAAGCGGATTTCATTCAAGTAAATAATTTCCCGACGTTTAATAGAATTTAATTTAGACACAAACACCCCGAATCAAAAACTGTTAATTTTTGCTAAACATTTCTCTCCGTGGTAAGATTCAAATGAAAGTAACTTTCATTATGTTCCGTTCTCTGCGATAAAGACCAATTAAGAAGTGACAAGCCAGAGAATTCGCAGTGCTCCGTAGGTGGGGCGCGTGAGAAAAGTCATAAAAAAAACAGCAAAAAAGGAATTGAGACCAGGGAGTCACCGATGCGTGGAACCGACGTGCGCCCAGATCCCATGAGCGATGATGTTGTCTCTTTTTTTTTTATTACGTTTCGTCTGTTGTTGCCCACCAGTGACGCTAAGTACAACGACTTATACCGAGTGTTGCAATTGCGCATTGCTAATTATGTACAACCTGGGTTATTTTTCCATTCAGATATCCAATGGAGTATATCTTGCAAAATTAATGTGAGAACTATAGTCGGGATCTGTTCCATCATCACTTTATTCGTTTTATTTTTTATTCAATTATCACACTAGTTCAATAAAAATATAATATTTACAGTTATATTTTGTCGTTACAATTTGTATTTTTTGGCAAGGTCGATAACAATTCCCACGATTAACTTATAGAATAGAGTTGTGCGTCATCTGGTGAATGAAGCAACCTTGGATAAATCAGCATAACCTATAAATACTTGTGATCAAGGAGAATGACGAATAAGTAATTCCCCCACAGGTGAAATTCCCTCGGTATTTTGTTTCTCCCACCGATTTTCCCATCGGCTGGATTGAGACACTTGTTTTCACTCTTATTTATACGTTCCGGTCTGATCAAGATGGAGTATCACTTCCGTTACGGAAGTTGTGGTGATCCACATAAGAACACGCATGAAAAAATTCAATAGGAAACTTAGCGAATGCGCTGGAAAATTCTTTTGGAATTCTATAGGAATTCTATCGGAAAATTGTACTTGATTTTTGCGTTGATTCTATTGCACATTTGATAGGAAAAAGTCAATACATTTTGAATTTCTATTCGAATTTTTCTCTTGAGATTTTTTCTATTAGAATTATTGGGCACGAATTTTCCAAGTTTTTTCCGCTGGATTTGGTTTTGTTTTGCATTACGAAATCCGAGTGGAGAAAACTTAGAAAATTGATGCCCAAGCATTCTTATAGAAAAAATCCTAACTCTTAAGTGGCCGCCTGAGGGAATCCCCACCGTTTTTTAATTTTTTATTTTCACACAAAAACTTTGTGAATAAAAAATCTATAAAAATTTATATTCCTACTTTCACATATATGGAACACATCGACATCTTTTTTTCGGTTCGAATTTACACCAGTGAATTACTAAAATCTTCTGAAAATTCGAGTCGTTGAAAATCTCCATGTTTAAGCTCAAAATTTCATAAATTTGCACTTTTTCAAATGGAGTTCTTGGATTATCTGACAACTATTTCGTTTCCATACCCCCATTTCTTATTCATTGAAAGTTCAAAATTACCTGTGAACGTGGAACTAATTTTTTTCCTCAATTTTTTTTTTCTCGAAATCGTAAAACGCACGGTACGAGGATTCTCTTAACGTGCAACCAAATACGTTCGGCGGAGAGCTGCGACCACTTAAGGGTTAAGAGAAAAATTCAAACAGAAATTCGAAATCTATTCAGTTTTTCTTATCAAATATCCAACAGAATCAGCGCAAAAAACAAATAAAATTTTTCAACAGAATTCTAATAAAAAGTCTATAGAAACCCCATAAAATTTCTATAAAATTCCAATAGAATTTTCTAGCGAATTCCCCGTTTTTTCTATTGAATGTTTTCACACGTGAAAAGTCGTCTAGTACATGAATTATGAACTCTCTGTTTTACATTTTTTTTCTCACGTCTTTGTCGTCGTCATCCGAGATTATTTGAACACTCCTTGTCGGCCCGGATTTCTTGTAGGGTGTGGAGGGGGATGGGGTTGTTGAGCTGGACATCATGGAGACGGGACGATCGTTATGGATCGCCAATTGGAGCATCCGGAGGAGGAGGGCCTCGCGGATCGGCGGCGGGAGGATCTCCTCGCCGTCGTTCTCCGACTCGTCAGCCATCTCCTGGGTATAGAACTTCTGTCTGTAGACGCGTTTCATGTATCTGGGGTCTTGGTAGTCATCGGGGTACCTGGGGGTCTGATAGAGCCCTGGGTCTATCGGCGAGACGGGTCTGGGGAGGATCGGACGGAGAGGGCCGCGGTCGCCGTATCTGTTTGAGGTTATGTGAGGCTCGTAGATGAGGGCCTGGCGTCCTGGGACCTGATAACCCGTCTGGTAGGTGGGGTAGGGGGTCTGGTCGTACAGAGCGTCTTCCAGGTAGGTCCTGGGGTAGGTCAACGCTTGAGGTCCGTATTGGCTGATCAAGAGACGTCTCAGGAGGATTTGGAAGTCTCGTCTGCTGAGGGGAGGTGGTAAAGGGTTGGGCGCTTCTGGGGGAAGTGCTATGTTTCGGTAACTGTAGTCGTATTCCCGGTCGTCAATGGGTCGTAGAACTGGTCGCGGTCGCTCGGGATCGTAGGGCAGGGGTCTGGCGTACGGTCTCGGTCGGATGTAAGCTCTCGGTGGGTCTGGCTCTGTGATCGGGTTCTCCGTCAGGTACTGAACGTTGGCGTCTGTCGTGGTTGGGTAGATCGGTGCCCTCGGTTGAGGTCTGTATAAGATTCGTCCAACGGGCGTTGGTCGGTAGCCGTCTTCCTCCATGTTCTGCTGCACCAGCAGTCCAGACGAGATATCCCGGAGAATCTGTTCTGGTGGTTGACGGACGTAGACGGACTCCGTCGTCTGTCGAGCGTAGTCCCTGTCTGGGATTCGTGTTGAGGGACGGAAGACGATCGGTGGGGTTGACTCGCGTTCCTCACGTTCTTCAACTGCTTTGGTCGACGCTTCGTAACTTCTGGTGGTCTCGTACTTTGGATTGTCGAAGCGAGCTGGTCCGATATTCTCTTGGGCTGGGGGAGTCACCTGGTAAAGCTTTGGTCGTTCTGATCGCAAGCGGTGAAGGATACGAGGGGGACTGCTGGTGGTGAACAGGGGTCTCGTCGTCGAGAGCGCGCCACCGTAGACGTCGGAATGCTCGTCCGTCGCTTCGTGGACTTCTTGGACTTCTGGTTTTGTGGTGTCTTCTTGAAGCTGTCGTCTCAGGGCGTTTCCGCTGCTCGCCCGGGGCTCTTCCTCCTTCTCCTCGAACTCTTCCGTTATCGGTCGCAGGTTGTGATCGATCGGACGCTTGGCGAAGAGGATCCGTCGGTAGGTGGCGACCTTCTCATCTGTACTAGGACGATTGATCTGGGAGTCTTCACTCGAATCCTCCTCGACGGACACTGCTGGCGGCCTTTGTTGGCCGTTGATGAAGTAACGTGGACGGTTCTTCAGGGTCTTGTAGTGTCCGTATGTCGGTCGTGGGGTCTCAGTGGTACTTGTTGTCGTGCTGGATGTCGTCGTTGTCTTTCGGCCTCGGGGAATCGTTTGAACCACGGAAGAGGGTTTTGCGGAGGAGGATGACGACGAGGAGGACTCAGTTGATGTTGCGTAGACTACAGTAGGCTTTCTCGTGCTTGAACTGCGGTTGGAACGAGGGATACTCTGGACTACCGAGACTTGTTCCTGCAATGGTGATAGCGTCGTTGCTTTAAAGCCTGTCCCGTTTGACGAAGAGTAGGTGACCCTCTTTATTTCGCCATTAGCGTCGACGAAACCGAAGGTACCTTTGACGTTGCCAAGCACGTCGCGGGTCTCGACCTGACAAATTTTGGGGTTCTGATTTGTTCTTCGGCCGGGTGGTCTTATAATATAGTTGTTGAGGCGAGAATATTAACGTGAAATGGGAAGATGGTAAGCCATCACGTGTGACAAAATGCTTTGGAGAATTCAAGCTTTTTCTATAGAGTTACCTGCAGGACTTCTTAGTGGATTTCCTATAGGGGTTTCTGTAGGATTATCTATAGGATTTCCTTTACAGCGGTTATGAGGAGACCCTACATGAGGTATAATATGAACATCATACACTGAGGGAAAAACGAACAAGTTCTCAATCAAGTCTTAGTTGGGCCAACAAAATCGTTAGTTGAAAATTACTTTGAAGTTTAAAGAAAAAGTCATAACACTCTCCAGGGCCTCCCTAAGGTACCCATACCTTCATTAAAACCTTGTTCGCATTCCGTTGATCGCACTATGAGCGCAGCGTCAGACTTTTTTCGATTTTTCAAATTACACTGCAGTAAAGCCTCAGAAAAATTTGGGACAATTTGACATTCCATTTTGGAGTGTCTAGAAGCTCTATCCATGAGAATGTCCGCCAAAAATATCATAGGTAGTTGGATTTTCAAATTTTTATTCCGAAACTCCGGACCGCGTCCCGTGTATAAGGCGAATTTTCGGAAGAACAGGGCAACTTTGAGCTTGAGTATATAATCTAGGATAAGACTGAACATTAAAAAACTCACGGGACTTCTGCAAGTACGATCTAGATCACTCTTCATTTTTTCAGATTTTTCCTAGATCTTTCAAATTTATCATTGTCGTTTTACGCTGGTGTGGTGCGACGGTTACGACGCGACCAACGGAGTGTTCACCCCTCAAATACGGCGCCCATATCGCGTAGTGTCCTCATTGGCCGGCGGCCTACCGTCTACTCGCATTCTTTGTTCAATCCGCAACAATTTCTACACTGATGATCAAAAAATTATCACCTAAAATTTAATGATAATCTTGAGCTTTCACCAATAAGTTGTTCAATTACGATATTCCTTTATACAGATTTTTCTGGAATTTTTAAGACTAATCTCAGTTCGATATTACAAACGGTTGCCAAGATCGGCGATTGTCAGAAATTTGTTAATAACAAATCAGTAATTCACTGAATCGAAATCTCGTTTGCGTTATTCGATACAGGAATGTATAGACTATGTTCGGTAAAAATTTCATAATTTTTGATGAAAATTAGCTTGATAAATAAGAGGTTTGAATCTGCATCTGACATCGAATTCAGTTCCGTATTGTTTATGTATTGAAAAAAAATATTAAAAATCACTTGGAAAAAAAAATCGAGTCGCATTTTGTTGATAATTTTATCTATTTCATGGGGAAATTTTTAGAATTTCGAAATCTACAATAGTACAAAAGATAATGAATTTTTATTAATCACGGAAAGGGTCTATATGACATACAGAGCTCTCGGGTCCATATGTGGCATGGACGCCATACTTGAGGGGTTAAAATCACAAGAACCTCATAGCAGTTCTTTTATAAACCTCGCAATCCCTCGTTATGACCTGCATATAACCCTTACAGGACCTCTTCATAATCCCTATCAAGGAAATCTAGGGAATCCTATACAGAACTCGAAAGGGAAAAATTTCACAAGATCTCCTCTAGAAAACCCTACGAGAACTGCAATAGGAAATCCTACACATCATCCAGAAAATTATAATCAGGAAAGTCCGACGGGAAATGTTCGCGTTCTCCGCAGGAAATCCTATAGGAAGTCCTATCCGGTTTCCTATAAATGTTCTCACACGTGATAACCGAATAATTAGACCCAGCTTGCAAACTCCTCCGAATATTCTCGAATCATCAACTTCTTTTCCTCAAATTTTGTCATCAATAATCACCCAGAATTCCATAAACCTACCTTGAACGATCCGTCACCAGCCTCATAGCCAAAAGTATACGACCCATCGTCATTGACCTTCCGAATTTGCTTGAGAATAGCAACTTGCTCGGTCTGTGTTGACTCGCTGGTCTGCTGATCTGTCACGTTGAGACAGCCCGCTGTAACCAGGCAGAACACTGCCATCAGCCATGGCGTCATCTTGAAACAAAAAAAAAGAATCATCCCGTGATTCTTACAATCCACAGAATGGTAAACTGGGCCAACGTGCACTGTCACAGAACAGGGGTTGAACAAAACCCGGTGGAGAACGGAATAATGAAAGTGACTCTTCAGGTACCTTACAACTGGAAACCATGTTACCCGCACATGCGGTGAATGTTGACAATACCGCGTGGGGTGCCAGTCCTCGGTTATATATAGAGTGACACAATAGGACTACATCCCCTTCCCTTTTCTTCCGCCACAGCTCCCGCTCCTTTTTTTGCTATTCACTCTCATTTGCATCTGGTGATACCTGCGGAAAGACCTTGATATGTGGCCATTCAAAATCACTCGTCATTTCTCGGGATTAATGAGGTGGCTAATGAGGTAACTTTCCTGACAAGTGCGAATCGCTCGAATTTTTTTTAGGTGAGGATCATGTGAATTAATTGCAGATGTTTCGTGGGTAATGTGGAATTATAAGAAACAAAAAAAATATCTAGAAGAATATGAATATGATCAAATTGATGAGAGACACATACGAAAAGTAATCTTAAAAAATCTAGCGAATTTGCTGTGAAATTCTGTTGGATTTTTATTGATCTGTCTGTTCGGTTTTGGCCGATTGTATCGAAAAATTCTGCAGCTCATCGGAATTTTTTTCAATAGAAATGTTTAGTGGAAAATATTCTATTGAAGAAATCGTAGAATTCCATTTTTCTATAAAACTTATTCTGTTGAAATGTTTTCCATGAAAATCCTTTAACTGAAATTTTCGAGATTTTTGTGAAAAATGGATGTGAAAAAACTTGGAAAATCATTCTACTGATCTTTTCTATAAAAAAAAACAGTTTAGATGGAAAAAAATTGTAAAAACCTAGTGAATTCGCTGAAAAGTAGTATTGAATTTTCATTGAACTATCCATTCGCTTTTAGCCGATTCTATTAAAAAATCCCGCAACTCATCTGCATGTTGTTTTCAACAGAAATGTTTAATGGAAAATATTCTATAGAAAATTGCAATATAATTCCATTCTATACAATTTATTCTATTAAAATATTTTCTATAGAAATCCCTCGGTTAAAATTTTCGGTTTTTTCTTTGATTTTCGTAATGAGAACAGAAGAAAAATGGATGGGAAAAAATGCCTCAATGGAAAAAGTTGTCTAGAAAGTTGAGTATTGGAAATTTCCTATGAAAAAATAGAACAGTAATGCCGCGGAATTGTTTAATAGAATCAGTCAAAAGCTGATGGCATTTTCTATCGAATTTACCAGTTTCTTTTACGGAAATTTTTCGTGAGTGAGTTGTTGTTTGCATGTGGACAAAACTTATAAAATTTCATCCAAAAGGAAGATTACATCACAAAGACAATTAAGATGAGCGATATTCCGCTAGAACGCGTCATTTATTTATATAAATTTAATTAAAAATGAGAAGAAGGGTATCAAATTCATTGACCATATGTACACACCGAGAGAAATGATGAATTTCAATGAAATAAACTTTATTTAAAGTTTGTTTAAACTTTTGAATCAAAAAGATTGTTTTTTTTCCAAATAGTACGTGTTGAAACTTCGATCCAAACTTCAACTAAATTTTTATTTTTACTTTTATTCAAATAAAATAGTTTTCCAAAGATAAACAAATATTTAATTGATCCAAATAAATAGTTGAAGTAGCTAGCAATGAAATCATTGTTTAGATGACGAAGAAAACCAATTCATTAACATGTGATAATTCTTTATTTGGAATGAATTAATTTTTTTATATCATTAAAACATTTTTATTGAATTGAACAGAAGACTTGCATTTCGTCCAGAAGGGAAGTGTTGAAAGGCAATTTGTTCCCAAATAAACTCCAAAAATTAAGACATTGAGAAAAATGGTCTAGACATTTCTCGAGAAGAGAATGATGACGAATATGTTACCTCGCGAGAAGAAAACACTTGTTTAAAAAAAAGAATTATGCGAATGGGACATTAGGATCCGCGGGGGACAAGTGAAAGCCACGTGGGAGTCTAAAGCGACCGCCCAAGAGATGTAAGAAACAGTGGATGTACTGTAAAATGTGTAACAATAGTTCCCATAGTGTGCAATACGTCTTATTGTGGATTTGCAAACACTCTACGAGGGGGAGGAGCTCCCTAAGGGATCCACAGTCTCACATATACCCAGGACAATTATTACATCACGCAATTTCCTCTGTGTTTCACATTTGTTATCTGCTGTCGTCGATGAATTATTTTTTCCATCTCAATCGATTTTTCAACTTCCGGATTTTTTCTGGAGGAAAAACGTTGAGGGCAATTGGTGGAAAACTCAAGGAATTGTGGAGTGAAACTTCGGTTATGGCCTTTTTGCTCTGTGTTGAGGAAAAAAGGGGAATTAAATGGTGAATTTTCTTGGTTACTTAAAAAAAATTATTGAGTGTCATAAAATTCTTCTTGAAATGATAAAATTTATCCAGAAGTTCATAAAAAATTATACCAACAAGTGAACTTCACTTCTTGAAATTTAAGTATAAAATTCAATTTAAAAAAAAATGAAAATAGCGATTCATCGAAAACCGGAAAATTCCGGTAAATTTATTCTGGAATTTTCAGGCCAGAGACACTGAATGCGATTTAGGGGGAAAAAACCATGAAATTTCAGATTTCACTAAAAATTCAATGTAATTGGGCACTGAATATTCATATTAGATTAAAAATTCAAATAGATTAAGGAATTCTCGTCTTTATGCTGCTTAAAATTCTGCAATTTTACTGAATTTTCCGTGACACCTGAAATTTCGTGATTTTTTGCCTCCTAAATCGCATTCAGTGTCACCGTCCGGTAAATCAGAGAAATATTCCATAAAAATTACGTAGGGGAGGGTAGGGCAAAACGGACATGGAGAGAAATTTTCTGCAAAAATTCTAGTACGAGTACTGGAAAAAGTCACAATCCACCGGCTGAATCTAGCTTATTTTATTCCAACAGTGTAGAGTGAAAAGAAGAAAAATGATGATGAAAATAGTAAATTACACTCAACTACCATCATTATATTTTCCTGAAAAGAACCATTATTATTTCAAATAATTGATTTTTCAGTTTTATAACTATAACATTTTATTATTATTATTATCATTATTATTCCCACCATTACAAGCATATCTATATACTACTGTATATCGCCACCGTCCTTCTAACGGCAAATATTATTAAAAACAATCCTTATAATTTACTGAAAAGAACCATTATTATTTCAAATAATTGATTTTTCAGTTTTATTCCAACAGTGTAGAGGGAAAAGAAGAAAAATGATGATGAAAATAGTGAAACACACTCAACTACCTCTTGTTATGTCGCTTGATTAAAGTATATTTTATATTCAATTCAAATATGTATTTTTCCGTGTAGTATTAATATATTAAATCCTGTAGTGATAAAAGCTATAGACAATTTCTCCAAAGAAAGCGAGCTGAAAATTTAAAAGTATGATAAAACTTGAAAACCTGGATCACTTGTACATAATACAATGTCTAATGACAAGTATTATATGTAGCTAGTAGATCTTGTATTAAATCTCTAATGGCTGAATAAAAAAAAGTGTAGATTGAAAAAGTGCTGAAAATGGAGTTCGCTCTTTGATTACTCGCCTCGTTCGGTAATTTCCTCGAACTTTTTCTCTGTGCAGTCACGTCTCGCCCACATGCGATATTAATTGTAATGAGAGGTCGAGGCGTTTGCATCAAGGGGTTTGAGATGTGATGCATGTCAGGCCTGTAGGATATAACACGTGAAATGACCAACATTCTTCTCATGGGAACCGCAAACCGATTGTTCGTTACTTCCCCCAGTTGCTCCCGATGTTCTTGAGCTAAAAAAAAATTGCCCCCATTGTTAGGCACCTCTCTCACCCGCAGCGTGTGCCATTCGCGTTTCTTTCTGATTAATTATGTTTCTCGTTTTATTAAATTGGAGAAATGATTAAAATGCCTGGGATTGGGAAATTTGTAACAACATTTACCTGGTGTTGACACACTCCATTGAGTATTGGAGGTGACTTTATTATTTTTTATTTTTTAATTGTCATGTGGGAGGTTTGTCGTTAAGACATTCCGGAAACGAAATGACATGCTCGTTAGGTGTTTTTTTTTCGCGTTTTTAGGCTTGCACAATCGAGGTAATTATGTGTTTGCTATGTGTGGTTGTTCAGCACGACAAGAGGGGAGATATTCGTCTTTTGGTGCCACTGCACTGAGGGAAAAATCTGAAGTTCGATTTACAATAAGAAAATAGTTGAGGCATTTTGGTGAACGATACGATTTTTTTTGTATGCGGCACATAACATTATTGTAACTTCACAAGCGTAATTTTTGCAAATCAAAATGCAGTTAAACTAACCAAAGTTCAAAAGTAACCATGACAAATCTATCGTGAGGAGAACTATAAAATAGTTGCAATGACTACATTCCATTGTAGTAATTACTTCTCCGGCCATAGTTACCGTGACCCATGAAAAATTGTTGAGGACTTTTTGACTATTATTCGATGGTGATGGAATATAGTCAGAAGAATTATATTTTTTTCTCTAGGAAAGGGAGAAAGAATTAGATATGGAAATAATGTCTTAAAAGGAACTATCTGAATTGTTAGTTAAAATTTCAAAGTTTAAAATATCTATATAAGCATGTAATAAATAATATAAAGAGAAGTGGAGAAAGAAGGGCTGGTGGAGATGTAAAACAAGGAAAGAACTATTGTAACATCAGGGAAAATAAATTGAATTGAATATATTTTTCTCTCAGTGTGTAAAACTAGTGTCTTCAAGACGTCGTAATCGAAGACATTATTTACAAAAAAGTATTTTATTGGCCAAATCCTGGGTCGTTGGAATTCCGAATGTCTTAAATTAAGAAGTTTTGTCCGGCTGAAAACAAGACGTTTGATTGACAAGACTTTTTCATAATTTATTGAACTAAAAGTCACCAAACTAAAAAATATTTTATCGCCTGATAAGATAATGTGACGAATGATTTCTTCTATCGAACGTACAGATATCCGTAGGAGAGGCTAGGGCAAAACGGACCGCAGGGCCAAACGGACCACTGATATAAAATTGGTAATTTTTGTTTTTTTTTCTTCCCTTTAAATCAGGAACACTGAACGTGTTGAATTAAAAGTGAGTTTCTTGGATCGTCACCGTCACAGGGATTTTATAGACAACAAGTGTCGTTGAACCGCAATTTCATCAGATTTGCTAATCACCTCAAACCACAAATGACTTTGAATTTGTTTTTGCTTCCATTCAGAAGCAAAAAGAACAGTTATCAATTTTCTGTCAATGGTCCGCTTTGCCCGCCTGGTCCGTTTTGCCCTACCCTCCCCTATTCTTTATTACCTTTCGTATAATGAAATTTCCGAAGTAATTTTCATTAATATTTTCTCTCCGTACAGAAGGACATAAAAATCTTAAATATTATTCGAAGAAAAAATACTCTTTTTCTACTAGGGGTCGACGATTGGACAATTTTAGGAATTTGTCCTAAAATGCTTTCATCCAGACATTCGGTCTTGAATGTCGACTAAAGCCTCCATAATTAGTGGTATTATTAGCAATTAGTGATAATATCGATACACTACGTTTTTGTTGAAATCACTTCGATAAACTTTCGATTAAAATGTTTATTTATTCCTATACTTAATTGAGTATCCGAATAAATAAAAACTCACTTCGCTTGGCAATCGCGGTTTTTGGGCCCGTAACATAAAATATAACTTAAACTTAATGAGAAGCGCAGAAAACGAAATTGAATAGCTGAACGTTTGACGGACAATATCCGTCCAATAATTATAATACTCTTTTTTTACTAGGGGTCGAAGATTGGACAATTTTAGGAATTTGTCCTAAAATGCTTTCATCCAGACATTCGGTCTTGAATATCGACTAAAGCCTTCATAATTAGTGGTATTATTAGCAATTAGTGATGATACATCGATACACTACGTTTTTGTTGAAATCACTTCGATAAACTTTCGATCAAAATTTTTATTTACTCCTATACTTAATTGAGTATCCGAATAAATAAAAATTCACTTCGCTTGGCAATCGCGGTTTTTGGGCCCGTAACATAAAATAGAACTTAAACGTAATGAGAAGCGCAGAAAACGAAATTGAATAGCTGAACGTTTGACGGACAATATCCGTCCAATAACTTTAATTTTCCCAATGTTGAAGTACTAAAAAAAATATTGAAAAAATATCTGATGTATTCACTACAGCCCACGCGAGGTTCGGAGCGTTGAAACGCAGCCACTAAACTGAGTATCAGTGAAAATTCCAGCGAAATCCACTCAGTCCTTTTTCCAGGGATCGCAAACAGAAAAAAAAACAGATTAATAATCCGCAAGATTATCATTATTCACCAT
The DNA here is from genome assembly GCF_001412515.2 of Diachasma alloeum. NCBI lineage: Eukaryota > Metazoa > Arthropoda > Insecta > Hymenoptera > Braconidae > Diachasma > Diachasma alloeum. Next base: position 466,961 of record NW_021680366.1, read on the forward strand.
CAGATTAAAAGCCAGTTCTATGAAAATTACAGGAATCGAATAGAACTCAACCTCACGTACATTGAATATGAAAATCAACAAGTCTGAGCCAATCCGTTCCTTTTCCACTTTCACTCATCAGCCATTTTCGAGGGAACATGAACGTTTTTTTCCCCCGCTAAGCGGAAGCCGATGATATGACTTCGATCATGCAGCACTTGCACTCTTTCCCAGATCAATCACCGGATGCGCAAGAGTTCACATGTTTTCAAATGTATTTCAGTTGCGTCAACCGACTAGTCTCCTGATGTTAAAAATCTTCACGAGAAGTTGTACAACAATTAGTATTCAAAACAGTGATTCGAAGGTATACGCATCGTTTTTACTGTCGTCTACTCTCACCCATGGCCCCGGGAGTGATAAATTAGCGTGCCCCCTCGGATTTTGCAACTTTCAAGAGAGAAGACAATCGGGTGTCACGAAAACCAGAACTAGAATTTTAGTCTATTTTTTTCTCAGGTATTTCTACGTGTCTGGAATGCACACTTTCCATTTTATCACATTTCTCTTTCAATTTCCGGACGGGAAATGGATCTGTCAGGGATAATGAGATATGAATGGAAATAATTCAGGACTTGATAAAGTTCTGAATGAATTTTAATTTGAGGAATGCTGAAGAATTTATGAATGGAAACTGTATCGTATTCGTTTTATCATTCGGGTAATTGAGTTGTTCAGGATTTCAGCGCGTCCTAGGTGGCGCCACTTACCCGTCCTCACCGGCATAACCTAATGCTCCTGAAGAACATCAATCATCTCATGAATACATAAATACACCAATAAACGTTAACATCAGCTGCAATGAATAAATCAGCCACTCGATATTAACTTTCCAATATTTTATTATTCATCGAATACTTCGGGGAGATGATAATTAAGGATCATAAAACATTTTATTTCTTCACTGCTCACACATACGAAGGATACAAAATGAAACGAGGATGGGGCATCACCGTTGATTAATTTACTCTATTAAAAAAAAACATGAGATAAGAGATAAATCTAACAATTCATTAATCATAAAATAAAATATTTACAAATACATTGTCGACATTATTGTTGGATGTGCCGGACGGATACGTCGACGCAATCACAAATCCGTCCCCTGGAATAATCTCTGGAATTATTTCAATAATAAAAATAATAATAATAATAATAAAAATAATAATAAGAGAGCGAAATCTACTTTATATTTTGGCAACTGGTACTTGCTGAACGAGTATCTAACCATAGAATCCATCGATTTCTCAACATTTTTTTTTCATTATTCGATGGGTCGTTAAGGAACAAATATAACTCAGTAAAATGATTAAAACCAGCCTATTTTGATATTCTGCATAAAATTGAAATTAAAAAAAATGTTTGAAATATTGTTTGAAGAGTTGATTGCAAATCAATTCGTATAAACCTTTCGGAAAATACGTGTGGTAATTTACTATTTACAACTATCAAATGACTGTATTTATCAGGCGACATTGAAGGTTTACCAAATAATTTTTCTGGATATTTCTTGGTATGACTTTATAAGTGTGACACAAAATGAATTTATGTTTCTGTATGTGCAAATGGCCTAATTTTACGGGTTATTTACGGGGGAAATGAGAAGAATGGTCAGTCTGAACCATCATAGCCGATGATCCGGGCTACACAATTCGTTCTAAAGGCGAAAATTCAATTTTAGAATTCTCAAATAAAGGTATACACGTGGAAAATTTTGTTTACTGAGTAGTGAGGTACAGGGAGATAAATGTTTAGCAAAAATTACGGAACTCACAATTCACTCACCGACTACGGAGTCGACTCATAAAATTTAAGGGACGGTATCGTAATTTTTCACAGGAGATTAAGGTAAAAATTACGGAACGCTCCGGAAAAATTCCGTGACAGTTCCGTCAAATTTCCTACAATCACATTTCGCTCCGGAATTACGGAAAAGATGCGTAATTTTTATTGAATATTTCTCTCCGTGTAATAATTGAACCCCACCAGCTCTTAGCGTAACCCAGGATTCACGACGTGGGCGTTGACGGTGTGGACTTCCACGACTCTACTGATATGACAAATTTAACCCTAGATTAATCACCCTATGAGGGAAACCCCGCCGCGCGTCGTTTTTCTTCAATTACAATTGACTGGCTAACCGAAAAAATTCAAAAAATTTGACTTTGTCAATTGAAGTGTCTAAAAAATTATAGTCGTTTTGAGAACAACATATTTCCCAAAATTCCTAAAGAAACCAAATTATTTCGGACTGATGAATTATTTTTCCCCACGTTAAATGAAATTGCCCATGACGCGACGTTGCCGGAAGCTCGCTAAACGCGCCCGGGCGGTGTAGAGTGAATTCGGCAACGCTAAAGCCTAAATAACACGGCGGGGAATCCCCGCGGAGGTGGCCAAAGTCGCAGGGTCGCGTTTGGTGACCAGACTAGGGTTAAACGCAAAAAAAGTTTTAAAATAAAAACACTCGAAAAATTAAATTAATTAATCAGTGATTTCACCCTACGGTATCGCGGCAAAATAAGAATAGGCTACATGCACATATAGAACCATAAATTCATCTTCATCGCACTTGTACAGCGATTCCGATGTTTTCGCCCAGCAAAATTGATCGCCAACATTGAGTATTGACCACCGATCGACCATCATCCGACCAAAATTGCGTATTGGCCACTGATTGACGATCGATCGACTGATCACCAGCCAGCCATCAACCATCGACCGATTGACAAAGGACCAGCAATTGACAAGCGATCAACAGCTGACCAGCGATCGACCATCGATCGACGACCAACAGCAGTCATCTGACGGCAAACGACCCCAGAACATCAAAATGATCTAGTTTCAACGATTCACTTGAGTCAACCGTGCCCCCTCCCGACCCATCACCTGCCTCAAACGAATCAGTAAAATCTCAACCGACAAATTCCAATGAAATCAATTAAAATCCAGCAGTGCTACCACGAAGGAATTGATCGATTTGCCCAGCGGAGAGCGACTGACTGCCCCCTCTGGTCTGTGGAGCCAGAGTATAATAATATTGGTGCTGCTGTTCCCGCTGCGGTGGCAGTGCCGGCTGCTGCTGGCGACGCTGCTGTTGAGCATACAGCTGCTGAGACTGCAGCAACTGCTCCGACTGCTGTTGCCGATAAATCGACTCCTGCGGTTGGGTCGGCCGCGCCGGTGCCGGTCTGGACGCCTGCTGAATCGGCTGAAGCTGCTGAAGACCCAACAACGACTGGGAGGATTGTGCTACGTAAGGTTGAAGCTTATGATTCAAACGAAAATCTCCAGTTGTCTGTGGAAGACTCTGATACAGTTGTGTGTTGTACTGACCACTACTGGGATCGTAGACCAACTCGGACTGATAAATCGGCCCCTTGGGCTGCGCCGGGCGACTCTTAACGGGCACTGTGTTGACGTAGCGCTCAAGTTCAGCAGCGAAATTCAAGTGGATGTCGTTGGGGGACACACGGGGAACAGCTGTGGTGCTTCTTTGCGTGGCGTAAACTACCCCGGGGCGTTCTGTGCTGCTAGGCGAGACATACTGGGCTGCCACCTGCTGGACGTGGGGTCGTGGGGTGATGGCGACTGATTGGGGTCGTTCTCGATGGATTGACCGAGGGGTTGAGCTGCTCTCGAGGGCCTGGTAGGCCGGAGTTGGCTGGTAGCGGGTGGGGGTCGGGCTCGCCAGACTCTGATACCTAGGGGCTGGGGTGGAGCGGTAGGGGGTGGCCGCTGTAGTCTGGGTGGTGGCTGCCGCTGGGGTCACGGAGTACAGAGACTCACCCTGGATCGGGTTCACCTGGAGGTAATTCGGGCGGGGGCGGCTGCGGAAGGCCGTCGGCCTGATGAGGACCTTCGGCTCCTCCTCTTCCAGCTCTTGGCTCGCGTCGTCGTCCTGGAGGGCGTACTCCGTCTGGAAGATGGTGGTTGGGGCTCGCGGGGTCGTTGTTCTCGGGTAGTTCTGGACCGGACGCGGGCGAACAGACGGGTAGTTCGCTGGTCCAGGAAGGTCATCGTCGTCGGCTTTTCTTGGCAAGTCGTCGTCTTCCTCCTCCTTAGGGGCGTTTGGATCGCAGGGGTTCCCCGAGACGTAGGTGAATTCCCTTTTGTTACCGTCGGGATCGACGTAACCGTATTTTCCCCGGACCACGCAGTCCGTTCCGCGGGTCTCCTCCTTGAAGGAACCGTCCGCTGCCTCGTAACCAAAGGTGAATGACCCGTCGTCGTTGACTTTGTTGTAATTTCGGATTGTCTGGACTGGTGGGGCTTTGGAGGGGTTCAATGTGTCCTTGGAACGGGGAGAGGGGAGGGCTCGGGTTCTCGGCTGGTAGATCTCGGAACTCGGGGAGTATTCCTCTTCCACTTGGGCGTCCTCATCCTCGTAGTACACCTGGGGCTCGGCCACGCGCGGACGAATCTCCACTCGTCTCGCTGTGCTCAACGCCAAAAGGCATGCCTGCAACGGGAAAGAGAAGTTAGCCCAGGTAGGAATTAACAAGTGGTACAAACTTGGTCGAAGGGCGGCCCGACCTTGGCTAGTCATGGGCCAAGATAAGCATCCAAGGCTGGTTGAGCCCCGAAATGGGCCTGACTCGGTCACCAGTCAGGTTTATTGATTTAAATGATTAAAAAAATCAAAAATAATTTTCATTCAATCACTTTTATGATTGATCATCTTCTAATCATCCACCCCGAACGCATCTTTGAGTGAAAATCCCTAATTTGTTTAACTTAAAATAACCACCCCGAGCCGGTCTCGAACGCATGACCCTAACATCACTAGTCCTACGCCTTAAACACTTTTTTTGTTCTATAAAACATGTTTATTTAGCCAAAGTTTACATTTACAGAGTGGAACAAAATTGTTGGATTTAGTGTCTACGGGATACACATGATAAAACGTAGGTAGGATGGGTAGAAATTTATAACGGAGAACACAGTCGAGCACTGAAGTTCGTATGCAGAATACTTAGAATGCAACTTCAGGCTGTTCACGAACTTTAGTGTTCGACTGTACATACGGCTTCGGACGCTTCGCATCTCAACAATGTGGTTTTGTATTTTTAACATAATAATAATTGGCAGGTCCTGCGGCGTTTTTTGTAATTTGGTGTGACCAGCAATTGGCCAGTAAAACTGGTCGTAACCAGTAAAAATGATCGAAACGCCTTAACCACTAGCCTACCGCGCAATTCTTATTACTGTTAATTGAAATCCTCATATGAACTTCTCGATTCCATTCTTCGCTGAATGTGTTTTTAAATATAGGGGAGGGTAGGGCAAAACGGACCAGGCGGACAAAACGGACCCCTAGGGCAAAACGGACCACTGACAGAAATTTGATAATTTTTCAATTTTTTTTTATAGTTTTTGCTTCCGAATGGAAGCAAAAACTATACAACCCCTGTGAGGGTTATGATCCTGAAACTCACTTTTAATTCAACACATTCAGTGTTCCTGATTTGAAGGAAAGAAAAAAAAACAAAAATTACCAATTTTCTGTCAGTGGTCCGTTTTGCCCTACTCTCCCCTAATCCTGATTAATTTCGATTTCATTGTTTATTAATGACCTGGTTATTCGCAAGATGTGAAAAGAATATCCCCCTCCACCTCCTCTCCTCCCGCCTGAGTATTTTCTATGACCCCAGACTTTTAATTTTTCATTGTACTTGAAGATTCGATCTTTGTAATTACTATCGCAATTATTATTATTATTCTCTCCTTCCCTCCTTCCTTCAGCCCTGAGAGTTTTTACAAATAAGTCTCCCTTTCCGTCTTCTCAACAGTTGGGGAGCGATTTTGCTCGTTTTATGTCGACATAAAATCGTAAATTCCAACCAATGACAGTCCTGGATTCGAAATACTCAACTAGGATTGATTGAAATTTATGATTTTATGTCGACATAAAACGAGCAAAATCGCTCCCCTGGTGCACTCTTCGACCATCTTGGTTCGATTCTGGTAGCCACGGCTCAAAATGCGCCATTGGCTGAATTATGGCCTAATCTTGTTTACCAACACTCGACAAGACGAGGTCGAACCAAGCTTTTGACGGTAGTTGAAGCTCGGGGATTCCCGTCGGGGAGTTTATGTCTGGCGGGAAACGTGGGAATATTTCAATTTTTACACTCCCCAAATCCGAAATATAACCAAAATTGATAGCTACGAGGAATACAACGAAAATAATCATCAAAGAAAGCTAAAAGTGATCTTTAACAAGGTGTTACTTCACAGGTTTGCCAATGCAGCAACACACACTGGAAAATAAAACATGACACATACTCGGTGCGCTTTGTACCGTGAGAACCAATGTATCGCAACTGCTTCAGATGCGCGTGAAGACATATTTACTATTTAACATTATTTGCCGGTTTATTTAACGTTACTAATCAGGTAAAAACAAGTGGTTGTGTAAATAAATGGTGATTCAACGGTGTTGACTGATGGTTCTTGGTGTCCGATAACCGGTTCACCGTGTGTTCAACTTCTATATGGAACACCTAGGAAGTACAACGAGGAAGAAAGTATGTAAAGCTAGGGTTCTCAAGGGGCAAGTGAAAATGAGAGCGAGGAAAGAGTGCTGGTTGCGCTCGGCATCACTCAATCAACATATTCATAAGTATTTTAATCGCAGGGAATTTAATTATAAAAATTATACCGTTATGTTTTTTTTCCTGATCGGTGAAGAAGAAGGATCAGATTGTTACGAGGTTTTGAGAATATTCAGATGAGTAAAAATGTCTGAACTTCCGGGGCAGAATAGTTGAAACTATGAAATTGTGAGAACACACGGCATTTGTGTAACATTACGTAACAAACAGTTGATTTTATATATGTGACCCGAATCCGGGGCGAGGCCCGGCTCTTGTGCGACCTAGCGTGAGATTTAGATTGAGACCGTTGTAACTCGCGCCCGCTCTCCTTGAACCATAGTCTGGCGAAAAGGTAATGCCTCAACCACGCCTCTATTAAGAGTCCCTTTTAAGTACTTGAGTGAAAGAAAGTTGATAAAAATTCCGGCTTTGTCAGTGTTCAACCCCCGGGGAATTCCTGAATAATCGCGCCGGGTTAAACTTGTTAATTTTTATTTGTGAATGTTAAATGTCCTTGAGACGAGGTATTACGTGAATGGTGGAGCCCTTCCTTTAGGAATTAAACCGGTTTGGGAGGTTAGGATTTGTATAGAATGCATTGAATTGAAATTTCTCGGGGATTTTTTTTTCTATTCACTTTTTCTCTTGATGAATAATAGAATCGGGGGAAGAAAAATAGGTGGATTTTCACATTAGTTTGATGAATAATATATGAAGTCCTTTGTCTTTCGATTTATGCGTGGCTGGTGAAAGCCGGCGGAAGTACAACGACATCTACAATTAATTCGGGTGATAATTATGGGAGGAAAATGGTCTTTAGTGTTGAGGAACATTCCCAAGGTCATTGATAACAATGACAGTCAAGTTTAGAGTGGGTGAATAATGGAGATGTGTGAAGTGCATTAAATTTACTTTTCATGGCCCGTTTAGAATTTATCATTCCAGACGGTCGGAATTGTTCGCGAGGAGGAAATGAAATTCAGCAGAAAGGAAATACCAGTTGTTTTCGAATCCAACGAAAGGATCTTGTGTGGAGCTAATGACTCGGGGATACCTCTGAGACTTGGGTTGAGGAAAATCGTGACGCTCAACCGAGCGCCGTAATCACTACGGGCATGCCAGTCACACACAGATGTATGAGTGGGGGGGGCTTTTTTGTGTGCACACACGAGGCGCCGTTTGGTTTTCGCTCGATGCCGGGGCACCACGCCTTTACTGGCCGAGTTTCCAAGTCGTTCCGGGACTTTCCAGAGAAAGGGAAGGTAAGTACTCGGTGTGGACTGATACAAAATGCGCGTGCCACGATTTATTGAGAGATTGAATTACGAATAAAATTGGATTGTATTCTATAATGCAAAATAATTTGTAAATAAAATTTGTTTTTGTTATTGTTATACATCGAAGAATAATACATTCGAATCTATTTTTTGTTGGAAATTAATGGACTTGGATATTTATTTATTCATCTTAATGAATTTCCAATTTTTTATAATGTTGAAATAAAAATTCAGTAGCGAAGCGGTAAACCGGGCTAAGTCGATTTTGACTATTTACCAGTTTTTGACGAATATCTGGGAATCTAAAAGAGATAGAAAAATTTTTGTCATGACCTTTTTTGTACAGCCAACTGAGGGTTATAAAAAAGGTAATGAGCAAAATTTTGCTATCGTTCTTGGATTCCGAGATATTTGTCAAAAAATGGCCAAGAGTCAAAATCGACTTAACCCGGTTTACCGCTTCGCTACTGAATTTGTCATTGAAGTATGGTCTCATTATTATAACGACTCAAAAAATAATGCGTTTAAGTAAAATAAACATTTGTATTTAGAATTTTTGGGTGCAGTCCAACCGTATTCTCATCGACAATTAATGGACACATTTCTATTTCAAGGGAAATGGTTCAGTTATATGACATTTATAATTAATTCATTAGGGGTGGATGCATAGGGTGAATAGAGTGCCAAATGGGACCCGAAAAAAGGGCCGTAAAAAAAAATTCATTCCAAATCTGTTCTCTTCCCAGTCCAAGAGATGGTTGCATTTCTAAATGATACATTCTTTTTTAGATCAAGGAACCATTTTTTAATATTTAAAAGACTATTTATTTTATCTAGATAAAAATCAAGACCAAGTTTGAATAAAAGCTTCATTTACTTGATGCAAATGAAATTTATTTATTTCACAAAATCCCTAAATGACAATTTTTTGTAGGGATTATTCAAGATGTTTTTATTTATTAATAATCTATAAACAATTATTATTCTCCCCTGACGATGATTTCTAGGGAATTATTGATAAGAACCAAATGCTTGAAAAAGAGATTTTTCTTGCAAAAATTATATTTTTCAAATTTTTTTCATGCAATTTAATCAACAAATGAAATCGCAATTTAAATAAAAAAATTGACAAACGGTAAAAGTTTTGTAAATATCGCCAAATCCCTCAAATTTTCGCAAGAATTTTTGAACATTTCGCTCCAGATGGTTTAATATTCAAGAATTATTTCCATTTTTTCACGGAAGATTCAGTCAGCTCTGATCCCGAATTTCCCCATAAATTCCAATAAAACTACTGAGTCAATCACTCCTGATGGATTCATTATTGCCGTAATTCGGAAATGTATTGTAAAATGCAATTAAAATTTATTTATTTCACAAAATCCCTGAAGAAGACAATTTTTTGTTGTGATTTTTCAAAATGAAATTTTTTTATTAATAATCTATAAGCAATTATTATTCTCCCCTGAAGATGATTTCTACAGAATTATTGATAAGAAGCAAATGCTTAAAAAAGAGATTTTTTGTTGCAAAAATTACATTTTTCAAATTATTCTCAAACAATTTAATTAGTAAATTTCATAATTAAAAATTTAAAAATTGAAAAACTGTAACGGTTATGTATAACTTGTTAAATCCCTGGAATTATCGGAAGAATTTTTAAGCATTTGTCTCCAAATACTTCAGTATTCAAAAATTATTTTCATTTTTTCGCGAAAAATTCAGTCAACTAGAATCCGAATTTCCCCATAAATTCCAATAAAACTTGAATAAATCACTCTCATTACCCCTGATCCCCCATCCCGAATGTCTCATGCACTCCAATCTCCTATTCCAAATCCCACATATCCCATTTTACAGTACATTTCCGTAATTCCAAGGACGGAAAAAAATGAAAGTGAAACCCCAAGAGGCCACAATCGCCACGAGTACCTAGTAGGCAATAGCAATCTATATACGACGAAGAAACAGCCATTGACGCGTGCCTTTACCATCGAAAGAGACGTTGGGATGCGTGGGAAGAATAGAAATTTTCGCCTGCGTACGAGAAAACTGCCACCACAGAAAGCAGGGTCATTGGACTCACAATGAGTCAATCATACCCAGGTACATGCCCTGTTAAGTTTTCCTTATTTCAGTCGCAATTAGCCTTCACTTCCACATTTATCCATTTCCATTTCAAATGGTCCTTTTCTCTCCCTCTCTCTCTCTCTCCCTCTGGCTTCATTAATGCAATTAGAATGCATTACACAATCTGACATTCTTTTAACTTAGGTATTCCGGTTTTTCCAGTCGGAGTTGATGACAAACATCAACTGCTGATACTTCCAGGTGAAAAAAAAAACGTTTTATGGTAAAAATGCGGAAAGTGTTTACTACCACGTGTTTACTACCGCATGCGATCCGTGTCTAGGTGCAATTAAGGCCTCTGGGGTTGATTCGTAAGATGAAGAAACCGGATGGGTGAATGAGCGAAACTGATGTTACATCTTGATGAATCAATTAATGTTAAGGTATGAATTGTGAATGATTTTGTGGCGCAAGGCGGCCGGGATTATCGATATATTCAGAGGAATGATGCATTTGAATGAAGTAAAACTCTCCAATTGATTTTTTATTATTCACTTTATGCAAATGCTTCAATTATATGGAATAAGTCATTTAAGGGGAGACTGCCGAGTTTTAAAAGTCGCGGGCGATTGGAGTGAGATTTTTCATGCGTTGACGATGATTCTATGTGCCTAAAAACGAATAATTAGTGCAAAGTAATCAATTGTTTATTGTTCGTTTGCTCCGCATAAGCAATTAATTTTTTTGCGCTATTTATTCGTTTTTAGAGATATTTAATGGATCTTCAATGTATGAGAAATCCCATTCCAATATAACCCACGAATTTAAAAATCATAGTACTGTCCCCGTACAATAAATAGTAATAATTTCGTTCTCTTCTTCGCCTAAACGATTATGTTATCGCAAAGCAATGAATTATTTATTTGGATTAAGAAAATATTTATTTATATTTTTGAGAAGCTATCCATTTGGTGTGAATTCAAGTGGAAACACGAATCAAGTTCAAGTGCGAATGAACGGTTTAAGAAAGCTATTTACATAAACCCGTTTATTTTATGCAAATAATGTTTGTTAAATTCAAACAATTTCCGTGGGCGTTGGGAAACCAAAAAGTACTGGGATATCCTTAACCTTCGAGTGGTCGCACCTCTCCACCAAACGTATCTGGTCGCGTGATGAGCGCTGCGCCGTTCCGTGTATTTTACCATTTTGAGAAAAAAAAAGTTCAAAAAAATAATGTATTTATGATTAAACGAATAACTTTGAACTTCCAACTGACAGCTACTATCAGTATAAAACGAGAAAAGCGAAAACATTATTCAAAAATTGATTTTCATTCGGTGCGAAAATTTGACATTTGCAGGTTAAACACAGAGATTTTGACCGAGTCGAACTTTTAAGGAATTTTAATTTTTGATCGGTGCAAAGATGCACAGAACAAAAATTGTTAAAATGTTTGACATGGTGGAAAGTAGGAATTCCAATTTTTTCCGATTTTTTCTCAACAACGTTTCAGCGTAAAAAATAAAAATCGAGACAGAACGGCGCGGGCGCCATGACGCGACCGATCGAGGGTTAAGCATATCCAAGTACTTTGGCTATTTTTTCTTCAGAGCAGTGCTTTTCTACTCTTGTAGTTGAACATCAGAGCTTTCATTTGATCCCCATTTGACCCTATGTTTCCGGATATTTTACATTGAGAAAATAGTTTTTATACCGACAAATCATTATCGATGTCAAGGTATTCTAGACATGGTCCTCAAATTTTTTTGAAAAGTTTAATTGTTATTAGGTCCTTTAAGTGACGCAATGTAATTTTAGGTTAATATATTTTTAAACTGATGGATTCTTGTAATTAATTTCTAGAGCCTGATATGAAGATTAAATTTTAATCGAAACGTCGCGATATTTCACCATGAGATAGTGCGGTTTTTACTGTGTCCAAAATCCTCATGATTCCACCTCATAATGAACTATTACACGGACGTGAACCAACATCCTAAATTTACAATGATTTTATTATTTAAACTTAAAAATAATAAAAGCTCTGATTCAACTACAAAATTAGAAAAGGATTTCGCTGGAGAAAAGATAATCAAAGTACTTGGATATCCGTAAGGGATTGATAGATTCCTTAGAAATTTGTATCACAAAATGAATATCTATCAATTTTTTCCCACTGAATACTCTTATCTGAGAAAACAAGAGGAATTCAGTAAAAAATGATAAAACGATTCAAGTCGATTTTGCCAATTTGCTAGTTTTCAACGAATATCTCGGAATCCATGGGAAATAGCGAATTTTTTGACTTGACCTTTTCTGTAGAACTCAACTCGCTCAACAAAAAAGGTTATTACAAAAATTTCGTTATCTCCCTTAGATTCAGAGATATTTGTCGAAAAGTCAGATGAGAGTTGAGTCGGCTCCAACCATTTTACCGCTTCGTTACTGAATTCTTGGATTGAATCATCGAAAAACCAATAAAATTTCAATAAACACGGACTCGCGGTGGGGGGACGCGTGGGAAGAGGGCGCTCTTGTGGGAGTCACTATTGCAGGGCGCTGGGGTCGCAAATGAATTCGCTGCCGATGGATGTGACAAGTTGATGACTGGGAATTGGGTTTACGATGATACTTCGGATAAGATGATGAAGGTGAGGCTCATATCGGTGACGCGCTGGATACATGAGAAAGAGGAAGAGGAGGATTAATTAACCGACCGCGGATCGTATCCACTTCCAGGGGTTCAAGTATCTGTCAGGTGAAGTTGCGTAATGAGATTCATTGGGTTTTTTTTTCGAATGGGGAGCGATTGCCGGCGCGTACGATGTTCGATGGATATAGCTGATGCGGACGGATCAGCACTAACATTCGAATCCAAGTTTTTTTCAATGTTTTCACGTAAAATTTAAATTTGACCCTCACAAGTATGTTTTGAGCGTGAGAATTTAACCTTCATATTTAGAGGAAATCATTCTTCTTAAAAAAAAATTCATCATCACTTTCGATTAATCAGTTTCAATACAAAATTATCTAGTGGGAATTGCGAAACCTTTTCAAGAATTCGGAGAATATTTCGGATTGTTGGGATTGATGAAATATATTCACATTTCGTCATTTTAAATCAACGTCTAATGAAATCAATAATTTGAGATTTTTTGTCGTAAAAAAACAATGAATTCTTTTTTTTTCTCCTCAAGTATACGAAAATTGAGAACTTTGTAATTGAAAATTATTGACGGTGTTTAAACCTAGTCATTATTTTTTCATTACTGCTTTATGACTAGAAATGTAAAAAAAAAATACTAAAATATTTCAGAATGTAATTTCGGTGCTACTGATTGTTGAATGAATTTTCTTCATTGAATGAAATGATGTAATGCGAAATGGAATGGGAAAACATTAGATTAGACAATTGTATGCATTATGACACCAAAATATATATGCCAATTGCCTATAATTTCTGAATTCTCAATTATTCATCGAGGGAAAAAAATACGTGTCTATTAATTCCATTCAAATTTCACATACTCAAAGTAAGAAATTTCGTGCAAAATCACTATATGGATATTCAACATATTAAAAACACCATTTGAATATTCATCCACTCCAATAAATTTAGCATCGACGAGTGTAATTCGATCCACATAATTTAAAAAAAATCATGGAAACTATTACGTCTTCGTTGAAGCATAGCACTTCAACCCTCTTTTGAATTCCAAATCGAAATTTAACATATCCAAAACTCCATTTAATTATTCATCCACTCCAATAAATGTAGCACCGAAGAAGGCAATTTGACCCAAATAATTTAAAATTTCATAGGAAACATTAAGTTTTTGTCGAGGCACCTCACCGCTCTCTGGCATAGTTATTGGTTTTCACGACTATATTTAAGCTATATCCGTAGAAAACACGTTTTTCTTACGACTGTCCCCTTGTTTTTCGTAGATAATGTTTATAATAGCCCCCAGCTATTCAAAAAAGTGCTAACTAGCTGTACTACACAGTTTAGGAGATAATAAATAATGAAATGCGGGCTTCTAACCCGCTAGGCATAGTCCAAACGGGGGTTATAGGTCCCCCGTGATACATTGATAAATTCTGAATACCTTGAATTTTTTGTAAAATTTTGTACTACATAGTTTCTGCGATATTCAACTCGAAAAAATGGAAATTTCGTGAAAGCATTACTTATTTGATTCAATAAATTAATTAACAAATAGTTTCGTATTTGATTAAAACAGTTATTGTTACCGGCATCATCAACACATGAAAATAGTAAAACTCAATAAGTTACAATAATAGAGAATGCAATAAATTAAGTTATTCAGAATTTTTTCCGGAAATCCATAGGGATTAACCTTGGGATATACCTCAACCAGGGATAGCCATATCCGTAAATTATAATTACTGTTAAATTATTAAGTAGTCAATTAGTGAATATCACTCTCAAATTTTAATTATTGAAGTAATCATCAATTTAAAAAGTCAAATTTCGAGTTATTCATTAATCAGTACGTGAGTTAGAAAGATTGAGATTATTTGGATAATCGGCAATCCCTTATAAGAAATTTAGTATCATCTAATTAATAAAAAATTTATAGTTCCATATTTTTAAACATTTAATTCATTATCAATTGGAAATTGAGATTGTGAATTATCTCACTATTTTTTAATTTCGATTAGTGTATTTAAACCTTGATCGATGTAAGCCGGAAGTTCTTTTAATATTGGAGAATCAAAAGATTGATTGCCATTCCTGAACTTAGCTGTATTGTATGAAAAAAATTAGATACGTATTTTTCATTCTATACATACATGTCATGGACTATTGTATGCATTGTGACACAATATAGACATTGTCAATTGCCTATAACTCTTGGAATCTCAACTATTCATCGAAGCAAAAAAATGTATGTTCAACATTTTCCGTTCAACTTTCATATCCAGAAATGAAAAAATTTCGTGCAAAAGCCCCACTAGGGAATTCACTGTATCCAAAACTCCATTTAATCATTCACCCACTCCAATAAATGTAGCACCGAAGAGTGCAATTCGACCGAAATAATTTAAAAATTCATGGAAAACATTAAGTTTTTGTTGAAGCACCTCAACGCTCTTTGTTCGACACAGCCTTTGGCTTGACAATTATATTTAACCAAATTATATGACAATTCATTCATATTTATATTCATACTGCATACATGTCATGTAGGCATTATGACTGGAACCGGAGAGTTCGTTTACTAAAAAATCTGGTAACAAAATTTCTAAGCAACGATGAATTGACAATATAGATATTCTCGATTGCCTACAATTTCTAAATTCTTAGCACCGAAGAGTGTATTCGACCCAAATAATTTAAAAATTCACGGGAAGCATTAAGTTTTTGTTGAGGCACCTCAACGCTCTTTGTCCACCACAGTTTTTGGCTTTACAATTATATTTTACCGAGACGGCCATGATACCGCAGATAACAATGAGAGAAAAAGAAAGGAGGGGTGGCAGGCTAGAGGAGGGGTTTCAAATCGAGAATTACTCCGATAAAACCAATGAAATAGAAAAAAAATTTTTTTAAATATATTTTACCGTATTATATAACAATTCTATGAAAAATATTAGATATACATATTTGTCATTCCACGCATACATGTCATGTATGCATTATACTGGAACTGGAGACTTCGTTTACTAAAAAATCTGGTAACACAATTTCTAGACAACTATGAATTGACAATATAGACATGCTCAATAGCCTACAGCTCCTAAATTCTTCACTATTCACCAAAGAAAAAACAAGTATGCCAAAAATGTCTTCCATTCAAATTTCAGATCGCGAAATAAAAAAATTCGTGCAAAAGCCCCATTAGAAAATGGCAACATATCCAAAACTCCATTCAATCATTCATCCACTCCAATAGATGTAGCACCTAAGAGTGCAATTCGACCCAAATAATTTAAAAATTCATGGAAAACATTAAGTTTTTGTTGAAGCACCTCAACGCTCTTTGTTTGGCACAGTTTTTGGTTTTACGATTATATTTAACGAGTAAACTTGCTTAAGAAGAGAGGCCATGACTCTCTCGTATAATTTGCCGAGTTGTAAATCAGTACGATGTAATAATTTAAAATGTTTTAAGTGCTCCTCGTCTCTGTCCCAGGTATGAAAGTAGAGTAACAAGAAAATCCCACGAATAAGACGTAATCAATTGTAATTTAAATAATTATTTCTGCACTTTGTGTGAATATTCAGTTACGAATGTATTTTTATCGATGATTGGGTACATGCCAGTGGGGAAAATCGGTGAAAGCCAATCAATTGATCGAACGTATGAAAAATTCATCGGATTATTTTCGATTGCGAATAAGTATAAAAGACGCCTCTGTCTTAAGCTTTGTCATGCGTTCCCATTAGGCTCGCTTTCGCAATTCATTTAATGCCCAAGATTTCACCGTCATTGATCACACGAGGGGCACGAAAAACCTCGGATCGATGTCACTGATAGATTATGAAAATTACTAAATGTCATGATACCGGGAATGTAAAAAATTATTTAGAGTTTGTTAATAACTTTCCAGTGGAATCCAATCGCATGTGACTTTCCAGAAGTTTCTAGCCAAGTGACCATTACGTGTGTTACATATTCTATTGTGCTACCAAATTCATCGTCACTTTCTTTTTTTTCCTTTCCTTTGAACCACATCTTTAATGTCACTCGGACCGGGCGCGCTTTGACTATTTTGAAATGAGTGACGAAATTTCGGATGTGACGGAAATATTAATGACCGCTCCATATTTTTTCAAGGGGTTTGTGCTTTCACCTTCAGTTGATGGATTTAATGGATGTTGTTTGTAATTGTAGGACAATCAGCAGTAAAAATTTATGTTTGAGAAAATTGAATATTTTTCAACTTTTTGTTGTTTGCTTTTTTCTTGTTTTTGAAAAATTAATTTCACATAATTATTTTCACATCATTATTAGCTTCATAATTTTGCATTCATTAGGAATAATCGAATTCGAGTCGTATTGAGCACACACTATGCTTGGTAACAAAAGGGCCCCGTCCATGAGGGGTTAAGGAAAAATACTAATAATTGACAAAAAAATGCAAACAAAATTTGAAATGCGTGACGAAATTTCGGATATGATGGGAATATTAAAGACCGCTCCATATTTTTTCAAGGGGTTTGTGCTTTCACCTTCAGTTGATGGATTTAATGGATGTTGTTTGTAATTATAGGACAATTAACAGTAAAAATCTATGTCTGCGGAAATTAAATATTTTCCCATTTTCGTTCTGTTTTTTTCTTGTTTTTGAAAAATTAATTTCACAATCATTAAGGAAAAACACTGATAACTGACAAAAAAATGCAAAAAATCTAAAGAACAATTTTTTAAAACAATTTTTAATAGTACATTAGAGTACAAGGGCACAAATTTCGTTTTCAACGAATGTGTGTACAGACCTCGCCTTCGGCTCGGCCTGTAAACTACACATTCGTTGAAAACGAAATTTGTTACCGAGTGCTCTATAATATTTTATGTCAAGTCGTGCAGAAGTCGAGATTTGAGCAGGCTGCGCGAAGCGCAGCGTGCGATAAACTCGACTTATTGCACGGCGCGACATAAAGAAAATTTGTTTTAAGAAATTGAAAAAAAAACAAACGAAAATTCAATGAGTTAAAAAAATTCAAATAATTAAATGGAACAGAATAAAACAACGCGAGTTAGTAAGAGCGTTAAAAAAATATCACTATAAACATACCAAAATAATAAACCTCATGTTGCGCGCAATAACCATAAATAGTGGTACGAAACTTGCTAAGAATTCACCAGTATCTCTTTCGATTTCACTGAGTAGAGTGCAGCGAGATAGTTGGCATCACGTTGCTTTATAACCTACACCGGACAGTTTGAAACCGGTGAGAGTGGGGGAGAATGGGAGACAGCCACCTGGATGACGGCGTAGGGGGCCCCTTGACTACCTAGACTCGCTGTAAACCCAAACCGAGAGATCACTCGAAGGAGCTCAATTGAGATCGCCGAGAGTTAATGAACACAGCCAATTGCCAAATCGAAGAATAACGCGTATAAATGAAGGATATTTTTAAACGGTGCCCGCCGACACGCATTGGTCTAGTCCCATAAAACGATTATTGTGATGAAAAATTAGGGGAGGGGATAACACAACGGGTTCAGGGTGTATGGTACATGAACGAAGGCGGATGTTGGGACAGAAATCAATCCACAACCGTGAGAATGATACGTAGGCGGTTTTCAAAGGCCCCCGAATAACAAATAATAGGGTAAAAATGAGAATTGTTAGGGAGACAATCGGTGGTTCGACATGCCCTGGTTATGGAATTTTTTTTTTAAGATTATATTTATACAATACTGCATTGATTACATGATCTCTTGAGGGCAATTCGTTTGGCACAAGATCATGAATTGAGCATTAACACTTCATGATTGAGTGGACATTTCGTTGTCATTTTCATTTTCATTTCATTTTCATAAAAATACGTGTGAAAAAATTCAATAGAAATCCTATCGAAACCCCATAGAATTCCTATAGAATTCCAATAGAAGTTTCTACGGAATTCGCTAGGTTTTCTATTGGAATTATATTGAAAAATTCTATTTGGTTTTTGTGCTGATTCAGTTGTCAATAGATTTCGATTTTTCAATTTTTCTGTTGAGATTTTTTCTATTTTAATTATTGGGGACAATTTTTCGAAACTTTTTTCACTGGATTTTGTTTTGTTTCGCATTACAGAATCCGAAAAACTTAGATAATTGATGCCCACGCATTCCTATAGAATAAATCTCAAGAGAAAACTTCAGACAGAAATTCGAAATCTATTGACTTTTTCTTATGAAATGTCCAATAGAATCAGCGCCAAAAACAAATCTAATCTTTCAATAGAATTCCAGTAAAAATCCTATAGAAACCCCATAGAATTCCTATAGAATGTTAATAGATTTTTCTAGCGAATTCGCTAGGTTTTCTCTTGGAATTATATTGAAAAATTCTATTTGGTTTTTGTGCTGATTCAGTTGTCAATAGATTTCGATTTTTCAATTTTTCTGTTGAGATTTTTTCTATTTTAATTATTATGGACAATTTTTCGAAACTTTTTTCGCTGGATTTTGTTTTGTTTCGCATTACAGAATCCGAAAAACTTAGATAATTGATGCCCACGCATTCCTATAGAATAAATCTCAAGAGAAAAATTTAAACAGAAATTCGAAATCTATTGACTTTTTCTTATGAAATGTCCAATAGAATCAGCGCAAAAAACAAATCTAATTTTTCAATAGAATTCCAGTAAAAATCCTATAGAAACCCCATAGAATTCCTATAGAATGCTAATGAATTTTCTAGCGAATTCGCTAGGTTTTCGATTGAATTTTTTCATGCGTGAAGCCAACGCATAAGAGCAATGACAGGATTAAATTTTATTATTCAAAACATACTATAATGAATTTGATTATAATCTTACAGTTTCCCCTTACGAAAAGTATGGGGGAAGGTGGGGAAAAATGGACACCTCAGACATTCTTTAAAATATTCATAAGCCGAGAATAAATTGAGCAATTGAGCTCAGACTGGGGTCATTACAAACGGAAAGTAAATGTATTTGTAAAAAAAAAATTCAACAAGAATTGAATCAGGTGTTAAGAATTGAAAAAAAATCTAGTGTCTATTGTGGCCCTCGAGTCCTATGCAATAATTAAAGTATTGGGTGAATGCACATGATAACCATCGCCGATAAATGTATCAAAAAAAAATTTTTTTTCAGGCCTAGGAGAATCCTATTTACTAAAGATGAAAGAAACGTGAAGTTGTTTTATATCGAAATATCTCGAAACTGCCTGACCGCTAATCCTTAATTCTGATTGGTCAATATGTGCTACGAAGTTATTCATAAAAAAAACACGCGGCATTTTCAAATTCTTCAGTGACAATTTCAAATTCTTCAGTGGTAAATTTTGTTTTCACGTCATATATATATATATAATATATATATTTCACATGTATATATATCATCGGTGAAATTAATAAATTCTGTCCTTTTATGGAGACCGATTATTTAAAAAAATTGAAGATAATTAATTGAAAATGAAAAATTCTTTATAGATTCTTTTACTCTACTTCGCTATTCACATCAATCATTAGTCGAATTCTCTTTGATGCATTATCAATATTTATAAGGTATTCATGAGAAAATGAAATTCAATGAATTCCATTTCTTCATTTGAACAAATGAGTACGTCAGCGCGCGCGGGAGCGCGCGCATAGATATTGTAAGTAAAAATAATGAAACATAAATCAGGGACTTTTGTATTGAATGAATGCAGAATTCATGCGGAGGAAAACCTCGAGACATTTTTGAAATATAACCGTCGCTTGCTCTCAATCAAAATGAACTGAAAGGAAGGAATAGCCTCATCTACTTATTTCAGACATTCCCTGTCGTCTCAATTCGGGGAGAAATATTCATTTTCCACTCAGTATCGTACTGCTTCATCCCGAAGTTAATTGTTTTTGGATTCAATTTTTGGTACACTTCTTGGAAATTTTCATGAATTGACAATTCCACTGGATTTTTCGAGAATTCCGTCATTAAAAATTCGTAATTTGTGGACGTCCGCATGAAAAGGGACCACTTTGTCGATATGATGTTATGTAAATATACTCTGATAATATTGATAACATTCCGCACATTTTGAGCCCAACATGATCAACAATGACATGGGGTCAACAATGACGTCGTTGGAGAAAATGGAAAAAACAATTTAACATTCCTGCAAATGGGAGTTGCTGACAAAAACGTGAATATCTCGGAAACTGGAATCGACAAAGTGGTCCCTTTTTATGTGGACGTCCACAATTTATGGAAAAATCTACGAAAACTGTAAATTTTAGTTCAATTATTCGATAAAAATCTCGATTGGGTGGAAAAATTCAGTTAAATATATTCTTGAATCTCAAATTAGTAGGAAATTCAGGATAATTTAGTACTAAATATTCATGTTTTCATTGAAAATTGAACTAAATTGTGGAATTCTTGACTTTCTGTTTCTCAAAGATTTGGATTTTCATTGAATTTCCAGAGAATTCGGAAACTCCATGAAATTTCGGCATTAAAAATGAATTTTTTTTGAAACATTGTATTATGGACTGATATTGTAAAGATTTTCTCATTTATTATTGTTGTGGAGATGTATTTATTCAATGTTATTAATTAATCGAATATATATGCTATTTTCTGAGATCAAAAATGTATTTTTGTTTTTAAAAAAGGTCCAAAATGGGATTTCACTTGACGATTACTTGAATTTTTCATTAATTCTGCCTCAACTTTTTCCTTTATGCGCAATATTTCAATTTGTACTGAAGTTATTGCATTATCCACTAAAGTTTTACGAAAAATTCTTAAAAAATTGCGAAATTTTACAAAAATTCAAGGATGATTCTCAACAGATCTTTCTCCCGTTTATGTATCTGATACCGAGTAATTAATCTTCTCAGCAATAGACGTTTGAATAATTATGCAGATAATAGTCTAATTGATTTCTAATCCAATAGTCATTGTTTTTAAACGACTGAATTCTTTAAAAAAAGAGAAATTGATGGATTATTCCTTAATGAAGAAAGTATGAAACATTGGTATCTGATGAACAAGGGAAATGAAAACTTTTTTGCCTCACTGGAATTGAAAAGTGAAAGAGAAAAAGTCAAAAAGATAAGGATCTCAGTCTTTTCCTTAATGGTGCGTGGTAAAATGGAAAGGGAGAGAAATGGTCACAATTTCGAAATTAATCACCACACATTGAATTTTTGAATGACTTGAAAGACTTTCAGTTTTGAATGAGTGTTGAATGAAGCTGTTTGTGATTATGATCACGCATGGAAAAATCGACAGAAAAGGGTAACACTTTCGCTGGGGAATTGTATCAAATTTCTATTGGAATTCTATCGGAAGTTCTGTTCATTTTTTTTCTCCTGCTTTTTTTATGGATATTAAATAGAAAAAAACGAGATTTTGATCTTCAATGGAACTCTCTCCTCCAAGATTCCTTTTTTTCTGTAAGAAATAAAGCTCGTGTGAGGATTCAAGGCCAAGAATTTTCACTTAAAAAATGGAACTGAATAAGTTTTAAAGAAAAATCCACATTAATTTTCTTTAAATCAAATACAGTTTGCAAAACAATACAAGAGAAAATTTCTATAAAAACAACGCTTGACTATTGTAAATTTTTCACTAATTCTGATGAAAAATTCCCTAATTTGAATGTAATAATTGATAATTAATGTATTTAATTTCTTTTATTGCAATACTTTTTATAGAAATTTCTTGACATAAATTTTAAGTATGTGTTCCCTTGAATTCTTTAATTCTCTCATTTGGAAATTGAACCAAAAAACGAAAATTTAGGCCTAGGAATTTCTACAGAAACAATTTTGCAACAATAAGTTGTTCAGAAAAATAAAAACCTATTGTTTTTTTCTGAATAAAATTCGAATAAAAGCCAAACTTTTCGCGAATGTTTAACATTTGGTATCAACTTGAAAAAACAATTATTAAAATGACAAAAATTGTTCGAATACGAATCCTTACGGTTTTTTTAATTAAATTTGATCGTAATAACTCAATCTTCACTCAATTCCATCGAGCAGACATTGTGTGTACATTAAATTTAATAGCAGATTGAATTGGTGAATAATTGTTGGGTGAAATTTTGAGAGTAAATGTGTGAGATCGTTTCGAGTGAGAAATAGCGAGAACCGCGGAGTCATTGGGAGACCAAGTCCAACACTGGGATTTTCTACTTCAGTGTAATTGATTGTAATATGAGAGGTGAATTTTACTTGCTGATGATGAACGGTGACCCAGTATGGAGTATGACTCGCTGAAGTGAAAACTTGGGAGTCACTTTCCTCGAGAAAAAGGATTTTTCGCACATGCATTAATCATTTATTTGGAGTTATTAAATTAATGAACTTATTTTGTTTAAAAAATGGGAAAATTCTTCGATGAAAGAGGGAACTTTCGTCAGACAATTCACAATTTCAATTGAACAATTGATTTTTTGTCGCTTCAAATTAGTGTCATTAATTCGAACTCAGAATAATTATATTTTTTAATTTTCTCCACAACTTTGACGGATAAAACTTGTAATTTTGAATTAAAGTTTTGGATAAAAGAAAAATTATGGTTGAATTTTTTTTTTTGAGAAAGGAAAAATTAGATTTTTTTTGTTTTTTCAGTTATTGAAAGGCTAAATTCCAATTAAAAAAAGGATTTCTTCAATTTAGTTTGATGATATACTTTAATAAATTATAAATGAAAGTTGTACTTCCAATTCAAACTATTCTATTTCTTGATTTGAATTGTATAAAGTTATTGTACTCACAAAATAGCTAGAGTCTCAATTCTCAAGAGAATCTTTATTCACAAGAGATTTGAACTGAAAATTGCAAAATGTCTTTGTACTGCCCGAGAATGTGGGAAAATTCTTTCATGAAAATGAGACCTTTCGTGAGATCATTCACCATTTTCAATTGAACAATTAATTTCTATTCTCTGTAAGTTATTTTCATTAATTCAAATTCTAAATAGTGATTTTTTAAATTTTCTGCACAACTTTGACGGATTAAAATCAAAACTTTCTATTAAATTTAGAATAAATACAAAATTATACTTGGAGTTTTTTATAAAGGAAAATTAATATTTTTACCCTTTTTTTCAGTTGCGAAAAGGCATCTGGACATTTGAAAAAAAAAACATTCCTCCAATTTAGTTGGATCATGTGCTTTAGTCATTTATTAGTTAAAGTTGTATTTTTAATTCAAATTGTTTCCAATTTTTGTTTGAATTGTATAAAGTTATTGTACTTAAAAACATAGCTAGATTTTTATCTCTATTCCCAAGAGAATTGAACTGAAAATTTCAAAATGTCTGTCTAGTCCTCCGGAATGTAGGAAAATTCTTCGATAAAAATGAGACCTTTCGTGAGATCATTCATCATTTTCTATTGAACAATTCATTTTTATTCTCTGCAATTTATTCTCTTTAATTCAAAATTTAAATACTGATATTTTTTAATTTTCTGCACAACTTCGACGGATGAAATTTATAACTTGAAATTTAGAATACAAACAAAATTATATTTGGATTTATTTTTATAAAGGAAAGATTAGATTTTTTCTGCTTTTTTCAGTTGTTGAAAGCCATTTCAGCAACAATTTTTGGACAATTGAAAAAAAATATTACTTCAATTTAGTTCGATCATGTGTTTTAACAATTCATTAATTAAAGTTGTATTTTCAATTCAAATTACGCTAGTTGTTTATTTGAATTCTATAAAGTTATTGTGCTTAAAAACATTTTCATCTGTATTCGTAAAAGAATTGAACTAAAAATAGCACAATGTAAATTTTAAAAATAAATTTAAATAATAAATAAATAAAAATGACAACATTTTATCAACATAAAAAATGTTCTTCCATCTGACACCATTCCTAGAACTATTAGGAGTGGTAATTAATTTTCAAGCGTTCTTGATTGCATTTCTCTAAAGAATATTCCATTTTTTCAACACAAAATCTGTCTGCTGCCAGTAAATATGATAAAAAGTAGGAGATAGCGATGGACGAATCGTTGATTAAAATTAAATTCATTATCTACTCAAGAACAACATCTCTTTTCCCTAAAATGTCCTTTAAAAATAATTCCCACCCCCAATAAATGACATGAAATGGATGAATCAATAAAACACAAACAATTCATGAAGAATAAACAAAATTCCCCATTTATTCAGAATAAACCTTTCCAGCGTTTTCAAAATACCTAACAAGTGATGAGTAATGACGGCCGCTCATCCATTGACCCCCGAAGATGCGTAGTAGCGCCTCGTAACTGGTCAGACGCCTCTTCCCCATTTCCACCCAGAAACAACAGTGAAACCCACACGTAGAGAAATATTCAGCAAATATTACGGAACTCACAATTCACTCACCGATTAGGGAATCGACTCAGAAAATTTAACCCTAGACTGGTCACCATGCGAGAGAATTGCCGCAACACGTCGTTTTATTCACCTTGCCATCGACTGGTTGACCGGAAAAATTTGAGAAAAATTGAATTCGTTAATTGAAGTATCTGGAAAATTCGAGTATTTTTTTTTCATATTGTATCCTTAATTCTGGGAGAAAAAAAATTATTTCCAACAGGTGAACAATNGAGGGAATTGCCTCAACACGTCGTTTTATTCACCTTGCCATCGACTGGTTGACCGGAAACATTTGAGAAAAATTGAATTCATCAATTGAAGTGTCTGGAAAATTCTAGTATTTTTTTTTCAATATTGTATCCTTAATTCTGGGAGAAAACAAATTATTTCCAACAGGTGAACAATTTTTTCCCGTGTTAAATGAAATTGCCTGTTGCGCGACGTTGCTGGGAACTCGCTAAACGCGCCCGGGAAGTGTAGAGTGGATTCGGCAACGCTGGAGCCTAATAACACGGCGGCACCCTCCCGCGAAGGTGACTACAGTCGCATTTTCCCGTCGGGTGACCAGACTAGGGTTAAGGGTGCCAAGTGAATTTGGCGATGACCTTGAAAATTGACATTCACCAACAAAGTTATAATTTTTTTAATTAATAGTATTAGACAGATGGTGAACATCGGTGACAATTTTAAAATTTTAGAACTTATGGATATCGAGAAATTAAATAAACAAAATCAGTCTTATGCACGGCCTCTTATGGAGTTTTGATTAAATTGAATGTTTTAACCCCCTAGGAACTGAAGAAAAATTTGAAAAAAATTGAAGATATGGGGAATGATGTGTTCAATGTGATGGCGACAAAACACAATGGGGTACCGGGGTGAATAAGAGAGATATTTCAACCCGCCGTACCCATTTGATCCCATGCTTTCTCGAGGTTCGTCACGCGAAATAGAGGATTTTCCGCATTTATTTTCTCGATGTCTAGTTCCGGTTGCGGGTTTGAAATTTCGTCGGATAGATGAATACATATTCCTCCAATGATGGAGGGAAAGAAAAAATTTTTTTTGAATCTTTTTTCAAATTCACTTGGCACCCTTAAGTGACGGTATCGCATTTTTTCACAGGATATTCAGTTAAACATTACGGAACCCTCCGGAAAAATTCAGGGACAGTTCCGTAAAATTTCCTACCACCACATTTCACTCCGGAATTACGGAAAAGATACGTAATTTTTATTGAATATTTCTCTCCGTGCAGTGAAAGAAAAATTATCCCCATTAATTAACGAAAAAAAAAATTAATAAAATCCGCATTATGCAGATGACGAATGGGCATATCCTGGCATTCCTCCGGAAGTCTCATATTCCAACAACTTTTTAGTACCTCGAATAAGGTTCCCGTTACCACAGTCAAGATCAGCGTGTTTCAACCGTGAATATCTACTCACTATTAACCACTCCCCAATTCAAACGTGCCGGACAGCGCAATGTAACGCACGAAGGGGAAAGTTATTTTCACGAAACCTTCTATCCTCGAACTTGTTATATACCTCTCGCATATTTTCCACTGCTCTTGTTTTACGTAATTACTCGGCGGTCATGACTAAACTCACCGGTAGCCCCTTGAGGAAGACGTGTTACTCGGGGCTTTTTAAATGAAAGAGAGTTTTAGGTCGAAATCATTACACTCGATTGAGCGCAATTATTTCGGTAATAACTCCGGGGTAAGCGAGTCATTGAATTTGTGATTAATTCCGCTTGATAAGTTATGGCGGATTTTATATCGTTGGGTCGAGGTTGCAGGAGAGTTTATGGATATTCTTTATGGGGAGTTCAGATGCTGGGAATTTTTATTGAACCATTGTGCTTTGAAAATTCAGTTTTTTATTCGTATAAATCAATGGAAATGCAGCTCTTTCAGAAAGTTTTTATATACATTTGGAGATTCATTAGGAAATTCATTAGTTTTATTGAAGCGTTGTCTTTAGAAAATGTAGATTTTTTTATTTAGATTTTTATTAGTGAATTGATGGAGACTACTTTCTCATGAATATTTAATCTGCAGTCATGGATTCATTAGTGGACTTCACATTTTGGAGTGGTGAAGAAGAACAATTTGAAAAAGCATTTTTTTATCGTCCATCAAAATTGCTTGAAAATTAAGTAAATCCTGGTTTTAAGGAGATTCAGAAGAAAGAGTTTATGGATCTTCTTTATGGCAATTTTGGACGGAATCTTTATTGAACCATTTTATTTTGAAAGTGCAGATTTTTTTTTATTATTGGAAATCAATGAAGACGCAGTCGTGGGCTATTGGCTATCGGATGCTGGGAATTTTTATTGAACCATTGTGCTTGCAAAATTCGGTTTTTTATTCGTATAAATCAATGGAAATGCAGCTCTTTACGAATGTTTTTATCTCCATTTGGACATTCATTAGTTTTATTGAAGCGTTGTCTTTAGAAAATGTAATTTTTTAATTTAGATTTTTTGTAGTAAATTGATGGAGACTGCTTTCTCATGAATATTTAATCTGCAGTCATGGATTCATTAGTGGACTTTACATTTTGGAGTGGAAAAGAAGAACAATTTGGAAAAGCATTTTTTTTATTGTTTATTTTATTTTTTCAGATTTTATTTTTTTACATCAAAACAGCTTGGAAATTGAGTAAGTCCTAGTTTTCAGGCGATTTAGAAGAAAGATTTTATGAATATTTTTTACGACACTTTCGGCGGAATCTTTATTGAACCATTTTATTTTGAAAATGGAGATTGTTTATTGTTAGAAATAAATGAAGACTCAGCTTTTGCAGATTTAAGGGCAGTGAGATTTTTTATACATTGAAGATCGATTATATTATGTGTCTAAAAACAAATAAATAGTGCAAAAAATTGATTACTTATTCTTCATTTGGCTCGTAGACGCAGCAAGTGAAAGTGTTTAAAGTAGTCCAGGGCCTCCAATTGTCGAGCTGCAGAGTTTTTTTTCAAAATTTTGAAAAAATGTGTATCATAACAATTACGAGCGAGTTTTTTATGAAAAAGATAAATCGTCTAACACTCTATTTTTTTCTTTATGTAGCATTTTCTTGGAAATAGTACAATCAGAAAATTTGTTTATTTAAATTTGGAAAATTCAATCCAATCAAATGGATTGGTTTATTGAAATGACTCGTAATAAAGTATTTTATTAAAATGTTTTTTTTTTATGCGAATAAAATAAAATCGCTCAGACAATAGAGAGAACGAATTCACCAACATCTGATAATCTTTAATTTGAAATGAATGAGTTCAGAAATTAATATCGAAACGAAACGATTAACGAAAAGATTATTGAAATTCATAAAAAAGACTTCAAATAAAGAATTTTATTTAATTAAAAAACGTCATTTTTCTGGGTGTAAATTAGAACGAAAATAAATAAAAAAACTATATCCGCAAAATCAACAAAGAACTCCTCAGGCTCAATTCGTATCCCAACATTAACTTTTTTTCTCAACAGAGACATTATTGAAATTAATAAAAGAACTTCAAATAAAGAATCTTATTTAATTAAAAACTGTAATTTTTCTGGTTGTAAATCAGAACAAAAATCAATAAAAAAAATATATCCGCAAAATCAACAAAGAACTCCTCAGGCTCAATTCCTATTCCAACTTCAACTTTTTTTCTCGTTTTCGAAAATGAAAGTGCAGCGGTATTCTTTGCATACTATGTAACAAGGTCAAACCCATGAGGTAATCCCCGTTGGGGCACGAAGGCCCATTATGACACGCCCGTCTGGGTCCCCTCAATACACCTTTGGCATATGTTTACACTCATTGCGATTATAATTCGTTGCATCGTTATGCTGAATATTTTCACGTGACCCATGTGTACAAATCAATTGCCGCACGTCAAACGAACACTCGAAACCCGAACGTTCCCCGAATAGCAATCCTTCGCCAGAAAATTGGGACAAATCATCGAGTCAGTGAGAATGACTGTTTATTTTGTAATTTTAATTACAGAAGGCGAACGCTTTAATCTTCTTGACTATTTAATTAGGGGCCCCCCTGGGGAACAATCGGTCCTGGCCCTCACCAAAACAAAAAGACACTATCGAGGTCATCTAATCATTACGAAATACCGTTTATTACATGGGAAGTTGTATACGATATTTTTGTTATCCTTTCTTCTTAAATGCTGGATCAGAATGTCGGTTGCGTCATATTGCCGAAAACAAAGCACAATAACTTTAATTGAAGGGGGGAGATAACACGTTGAATCTGCATAATTATGTAGGTGTGTGAATTAAAAAATCACGCAATGAATAAAATCGACAATGACGAAAAAATAATTTATGCATTTTTTTCAAAAAAAGTGTAAATTTATGTAAAAAAATGTTTTCAAATTAATTCTTTTCACTTTGTTTATTGATTAATCCATTGTACATTCAAGTTTTTTGAGTCTAAATTTTTCCACCGAAATTTACAGCTGTTTTGAATAACAAAATCCTTTTGCATTTCTTTGAAGGAATTGATATTTATTGAGTTATAATTTTTTAAAAATCACTTACCTAGCCCAACCTAAAAATTTTGATTTCGTAAAATTAAAAAAAAAAATTTTGTTTTGTTTTAATAGTATTTTAAGAGATACTAGGAACACTTCTACATAATCATATTTAATTTTCATCGAAATCGAAAAAAGCCGATTGAAATATTATGGAACGCCCCAGAAAGAGTAATTTATAAAAAAAATTTAAAGAAATAAAAATTTCTATTTAAACTATTTTTTAACCCTCCTAAACATGCTCAATAAGCACCGCGCCGCCCACTTCCGAATTTTTTTTTTCAATAAAATGAGAATAAATAAAAATCTGAAAAAAATACAATGCCTACTTTTGACTATATTGAATTTATTGGCAATTTTTATTGCGTTCATATTCGCATAGATTGAGTACCAACAAAGTCTGAAAATTCGAATGGCTTAGAATCCCCGTTTTTAACCTCTAAAAATCTCATTTCGACACGAAATCAAATCAACTTTTTGCATTAAATCGCCACTTTTTTTCTAGTTCTATTACCATTTTCTATTCATTAGAAGTTGAAACCTTCCTCTAAACCCAAAATTAATCTTTTTTTTCAAACTTTTTTTTTCACAAATGGTAAAATAACACAGCCAGTTGACTCGGTTGGCAGGCGAGCGCCAGTTCAGGAGGGTTAATCCACCATATTTCTTTTATTTTTAACTAGGGGGCTTCGTCCCCTGCTCGCTTCGCTCGCCAACCCCGGGGGGCGTGGCCCCCCCGCTCGCTTCGCTCGCTCCTCCCCCCAACCTTCTTGAATTTGGTTAGATGTTCCTATTATATAGAAAAAAAAATTTATAAAATGATTGACCTCCTTTGAAAAAAAAAGATAGGGGGGGGGG